>NW_028270180.1:65470534-65784034 GCF_037043375.1 Chiloscyllium plagiosum | reverse complement strand
ATCAGTTTAATTGCAGGAGGCAGTGTAGTGGTGGTGAGTTTTGTGCGTGTGTGTGCTTCTGTGTATGTCTGTTTAATGGCAGGAGACAGGGTGAAGGTGGTGGGTTGTTTTTAAACTGGAAACCTGGGATCAGATGTGATTCACAAGAAAAAGTGTTGGATCCCCTTTTCTTTGTCATTTATATCAAAAACTTAGATTAGAATTGTAGAAGCCATGATTAGCAAATTTACAGATGACATCAAGATTGGTTGTATCGTGGACAAAGTTATTTAATGTTTTACAGTCCGTGATTATAACGATATCTTGATCAATTGAATATGTGGTTCGTAGAACTGTACAGTAGAGAAACAGACCCTTCGACTCATCCAAGCCGACCAGATATTTTGGATTAATCTTATCCTATTTTCCAGCATTCGTCCCATCTCCCTCTGAAACCTTCCAATTCATATACTCATGCCTTTTAAATGTTGGAATTGCAACATTCTCCATAACTTCCTCTGGCAGCTCATTTCATACACGCACTATGCTTTGTGTGAAAACGTTGCCCTCTAGGTCCTGCTTCAATCTTTCTCTTCTCACCTTAAACCTATGCCCTTCAGTTTTGGTCTTCCCTACCCTGGGAGATAGACCTTGACTATCTACCCTTCCCAAGATTATATAACCCTCTAGAAGTTGCAAATGCGACTCCAATCAGCACGAATGGCTATGCTTTCAGTCATCATGGGCCTAAATTCTGAAATTTAATCATGACACTTCTTCTATCTCCATCAAGTCACAATTCTAAAATGATTTTAATCCACGTGTTCAGACATATAATGAAACATCTCTGTCGGATTAGAAACTTGAACCTTTAGGGTCAGAGGAAGGGGCACTACCACTAATCAGCAATAGCCCCGAAAGCTGCAACATGATTCGCCTGTGTGCTCGCTCATCAGCCTGTTCTGACATGCTGTAACACACCTCCACAACAGGCAGGACATGAATCCAGATCATCTGCTCCAGAGATTGTGACACTAACACAGGTTCATGGAATGAAATCAAATCCAGAACTCTGGCACAGAGGCAGGGTCGCTTTCCATTACACAAGACTTACACCATGCCCAGAATTTGGGTCATATTTTAAGTGTCAGCTTTCAGCTCTGCAAGCATTTATTACATTCTGATTAACATTACTGATATACACAGACCACTGTTCTCATTGTTGAACAAATAAAAGGTATTAGACTCAACTACAGGATGATAATCGCATGTGCTCTGCTATTGAGATAAACTATGAACATCTTTAATTGCTGGGCTATGATTTCCAGCTTAAATGGTTATTATCTGTTGTCTGCAATATTAGCAAAAGAAATCCTTCAGGCACACTCTGAAGGATCTCGAAAAGATATCAATGCCGAACAACAGAGATGTGGAAAGAGCCCAGTTTCTGGCCAAAACACACTGGTCACTATTTCCAATCTCAGACATGTGGTTTCCGTCTTCCTAAAACAATTAAGTGATACAAGGCAACTGCTTACTTTCCAGCCTCTCCATAACCACTGCACAATCTGCCTACACAAGGCAAACCAACCTCTGGGTCTTTCGAAAACTCAAGGTTGGTATCTGTAGACCTTTGGTGAGGGGAGGGTCTTTTAAAGCTGAAGGGAGGGGATGAGGGGGCATTAATAACACTCACTGGGCTGAGGTGTGGCAGATCGTGGTTAACTTGGATAAATGGGAGGTATTGCATTTTGTTAAAACAAACAAGAGAATGACTTATACAATTAATGGTAGTGCGTTGGTAGAGTTATATAACACAGGGATCCAAGGGTGCTCAGATCATTGACTTTAGAAGTTAGGAGTCATGCTGAGATTGTGCCAGACATTGAAAAAGCCTCTTCCGTTGTACTATGTGCAGTGCTGTTATAGGAAGGAGATTACTAAGCTGGAGAGTGTTCAGAAGAGATTTCCCAGAATGTTGCCAGGAACACCTCATCTTCTGCCTCGGGAGCTACAAACACATGGCATGAGCATTCGATTCACTGATTTACAAATCTCCCCTCACCCACCCAGATCCCAGATCCAACCCTCCGAATCAGATCCACCCTCTCGAGGGGATCTACCTGTCCATCTTCCTTCCCATCTATACACTCCACACTCCAATCCGACCTATTACTATCACCGTCTTCCACGTCGTGCCTACCTTTCTCCTTTCCTCACCCCCACCAGCCCCTTTACCCCTTCGCAGTTCTGAAGAAGGGTCCTATCTGAAATGTTGACTCTCTTGCTCCTCGGATGCTGTCTGACCTGCAATGCCTTTTCCACCACCACATTTTATCAACACTGAATTCTCCAACATCTGCAGTCACCATTGTCTCTTAAGTTAACATGCAATGCCGTCTGTCTGCTTTAACTCCACGTTGTCTTAGGAACATTTTCTCTCCTGATTATGGACTATAAAAGTTCTCTCAATGTCTTACTGATATTGTAATGTCTGAGCAGTAGTTGCAGGATGTATGTTTCCATTTATAAATAGAGAAGCATGCTAATGTTCCGATAAAACACCAGGATTACTCCCATATCCAAGTCAGATTGAATGATTATACTCAATTGATCTACCAACGCCAACATTTGTTCCCTCAGTCACCCTCACATATCCTATCCAGAATATGTAAAGTTTAATTTTTTTTTAGTTTTAGTAAAACAGTATTGAACTGTATTCCATGTATTACCCCGTAGTATGTGTAGGAGCATCACCGACAGCACTAACAGGGATCAGCAGTTCCAGAGAGAGGGGGAGGAGAGATCAGAATCTGAGACTGGAATGTTCCAACAATGGACAGGAATATATCCTCAGGCCTTTACTGGCTTTCCCAACCTTGGATATCAAGAGCATCACGGATCCAGGATACCCTTTGAATTATTCAAGGTGGTGTTCAAAGTTTGTGCAAAGATTTGTAGCTCGGGTGCTCGTTGTTGTGGTTCTGTTCGCCGAGCTGGAAGTTCTTGTTGCAAACGTTTCGTCCCCTGGCTAGGCGACATCATCAGTGCTTGGGAGCCTCCTGCGAAGCGCTTCTTTGATGTTTCCTCCGGTGTTTATAGTGGTCTGTCCCTGCCGCTTCCGGTTGTCAGTTTCAGCTGTCCGCTGTAGTGGTTGGTATATTGGGTCCAGGTCGATGTGTTTGTTGATGGAGTTTGTGGATGAATGCCATGCCTCTAGGAATTCCCTGGCTGTTCTCTGTCTGGCTTGCCCTATGATAATAATGTTGTCCGAGTTGAATTCATGTTGCTTGTTGTCTGCGTGTGTGACTACTAAGGATAGCTGGTCGTGTCATTTCGTGTCTAGTTGATGTTCATGTAAGCGGATTGTTAGCTGACTTCCTGTTTGTCCTATATAGTGTTTAGTGCAGTCCTTGCATGGTATTTTGTACACTACATTCGTCTTGCTCATGTTGGGTATCGGGTCCTTCGTTCTGGTGAGGACCTTCCAGTATACTACCGTAACAGATCGAGGGGTGGATTGAGGGAACAACACATGGGGTAGGGGCAGCAGTATATCACTGTAACAGCCTCGTGGGGTGGATTGAGGGAACTACACGTGGGGTAGGGGCAGCAGTATATCTCTGTAACAGCCTCGTGGGGTGGATTGAGGGAACAACACACGAGAATTAGAAAAGAAGCATAATTAGGCCATTCGACCCATCGAGTCCGATATGCCGTTCAATAATTTCTTCTATGCTCCTCAAACTCATTCTTCTGCCTTTTGCCTTGAATCCTAGATCCCCTTATAAATTAAAAACTGATCTATTTGTGTCTTAATAAGACGAGTGTCTGTGTGTGTCCATCTGCTTGTTAAAAGAGGATTTGTTTGCCTACGTCTGTCTGTGTATCAACCTGTGTATTTCTATCTGTGTTTGTTTCTATTGTGTGTGACTGTACATGTCTTTGTGTGCTTCTATGTGTGTGTATGCTTGTCTCCTTGTACATATTGTACATGTTATTATATTGGGGTATTTACCAAAATTTCTAGGTAATTCTATGACTGCATCATTGTGCAGAGAGGTATCTGTTTTTTATTTGAGAGTGAGAGAGCTGACGCTGGAACTGCCAGTGAGCTGACGCTGGAACTGCCAATGGGTTTAAAGTGAGAATTGCTGTTCGCTGTTCATTGCTCCTTACTCTGTTGGTTGGAAGTGGATGTTTCAGAATCTCCACACAAGTCGCCCCAGTCCTCTTCAGCTTGTACCAAGGTCCTCCCCACACGGCGTGGGGAGGGGAGAGGGAAAACATATCAGGCACCCCATCACCTGGGTTGGCCTTCTTCTGTCCTATTCCAGACTGTTTCTCCTGGAATGGGAGAAAGGGAGGGAGGATGTGAGGGTGGGAGAGGGTGGCCCTGCTGTTAGTGCTTGTCCAGGTGGGGTGACATGGTGAGGTGTCCTGAGTGAGTCAGTCCACAGTGTTGTATCCATGTCGTGTTATTAGTGTGGAGGCTATTGCATAAGTGACAGAGAAAGTGGGTGAAGGAAGTTGCTGAAATCAATAGTGAGAGTGTTCGTGCCTGAGTCTTATTCGGAGATAGAGCTTGAACCTTGTTCGGGGGTAGTGCTATAACAGATATACAGTGAGTATGAGGGGGCAGACAGAATACAGTGACACTTTTCCGGTCAGAGCGGAGAAGATTATTGATGCTTGTACTGTATTGTTGGACATTTATTCAGATCATCCCAGCGTCGAGGTGAGCCTCCCCGAATGTCTTGTCCATGTGTATAATTAATAATGACACAGACCATGTCCCTCAGCTTTCACAGAATCAGTTTATGTAGAGCTTACAGATAGCAAGGAGAAGCAAACATTGCTGTTTTATATATTTAAACCAAAACGGTAGCAGAAAATCTGAACATCATGTGCTCTAGAAATTACACATGCAAGTATTGTGAATACTGCAGTCTTATTGGATGGTCTCAAGTTGCATCTAAACTGCGTTAACTAAGTTTCTGCTCATGCTGTGAATAAGTGTATATGAGGTGGGTTGAAGTGTGTGTTATGAAACAAAGTAGAGATCAGGTTATTTCGGAGTTGGTTTTGTGTGGTAAGAAAGCCTTATTTCTAACCTTACTCTGAAACAACTTTTGAGGAATAGTGACGTTAATAAGGTGCATTTTGCATGGCGTCCGCATACAATATCAAATGTTTGAACATTCTGGTCAAACATCATGGAAGCCTGGAGGGTAGAGGGTCAAGTTCGCTCCAGTAAATTGGGAAAATACAATATAACATTCAGTGGGAGACAAGCAATGTTTGTTCGAGTTATAGAGTCCTAGAGCACGGACACAGATCCTTCAGCTCAAAATGGTCCATTCTGAACAAAATGTCCATTCACACCAACACGTTTCCCTACGATTGCCCTGTATCCTTCTAATCCTTTCCTATCCGTGTATTTGTCCAAATGCCTTTTAAATGTTGTTAATGTATCCGCCTCAACCACTTCCCCTGGCATCTCATTCCAAATGCATACCAAGATGTGTGTAAAGATCATTGGTCGTCAGTTTCCCTTTTATTCTTACCCCCTGACCTTAAACTGATGCCCTCTAGTCCGTGATTGCTGAACAACCCTGGGAAGAAAATACTGGGTGCATTCACTCTATCCATGCCTCCTGTGATCGTTTAAGCGTCTATAAGATCCCTCTCAGTCTCATATACTCGAAAGTAAAAAGTCCTAGCTTGTCCAACCTCTCCCTAAAACTCAGACCATTAAGAGCTTGGCAACATCCTTGTCAATTTCTTCTGCACTCTTACCAGTTTAATAACATCCTTCCTGTAGCAAAGTGAACAAAACTGATCATGACGTTCAAATATTGCCTCACCAGCGTCCTGTATAACTGCGACGTAACTCTTCAACTTCGATACTCAGTGCTCTGACTGATGAAGGCCAGTGTACCAAAAGCCTTCTTCACTGCCCTGTCTACCTGTGAATCAACTTTCAGAGTACCGTGCACCTGACCACCAAGGTCCCTCTGCTCCACTACACTCCTTAAGGCCCAACCATTCATCATGAAACTCCAACCTTGACTCGACTTTCTAAAATGCTTATACCGATCTGTACTAAACTGCATTTTCCATTTCTCAGTCCACTTCTCCAGCTGATCAAGGTACTGCTGAAATTTCTGAAATTCTTGATAACCTTCCTCATTCTCCATGATGCTACCCCTTTTCGTGTCGTCATCAAACTTACAAATCATGCCTGTGCATTCTCATCTAGATCATAGATGTATGTAATTGGTAAATATGTGTATGTGTATATAACATATTACATACATCTATGATGAGGATGAGAGAATTTTAGTCTGGTGAGATGTGTGTATGTATATATATATCTATCTATATATCTATCTATATGTATACATACACACATCTATACATAGAAACAAACAATGTTCCCAACACCGACCTCTGAGGTATTCCACTATTCACAGGTCTCCAGTCTGACAAGCATCCTTCCTATATTACCCTTTGCTTCCTACCACCAAGCCAGTTGTGTATCTCATTTACCAGTTACCCCTCGATTCCAGGTGATCAAACATTCCAGAGTAGCTGATCTTCTGTAACCTTATCAAAGGCCTTACTGAAATCCATATAGACTATGTATACCATTCTCCCTCATCACTGTTCCTCGTCACTTCATCAAAGCACTGTAACAAGTTTGAGAGCCATGATCTCTCATGCACAAAGCCATGCTGACTGCTGCCAATCAAACCCTGACTTTCAAGAGCATGTACAGAGGAACCACGATTGTCCAAATATCAATTATCCAAAATTTGGATGATCCGAAGGGGACCTCAAGGTCCCGATAGAAACATTACGTCTTTCAACCCTGATTGCGTCTATTGTTTGTAGGTACAATGATTAAAAAAACACCTTGTCTCACTAAAATGCTGCCAAGAACAGTCCAGGCACCGTCTCCAAAAGTCTGACCTCCCGCCTTCTCTGTCTCTATCACCCCACACATTCCCTGGAATTGTACACAGGAGTTTACTCTAAACACCCCCTCCCCCAGATAACTGCGCCAACATTGTCCTGTACACAGCAAAGGTGAAATTTCTCAAAACGTGTGTGTGTGCGTGTGTGTGTGTGTGTGCTATTTGATGAGTTACCCGACAAAGACAGCAGCAGCAGCAGTTCTGTTGGTGTACAGTCCGGCTGGCCCGGGGAGGTGGTTGAGGATGGCAGTTTGTGGGTACAGCGTTAGGGGGCGGATGGGGACGCAGACGGAAGTCCAAAGATGGGTGGGGATGATTGGTGGTGTTGGGTTTGGGGGTACGAGTTTGGGGGCGCAGGGTAAGAGGCGTGTGGGGGTGTGGATGGGACTTGGACAATGGGTGGTGATGATTGGGCTTGCGGGGTTAGGGGACAGATGTTGGTGTTGCAGGGTTAGGACCGGGCATGGGCAGACGGGAGTTGCGTTGGACGGGGTTGTGGGCTGGTGTGGGCAGGGTTGGGGTGGGAGCAGACAAGGTTGGGGCGGGCAGGGGCAGGCGGTGGCATGGGGTGGAACGGATGAGGATGTGGGCGTGCAGCTGGTGGTATGGGAGCAGGCGTGTTTGGTGTGCGTGGGGGCAGACAGGGAAGTGGAGTGGGAGTGGACGGGGTTGTGGGCGGGCGGGGGCCGGGGTGGGTGTGGACAGGGTTCGGGTGGGCCGGGCATAGATGGGGCAGGGTGGGAGTGGAAAAGGCGGGGTGGGAGCGGATGCAGGGTGGGGTCTCGCACGCAGTGTGCTTTTGCCTTGTCTCCTGAACAGGGAGCGGACTTCACAGAAAACTCCACGCCCCAGAGTAAATCAATTAACCGAATAATCAATTATCTCAATGAAGTAGTGCTCCGTCCATCTCAATCGGATAATCAAGTTTCCTCTGTATATCTTATCTCAGAATCTTCTCAAGTAACTATCTACTACTGATGTTAGTTCTACTGGTCTATAGCTCCCAGGTTTATCTTTGTAGCCCTCCTTGAATAAGGGCACAGCATTCACTATCATCCAGTCCTCCGGGACCTCACCCGTTGGCCAGCAAAGTTGGAAAAGTACCAACCAGAGCTCCCGTAATTTCTTCTCTATCCACCTGCAGAATTCCCGAAAAGATCTGGTCAGGATCAGGAGATTTATAGAAGTATTGCAAAGTCTTTCTTGAACTTAAAAACACCACAGAGTGAGCAAGTGACTTATTGATGGTTAACGTAACAAATTAAAGATTATATTAATCATAGGAAGTGACTTCAGAAGAATTCCAGAAATTGTGGAAACCTGAGAATTCTCAGAAATTGATGATTCAGAAAAGGAGGGCCATGAAGCTGTTAAGGAATCAAAATGCGAACCTGCATGCTAACAAACAGGAACACAAAGGCTGCATCAATCTACTATCTATAATTCAAAGGAAACAAAATAAAAGCAATGTCACATGTGGAAATTTGTAATCGGGAGAGGAGAGTTTATTGTGGAGAACAAGGAAATGGCCAAGAAAATAACCAGAAAATCACCCAGAAAACCAAGTGATCAGATAGAGCTTATGGGATAAAAGACATGAAGCCAATTTATATCAGTAACAGGGCTGTACATGAAAATGTAACTAGATTGAGCATTGCTAAGTCTGACAAAACAGATTTACTTCATATCAAAATGTCAGAAATAAGGCACCAATGGAAGTATTAATTGCGTAGTCGATGACTGTGTTTTATTTTCCTGTACATCCTGCAGAGATTGGAAACCATTGTAGACTAATGGAAGGTAGTAACTGTGTTCCAAGCATTTTAGATGAATGGAAGGGATCCAAGCAAATATTTGTGGTTCGGAGGAGTTGGTGTTGGATTGTGGTCGACAACATTAAAAATCACGCAACACTAGGTTGTAGTACAACAGGTTTAATTGGAGGCACAAACTTTCAAAGTGCACAACCATCTGATGAAGAAGCAGCTCTTCGAAGGCTAGTACTAGCGAATAAACCTTTTGGACTGTAACCTGGTTTTGTGTGATTTTAACCTTATCATTTATGGTTATCATAAATGATGGAGATGAGAATGTGGAGGGGAGAGTGGGGGATGGTGTGATAAATCAGTTTGAGTTGGACACAAAGATTGGCCGAGTGGTTGACAGCGAGGAGGAAGGCCTTATGTTGCAGGAAGATACAGACGGAATGGTCAGGACTGCAGATCGACGGCAGATGAAATGTACGCTGATAAATATGAGTTGATGCACTTTGGGAGAAGGAACTAGGCAGGGGAGGACTCAATGAATGGCAGCATACTAGGAATCTCAGAGGGTGCTTTTCCACACATCCCTGAATGTGGATGAACAGGTTAATAGTCGAGCTAAAAAGGCCTAGGAGTCGTAGACATAAATTATAAGAGATATACAGGAGTTTGCTGAGGGCAAGATGGTATGCAGTGTGCAGTTCTGGATACCACATTATGAAATGATGTCATTACACTGAGGGGGGTGGGGTTTGGTGGGGATTCACCATGATGTTCCCTGGGATGGAGAGAATCAGCTATGGAGAGAGGCTGGATAAGCTCGGTTGTTTACTTTGAAGCAGAGGAGGCTGAGGGGACGTGATTCAGAAGGATAAGATTACGAGGGGCATGGACAGAGTGGATAGACATCACCTGTTCCTTTTAGTCAAGAACAAGGGAACAAGTGAAGTGCTTGAGGTTTAGAGAGAATTTAAAGATATTTTGTCACCCAGAAGATGTTGGGGTCCGGAAGAGAGAGAATGGTTGTCACGGGTAACTCCACAACAACGCAAAGTCCTTGGACGAGTTTTTGCAGAGTCATAACATGCATGGTTCTGGACCTCATGTCAGAAGGTGGGACTAATGTCGATCGTGCTGTATTTAAAACGATATGGAGTCTGTGTTTCTGTGATTGTATGATTGTGGAATGCTGATCATTAAACTGTTCAAGACAGAAATTGATGCTTTTCCGAAGAGTATATCAATGAGAGTTATACGAGTGAACTATAATAGCTTCTAAAGATATGCCAGTGTGAAAGGTAAGATAAAGTGATTGCAGCTCAGTACAGCCTGAAACCAGAGAATAGAGAATGGAGAACAGGGAAATGGCAGAACTATGAAGCAACTATTTCATTCTGTCTTCACCGAAGATACCAAAGCAAAAAAAAACCTTCCCAGCAATACCATGAAATTTTAGTCTGGTGAGAAAAAGAGAATAGAATGAAATTAGCAACTAAACAGTTCGAGAGAAAGTATTGTTACAGAACATAATGGGCAGAGACAAAGTCAACACAGATTTATGAAATGGGAATCATATTTGAGAAAGTGAATTTTAGCAAAATTATAGAGAAGCTATCAATGCAATACGATTAGATTTTCAGAAAGATTTTTGATAAATTCCCAAGCCTGTTGTGCAAATGTGAATCCTATGGGACTGGGGCTAATATATGGTCATGCTTTTAGAATGGGAGAGCTGGCAGGGAACAGTGAGTAGGAATAAAACTTTTTTTTAGAATGGAAGGCTTGGAGGATATAGCAAAGATCGGGGTTTGGGACCTGCTATTCCCAATACACATCATATCTTTGGTTGAGGGGCTCAAATGCAATATTCCCAAGTCTGCTGATGGCATTAAACGATGTTGGATTGTGAGTGGGTGAGCAGGATGTCAAAAAGCTCCAAGCTGATTGAGACAACTGGAGTGACTGTGCAACTACGTGCCAGATGGAGAGCAATGGGGGGGAGATGTGACGTTGTGCACTTTCTTGGGAACAATAGAATGCCAGCCGATCAATTGAAAATGGATTGATTGAAAAATGTTGATCTATAAAGGATACAAAGCTGCATTTTTGTTTCTTTCTGCGCCGATCTATGAATTCCATGCTGGGCTGTGAGTTCTGAAACCAGAAGTCAATACTGGTAATAGCACTGACACGCTGACCACTGTGCATAGACCCACCAAGTGGGTAGCTCTAACATTGAAAAGGATTTGGATCTCTTTGTACACCAGTCACTGAAAGCAATATTGCAGGAACAGAAAGCAGTTTGGAAGATAAATAGCCCATTGACCTTCATTTCAGGAGTATTTGAGTAGAGGAGTAAAGGTGTCTTACTGCAGCTGTACAGGCCCTTAGTGAGACCCCATCTCGAACATTGTGCAGTATTTTGTGCGGTTTTGCTCTCCTTACCAATAAAGGACAAATCTGCATTGAGGGGAAGCAGTGAAGGATGACTAGACTGATCTCTGGGAAAACAGGCTTGTTGTGCGAATAGAGTTTAAGGCGACTCTATTCCATAGGGTTTAGGAAAATGAGTGGTGATCTCAGTGAAATATCTAAAATTCTAAAATTCTGACAGGGTGAGACAGATCGGAAGCAGGGATGATAATTCCCCTTACTGGGACGTCAAAGAACAAGGGGCCACAACATTAGGTACATACAGGCCACTCTGCATTGAGATGAGAATAAATATCTTCACTCAGAGACTGCTGAACTTGGTCAATTTTCTGACACATAAGGCTGTGGAAGCCAAGACACTGAATATAAATGAGGATTTCTGGAAATTAAAGGGATAGACAGAGAGCAAGAGTATCGTGTGAAGATAGAGGATCAGATATCATTCCATGCTTTTCTCCAATAACACGGTAGTTGTATTCCTGTGGAACACCGTGTTGTAGAAAATCATGCAATATTAATAATGCGGTCTATGGGAAAAAGTGGGGAACGGGAAACCCCCCCCCCCCAAATATAAATCAGCAAAAAACAAAAATTTAAGTTAATCTAACGCACACGAGCATAGCTTAAGAAAATCTTTAAATCATATATTGTAATGAAACAATGTTGTAAATGTTGCACTTTCACCCTAATTCCACTGACTACAGCACTGTACCTTTCACCAAACTCTTCGCCAGAAAGCGCGTGAGCAGACTGACCACAGAATGCTGACATGGAATTCCGGTTTGAAATTAAGGTCCGTCTAAATGTAGACTACAATTCCTAGTTTCAGTCTCAGTTTCAAGGCTTGCAGAGCAGATTACATTCCTGCTGTAGTGATAACACTGAGGGTGCATTTTGCAGACAGAGGATCCTGAGGCTGGGTTTTGCTGATCAACTGGTGCCGTGGATGGAATTGCGTTACAGTGAATGGGAGCTCGCTTTATAAAGAGGATGCACAATT
Source organism: Chiloscyllium plagiosum (assembly GCF_037043375.1). Taxonomy (NCBI): domain Eukaryota; kingdom Metazoa; phylum Chordata; class Chondrichthyes; order Orectolobiformes; family Hemiscylliidae; genus Chiloscyllium; species Chiloscyllium plagiosum. Next base: position 65,771,879 of record NW_028270180.1, on the reverse strand, counting down.
CACGAATTATGATGCAAACAAGTTGTGTTTAATAAACATGCGCTATTGGAGAACTGCCTGTATATTGAAGGGAGGATCAAAATTGATGGACCAAAGCAATTACTGCAGTTTCCATTTTATATAGCCCGACCTTTAAACATGTTAAATGATATGAACACTGTATGTGGCAAATCGTACTGAGGAGATTTTCTCCACTATCTAGAATGGGGGATGCTCAATGTGTTGAATGACCTCCTCCCTTCCCGATGTTTCTGTGCAGTCTGTGGGATAGCTCTGCAAGTCGTGTCACAAGCTCTCAGACGTTCGAAAGGAGGACTCTGCGGGGACATCAGGACTGTGTTTCCCATTCCCATTTCCAACAACAAGGCTGAGACCGGGTGTTCTGACTCGGTTTATCCTTTAAGAACGATGAGCAGTTTGATACAATTGAGTGCCTTGCTTGGAAGTTTCAGAGACCATTGAAGAGTTTATCACATGTCTGTGTATCTGGAGTCACTTTTAGGCAGACCAGGAAAGCACGGGAGACTCACTTCCTGAAACTGGGAAGGAAAATGGTAATCACAATTGACATTGGCTTCAAAGTCACTCTTCGTGACACCAGATTTTAGATCTCGATATTTTATTAATTGTTTTTAACTTCCATCAGCTGCCAGAGCATTAGCCTGGTCTGGATTAGTAATCCAGTGACATTTCCACAACAGCACCATCGCCACATGGGGTTCTATCAGAAAGCACACTGAGCTGGTTATTCCTGTGCTGCTTGACAACTCTGTCAAAAAGTACTCCCACTAATGTGACTATCGTGATCGGACTGAAGGGGTGGTAATTGGACAGATTGTAGTTATTCCCTCTTAGCGGACTGGATATCGTTGAGTAATTTTTCACATTGCCAGGGCGTTGTCAGACCTGGAGCTGGAATGAAACAGCTTCCCCAGGGACACGGCTTGTTGTGCAGCCCAAGTCTTCAGTCCTATTGTAGGAATGGTGTCAGGGCCCATTGCCATTGGATCATCACTCAACACTCCTGGCTGAGGACGGTGTAGACAATATATCCTATCTTTTACACTGATGTATAGAGCAGTCCATTATTTAGGATTGAGATACTTGTGGAGTACTCTCCTCCAGTGAGTTGTTTAGTAGTCCATTGACATTTATAATTGGATGTGGATGGACTGCAAAACTTAGATCTGATCTGTTGGGCTTTAGATAATATTGTCCTCTCTATCAGATGTTAATCCTGCTATTTGGAATGTAACTGATCAAGTACCATAGCTTTAATGGTTTATCATCAGGGTTAGGTGCACATGGTTCTGACTCTGGTATGTTCACCCACGCTCCTTACTGAACCATGGATCAGTTTGATGTTAATGGTAGATTGAGAGATTATCCCAGGGAAAAAAGTTACAGATTGTGATTGAACACAATTCTGTTGCTGCTGCTGTGATCTACATCATCACATGAATGGCCAATTTGACCTGCAATATCTGTAATTCTATTCTACTGACTGTCCCCCAATTCATACCGAGACCCATTCACCCATCAGCACTGTACTCAGTGATCTAACCTGGTTTCTCATGTAGTGGCATTTCCATTTTCGTATTCTCATTCTGTTAGGATCTCTCCATGGTGTCACGCTTCCAATTTGTCACATTATTTAAATTCTTTAACATATTCATGTGAATCTTTTCCATTCCCGTAATGACATCTTCTATATTTAAAGTGAATGTGTTTCCCTCTGTTTCTTTCTCTGACCATGATTAAGAGATCTGCAGTGCCCATGATGCAGCCGTATGCACGTTCAGAGCCAATGAATCTGTGCACCTGGTGTTACTGTTCACTTCCCTGGTACCCAGTGCTCAGTATTGGACAGAGCTTTTGAGCAACTTTGACAGACATCTGTGGACCCAGTTCAAAAATAGACATAGCTGAAGAAACTAAGCAGGTCTGGTAGCATGAAAGCAGAGTTGATCTTTCAGGTCCAGTTTCTCCAGAAATATTTGTGTTTTTATTTCCAGTATCCATAATTATTTGTTTATTTGAAAATTTGTGCTGTGCCAATTCAACCCTGGAGAAACTCAGCAGGTCTGGCAGAATCTGCAGAGACAGAGAAACCGAGTTAGCGTTTCAAGTCCAGTGTGACACTTCTTCAGAACTGAAACGTATTGGAAAATGGGATTTCTAATCCCTTGACAGAGGTGGGGGAGTGGGTGATGCGTAACAGAGAGTGTGGTAAAAGATAAATAGGCTTTTAACAGTGGTGAACGAGAGGGTGATGTGAAAGATGCGAATTGGGGGAAAGGGGTTCTCTCTATTGAGTGCAAGATAAAGAAGATACAACCACACAACTTCATAGCCAGACTAGGAGAGAGAATGTATGAAACTGGAGAACAGTCATAATGGGGTCAGGCTGTGAAGTTATCGAATTGAATATTAACTCCTACAGGCTGTAACGTACCAAAGTGTAAAGTGAGGTGTTATTCGAGCTTGGGTTGTGCTTCACTGGAACATTGCAGCAGCTCAGGACCGAAATGTTAGCATGAGAGCAAGGTAGGTTATTGAAATGGAAAGCAATGAGAGGGTCAGGGTTATTCCTACAAACAGAGTGGGAGTATTCCTCAAAGCAGTTTCTGTTTTGTCTCCCCGGTGTGAAGGATATTGCATTGTGAGCGGCAATTACAGGATTTTTTCGATTAGATTAGATTCAGCCCAACAAGTCCATACCAATCCTCTGAAGAGTGACCTACCCAGACCCATTTCGCTCTAATGGATCTAACACTATGGGCAATTTAGCGTGGCCAATTCACCTGCCGTGCACATCTTTGGACTGTGTGAGGAAAACGGAGCACCCGGAGGAAACCCACGCAGACACAGGGAGAACGTGCAAACTCCACACAGTCGCCCGAGGCTCTAAATGAACCCGGGTACCTGGTGCTCTGAGGCAGCAGTGCTAACCACTGAGCCACCGTGCCGGCCTCCAACTGTGTGGAGACTGATTTGAAACAGTACAAGTGAATGAGAGTGCAGTGGGGGCAGCAATGTGGCTGTCCATAAGGCCCTGTCCACTGTCGTTAGGGGATTCCTTGTTTGAAGGAAAAGCGCTCACGTCGGAGGCAGCTCACTGGAATGTGGCATCATCAATCAGAATCGTCAGAGATGGAGAAACTGGGAGAAAAGATTCACCCTCCGCTGATCATGTGTTCAGCCACATGCTGAAGTTCCCGCTGATGATTGAAAAGAACCAGACATTAAATGGAGGAGTTCTGACTCACATCTGGTCAGAAGCGTGATGTGGATAGAAACCCAGAGGAAGGTCAGTGGGTATACATGGGCAGACGTTCAAGTAGATATCCCATAATGCTCAGCAATTATTTATTTCTGCTCAAAAATAAGGACTTGATGAGGAGATGAACCACCCATGGTTGACTAAATCTCTCAAGGATACTATTGAATCACAAATTGATGAGCATTGATATCAGGCCAGGTTTAGGATGTTTATTTCAGGGACTACTGGCAGATGCTAGGCATGAATTTCAGCTGTGCTTCCTGAATTATCCCAGAAACCCCTGTCATTGCTGTTCCATCCTCTTCTCTGCTCGTCTCCCCTTCCTGATTCCAGGTTCTCCCCCTCCAATTAAAAAGCATATTCTCTCACATTATTGTCCCTACCCACATCACCTTAAGCTCTTTGATCCAGTCTACCTTCCCTGCACTAGCATCAGGCTGCATTTTGTGATGCCACTTTTCCTCTGGTCTCAGTGTGGCTCGGCCTCTCCATTTACGCTGTTTTACAACTTCCACTCACATCTCATTCTGGAAAGTTTCCTTCTTGGAGTAAACCTTATTGAAAACACCTCTCCCCCTTTGCCCTGAATTCACATAGTGATGGAAATTTCAAAAAGTATACTCAGTCTACATTTCACTCTGCTAAAGGTAACTGCATTCTTACCGTGTGGTATAAGAATTCCCTTCTTTACAGAGATCTGGCCAGAGATATGTTTTCATTGTAGAGATATTCACCCACTTTAGACAAAGGAATTCAGGTGTTTGATGCCTTTTTGGCACTGGAAAGAGTTTCCTGCTGCCTTGGTATTGTAACATGGAGAAAAACAAATCATAGTATGAGGTTTGGGCTGAGTGTTGTTTACCTGTCATTTTTAATCTGTATAGGTTACATGGAGTTTTGAAGTTGGCTCCGTGGGTCGGCACATCATCGAAGGCCGAAGGGCCTATACTGTACTGTCATGTTCGAGGTAATATTGACGAAAAGGAGGTCATCTTGAAAGTAATTGTACAGGAATATGCATAGAATCTAGAAGCTGATGTGGGCTATTTGGCCCCTCGCGTTCTGACATTCAACAAGATCATGACTGACTCCTTTCCAATTTGTATCCAACATTCTCTTCTACCCTCAAAAATGCTTAATCCCCTTCTTAACGGGAATATGAATACATGCACCCCCACCCTTAAATTTATGCAAATAATCCATCTCCATTACATTTTTATGGTTTGACAAACGTAATGAGGAGGTCAGATGAACAAGGTGAAGCAAATGTCTGAGATAAGGAATTGCGAAATCGTCCAATAGAATAAATAAAATAAGATGAGCGATGACAGAGTTATATAAAGCAATGCAATCTGGTGCGTGCACTTCTGCTTTATTTGCAAAACGTTTTATGCAGGTACAATAAGTAACGAGGCAACGTCACAAAATTGTATCAGTTATTGTGAACAACATTGAATATAAATGTAGATGTTAATGTTTCAGTTGTATCAGGCACTGCGTGTTGGCAAGTTCAGTTGCCGAGATAGCTAGTCTATCAAACAGAACGATACTAATAGCATGGGTTTAATTCCTGTTCTCACTTGATAGTTTAATTGAGTATAACATGTCTGCAGAGCGGATCCGCTGAAAGAGAAGCAGCTAGGAACTATTTTTGGGATAATGAGCTTTAACCAGGGCAGTGCCACAGGGATCAGTGCTGGAGTCGGAATTATTAACCGCACAATGAGTTGGCTGATAGAACTGAAAGTACTACCTCCATATTTGTGAGTAACACAAACAGAAGTGGGAAGGCAAATGGTGAGGATGATGCAAGGAGTTTATCATGAGATAGAAAAAAATAAGGTGAGTGCACAAAAAGTTGGCATCTGACATATAGCGTTGGAAAGCTTGTACTGATTAACATTTTCAGTTAAAATAAAGAGTGAATCTAATTTAAAAGAGAAAAGACTCAGGAAGTTCAGGCCCTCGGCTTGACAGTTAAAAAGTTGGCATGCAATTCAGCAATTACAGGAAATTCGAAACCACTATTAGCAATTATTTCAAACGTGGTGGTGCATAAATATCATTCTAAACATGTACACGTTTCTATGCAGACTGAACGTGCAAAAATGCGAACGGTTCTGGTCTAATTTTCTAAGGAAATATGTAGTGGAGATAACAGACATATTGGTAGCAGATGGGAGAAGCTCCACAGAATTAATCCTGAGAATTGAGGTATTTTCTTATGGAGTGAGCTTGAGTAGCTAAGAGAAAAACTCATTGGAGTTTGAAAGAATGAGAGGAGATCTCAATGAAAACAAAAACAGATTGTCAGTAGGCTTGACAGGCTCATTGCCAACAAGGTTGTCTCAAATTGTGGGAGAGTCCAGGACCAGAGGATATAGCCTCAGTCAAAGAGAGCATATCTTTATGAGGGAGGTGAGGAGTGCCTTCTCTCTCAGAGGGTTACTGAATGATAGGCCTGTTGAAACCCTACCGCTAAGTCTAATCAAAGCAGGTGGTGGACAGATTTCTAAGCAGTGAGGGAATCAAGAGCTATGGGGATAAGGCAAGAAGGCGGATTTGATGATCATCAATCAGCCATGATGGTAATGAATTGTGGAGCAGACTTGGTTTGTTGAATAGACTATGTTAGCCTAAGGTCTGATAAACATTCTATTGGATCCTGACAGATTAGCTGTGGATAGAATGCTTCGACTTACGTATAGCATCCAAACGTATAGTTCATTTATTTAACATGAGGGATCACCCATTCCAAACAGCAATTAACTTTCCTTTCTGCAGGTGGTTTTATTTTGGATTTCTCGAGTTGAAAATTGAGTGGAAGCAGGGACCATAAACACCTTTTTAAGACAGAAGTAGATCGGTTCTAGCTCAGGAAAGGGTTGAACAGATTCGCAGATTAGTTGGGAATGCAGGTTCAATGCTATAATCAGCTCAGCGTGACCTTATTCAATCAGGGTAAGCACAAGGAGCTGAATGGCATGCTCCCAGTTCGGCTGTCTCCGTTTGTACATTCTTTGACACAGTGTTTAAAAAAATCGTACACAACTCATCTATGATATCAAAAGATAAATAGCAATGTTCAACTGTAGGTGGAGCCACCAATAATTTACATCCTCATTTACATATGCACATTGTGAATATTATACAGTACTTTATAAATTCTTTCCTCTCTCCTGAGCACACTCATGTAAACAAATCCAGCTTATCATCTTTTCACAAAAGATAGCCTGAATATCTGAAGTTTCAATTGAGTAAACTTCCTGTGGCAGCATACAAGGTATTTGCATACTTTCAAAAACGACTGACCAAATCTGCAGATAGGATTCAAGATGTAAACTCACGAATTCCTGCATAACTGTAATCCAGCATCCTTACTGAAATGTTCAATACCACTCACCCCCACCCCCATCTCTGCACACAGACAATGAGGGAGCTGTGCTCTGTATCTTACACAGGCCATGCTTTTGTTTTGGTGATCAATCTTTTGGAGGCTGTAACATTGTTTAATTTGTCAAGTACTTATTGTAAGTATCATATCAATGATAAAATTAGTGACATGCTCTTTTTTGTATAAATTCATTTCTATATCTGCCTTCTGCTCCATAGATCATTCCTGCATTAATCAATACTGACTGTTCTGTTATAACACAGGAGCCCATATCATCAAACTCTGCTGTGATCCCCCACATGTACTGACTTTATTCCTCTCCCAGATTTTACCTGAGCCTGAACAAGTTTGTGTACAATCTCAGCATTCTATTTTAAACTGAATTGAGTTTTTTCCTAATTTTCCCATCTGTCAACAAAACTTTCCCCATTTCCCAGCTCTATTGCAGCCTCGATATGCATCCCTGCCTTAGACACTTTGAATCTGAAAACTTCATCCATGTCTCGGTCTGCTCCAGTCTCAACTATTCTAATAATCGTCTCATTGGCGTCTCACTTCATACTCTCCATGAACCTGAGTTTATCCTCAATTCTGCTGCTTGTCCATCAACTCACACGAAGTCTAATTCACTTATCACCCCTATAACCGTTGACCTACAGTGGCTTCTGGTATGGTAATATCTCATTTTAAAGTTCTCTTTCTTATCAGTGTCTCTCTCTGGCATCACATCTCCAATTAGTACCATTCCTCAAGTCATTTCTCATAGATCCCTCAAATTTGTTTTCCCTTCCAGAATTGTGCTTAAAATGAATGTTTTTCTCTCTGTTTCCCTCCTTGACCATGATTTGAGCCCCTGTACAGTTGATGGTACTGTGTCATTGCTTGTATTTTCATTCACTTCCCAATGCGTCACACGTGAAGCTCCCTGTTAGACAGGGATATCAGCAACTTTGACTCATTACTTTCCCAATTATTATCTGTCAATCCATTGAAACTCCGTGTTAGTCATCGTCAGCTGATCATACTTGAATGCACATGGGAAAACCCCTTGGAGGTTTGAGAAGAATCAGGCATGAATTACAGACTTTTTGTCTGCAGGTACAAGAAGTGGTTAGGAAGGCAAATGTAATTTTCTCCTTCATTGCTAAAGAGGTTGAGTTTAAAAGCAGAGAGGTAATGTTGCAGCTGTACAAGGTGCTGGTGAGATCACATCTGCAGTACTGTGTGCAGATTTTGTCTCCGTACTTGAGAAAGGATGTACAGGCACTGGAGGAGATGCAGAGGAGGTTGTTTCCGACGTTGAGGAGGGTTGATTTATGAGGAGAGACTGAGTAGATTGGGATTATATTAGTTCGAATTCAGAACAATGAGGGGGGAATCTTATAGAAACATATAAAATAATGAAGGGAATGGATCAGATAGAAATAGACTGTATGTTTTCACAGACATGTGAAGCTAGGATAAGAGGGCACAGCTGCAAGACAAGAGGAAGCAGATTTAGGCCTGAATTGAGAAAGAATGTCTTCATCCAGAGGGTTGTTAATCTGTGGAATTCATTGCCCAGTGAAGTAATTGACGCTATTCAGGAAACTGTTTTAAAGTAAGGTATATTTTTTCTAAAAATGGAAGAAAATAACGGATACAGTGAGAGGTTGAGTAAGTGGAGCTGAGTCCACAAAAAGATCAGCCATAATCTTATTGAATGATGGAGCAGGGTTGAAGGGCTGGACGGCCTACTCCTGCTTCTAGTTCTTATGTTATAATCAACAGCTTAAGCACTTGTTGCTAACAATGAGCTGGAAAATAGATTGAAAGGAATTCCAGTTGATAACATTGACTGATATTTAAATTAACATTTCACAATGATCAAACATAACGGGGAGACGATGGTCTTGTAGTGTTATCTCTAGATTGTTAATCCATAGACCCCGATAACGTTCTGGGACCCGAGTTCAAATCCTGCCACGGCAGATGCCGAAAGTTTATTTCAGTAAAAACAATCTCGAATTAAGAATCTCACGATGACCATAAATCCATTGTCAATTGTTGGGCAAACCTCTCTGGATCACTGAAGTCCTTTAGGGAAGGAATCTGCCATCCTTACCTAATCTGACCTGCTTGTGATTCCAGTCACATAGCAATGTAGTTGTCTCATAACTGCCCTCTGTGCAATTAGGGATCGGCAACTAATGCTGACCTAGCCAATGATTCCCTAATTCCCTGAACAAATTTAAAAAACATCAAAAAGGAATTGATGAGATGGTATACTTTGCATGATTAGCAAAAATAGTCAGGGTGTGTACCCAATGAAAACAAAGGAGCACAATGATGAAACCTGCTGGTAGACCAGAGGTTTGGGACTATATTTTTAGAGCCCACAAGCTGAAAGACGTAAAGCGAATAAAGTTGGAGACAATTGACTTAGGAAGGTCAATTGTTGCAAAGTATGAACAAAAACAGCACGAGGCTGCATATGGAAATAAAAATAATAATAATAAAAAAGCTAAAACCTTTTTTGGAACAATTGGAAGATGACATCAGGAAATTCCACACAGGAAAAACGGAAACTCTCAAATAACTCAAACAACTATTTTATATTAGTTGTGACACGTTTTCGACAGAGAATATCCCAAAGGATCGCAGGCCTTGTATTCAGGACAACCCCTTTGATAAAGGAAATGATTACGGATAAACTATCCACCAAAACCTAATGGTCTGTTTCCTGGATTTCGAAACAATGTACTCCAGACATATTCCAGGCATTTGTTGAAATATCATTACAGTGCAAGGGGATTTCAGTGGATTCAAAGGTCTTACTGTGATGCCTGTCTTCAAGGAGGTAGGAATGCAGAAAGCAGGAAAATAAAGGCCAGGTTGCCTTATGTCTATTATTCGGAAACTGCTCGTGTCCATTATAGTGTGATTTACAATAATTTAATGGAATCAAGGAGACTCAATAGAGTTACCTGAAAAGGAGAAGCAGTGATAATAAAAGTGAACCCTTAGATTATGTAATTCGATTTGTAAGCATTTTGTAAAGTACCATCTAAAGCGTATATTGCACACGGTAGGAACTTGTGGGTTATTGTTCAGAGATTGAACACAAAGGAGTGAGTTTTGATGAACATGTCTGTGTGAGTTCAGAGAGACATAATAAGTGGACTGCCACAAATGTCAGCCCTTGGACTCCCAGTTGCTTACTCTCTGTATTAAAGTTGTTTTTGTTGGGGGGGTGGGGGGAGGTGTAGAATGCAAACAATGCATATTTGATGATGGTAAAGATAGTCTGGAGTGCATGGTGTGATTAGGATGTAAGAAATCTGCACTGTGTAATTGGAAGATAGAATTCATTTTAATAAAGTGTGTGGTCAAGCACGTCAGAAGGAATAATAAAAAAGCTAATGATTATTTATATGGAGAAAGATTGTGAAAACAAAAGACCAGCGCAGAGAGATTTGGGTGTTGTTGTGCGTGCAAGGTCTGAGAAACCATAAGGATTGATCAATTTCCGGGACCGGATAATGTGTATGCCAGGGCGTTGTGGAAGGAAAGATATGTAGGTTCGAGAGTTGGGCTGAGAAGTTGCAAATGGAGTTCAATCCTGTCAAATGCGAGGTCATGCTTTCTGGAAGATCCAATTCAAGAGCGAATTATACAGTAAGTTGAAATGTCTGGAGGAAAATTAATGTGCAGAGAGATCTCTGGGTGTTCAAGTCCTTTGATCCCGGAAAGTGGCAATGCAGGTTAATAGATTTGTCAAGAAAACATATGAAATGATTTCCTTCATCGAACTAGGTATTGAGTACAGGATTTGGCAGGTCCTGTTACAGTTCAGTAAGACTATGGTTCAGCATTATATCTGGTACATTTCTGGTCGCCCACATTACCAAAACGATGTGGATGAGTTGGAAAGAGTACAGAAGAGGTTCACTAGGATATTATCTGATATGGAGGGTGCAAGCTATGAAGAGAAGTAGATTAGGATTATTTTCATTAGAAAGACAGAGGCCGGGGAGGGGGAATCTGAATGATGTCTACAAAATCATGAGAAGCATAGATAGGGTGGATAGCAAGAAGATTTTGTTCCCCCCGAGTGGCGTACTGAATTTCTAGGGGCCACGAGTTCAACGTGAGATTGGATATGTTGATGGGAGATATATGTGGTAAATTCATTATGCAGAGGGTGGAGGTGACTGGAACGCGTTGCCAGTAGTGGTGTTAGTGGTGGACACAATAACATCATTTAAGATCTATCTAGACAAATATAAGAACGGGCAGGGAGCAAAGGAATACAGATCCTTAGAAAATATGCTTTGATAGAAGAACTGGATCGGCACAGGCTTGGAGGGATGAAGGGCCTGTTCCTGTGCTGAAATATTCGTCGTTATTTTTCTTTGCTCTTTGTTCTTTTAAACTATGGGAACCCAGCAGATATAGTTGAATCATTTATACACACGTGAAGTACTGGAGGACTGGAGGATGGCTAATGATGCGCCTTTAGAAAGGCCGGAAGGAAAAGCATGGAAACGATAGACTGTGTGCCTGACATTGGTGATGAGTAAGTTGTTGGAAGAGATTCTGAAAGATAAGATTTACATGTGCAAGCGGGCATCAGAGCCGCCCTGCTTTTGCCACGGGACTATGCCTACATCAGGCAACTATAAGAATTCATTTTGTGTTTTAAACAGCAGTCGCAGCTTTAAACCCACAGAACTCAGCAGCTGCCGGTCCGCCCACGTGACCGGGAGATAGGAGACAGAGGACAGATAAAATCCACACTATACCAACACTACCCATGACTCATAGACTAAAACTCCGGAATTAATTAATATGGAAACCCATCTTCTAATCACATCAAGAGACTGATATCAGACCAATACACACCAACACCCCAAGGGAACAAAGGGGGGTGCTAGCCCCTGCCCTCACAGAGAAAGACAAGTAGATAAAACCCGGACCGGTTTTACATAAACCAATTAGCACCCTATCGTGCGTGCCCTGCAACTCTCCTGGGATGGCAGGAAACATTCTATTTGCACCTACTCCAGTGATGATGGGGAACTGTCATCCCATTCATCCTCAAATTCCACACATCCTGACAACTAAAAGTATATAATATGTAGCTGTGCGCGGGAACAGCAGAGCAGCCGAGATTCGGACCTCGGTTGGTCTCCGCCGGCGTTACTGTAGCAATAAACGTTACCGATTGTTGAACCGCACTCTCGGCTCGGACTGATATCATTTCATCCGCGCTAACACATGCATGGAGAGAGAAGGGCTGATTTGTGTTGGTCAGAAAGATTTTGCATGAGAGGAATCATGTCTTATAAACATGATTTTAATTTGTTTTAAATGAAGTAAACAGAAAGATTGATTGTAGCAGAATGGTAGATGTTGTTTAAATGAACATTAGCATGGTAGACCAATTAATAAAGTTAGAGCACATGGGTTTGCGGGTAAGCTTGAAAACTGTATGTAAATTCGGCTTTACAGAAGGAGACAAAATAGAGGATTTTACTTTCGCCTGGAAGCTTATAACAAGCAGTGTTCCACCGGGATCAGTACTGGATGGACTTTTGTTTGTCATTGATGTAAAAGGTTAGGATGATAAAATCGAAAGCATGGTTGGTACATTTACAGGTGACACTAAGATTGCTGTTATATTGGGCAGTGAGACAATTGTCTGCGATTGCAAAGATATATTGTGCAATTCGGTCAATGGATTGAGGAGTGACAGATGGAGATTAGATAAACTAAATGTGAGGTACTGCATTTTGGTAAAATAAACAAGTTCATGACGTAAAACAAATAATTATACGGTCCAAGGTAGTACTTCAGGCCATAGAGATCGAGGGATCTTGGTACATAAATCTTTGAACTTTGTATCACACGTGGAAAAAGTATTTTAGAAGGCATTTAACACGTTTGCCTTCGTCACTCAGACGTTTCGCTATAGGCGTCGTTATTTCATATTGAGGTTGTACAAATCATTGATAAGGCCTCTTTTGGAGTACTGAGTCCAGTTCTGATCACTCAGCCAGGGGAAGGGCATGATTAAGCTTGTTAGAGTTAAAATATATTTACCGGAATGTTACTAAGAACGGAGGGATTGGGGTATAAGGAGAGATTGGATTGGATCTTATTTTCTTGGAGGGCAGAAAATCCAAGCGTTACATTATAAAATCATGAGGGATATTGCTAAGGTGAATGGCATGTTTCTGTTCCTTCGGATGGAGGAATTCAAACCAGCGAGAATATTTTAAAGTGAGAAGAGAAAGATTTCGAAAGTACATGCGGGGCAATTTGTTCTTAAATAGAGATATTAGTGTGTGTAATGCACTTTCAAAGGAAGTGGCAGGTGCAGGTACAGTTACAACATTTAAAAGATGTTTGGGTAGGTACAAAAATAGGAAAGGTTTGGAGGGATATGGGCCAAACTCAGGCTGGTAGTATTAGTTGAACAAAAGGTGTGGTTCCATGATGTTCGATTCTGTGACTATGATTCTTTTACCTTTTATAAAAAAAGGTTAATGACTTTTCAATATCTGTGTCAAAGTGAATACTTATTCTTAAAATGAATTCCCTAGTTTTAGTCTCCCAAACAAGAGGAAATGTCCATCAGGTATTCACCTGATGCACGGTTTTCAAGATCTTGTTTAGTACAATAGCAAGAACACTTACACTGAGACCTAAAATGCATATCTTTCATAATACAAAGCCTTCAACTCAGAAATAATAAAGTGAAGTATCTTTGGAAGTTTCTAAATGTAATGAATCTTTTTTTTCCAGAAACCAAAAGCACGTTGGATAACAGATATAAACCGATTCCTGGAGCATTCTACTGGTTTCAGTTTTTCAACCTGAAAATCAATATAAAATTCTGCACACAACTTCCTGTTGTAAATCAGGAACAAAAACAGAATTTCCTGGAAAATCTCAGCAGATATGGCAACTTCTGTGAAGAGAAATCAAAGTTAACATTTTGGGTCTGAATGGTGCCCTTCCTCAGTTTGAATCTTTCTTCTTGTCAGATTAGGATTCAAAGCATTTTACATTGCATCAGGCGTGATCTCAGCGATGCCCTGGACTAATGCAGTAAAACATTCCTACGATTAAACCCGATACCCTTAGCAGCATCATTCCATTTACTTTCCTAATAATTTGCTACACATGGTGACTAACTTTACATGAGTCATACAACAGTACTCACAAATCCTTGTGTGTCACTGAGTTCTGAAATCTCTCACAATTTAAACAGTTACTGATTTTATATCCTTCTTCCAAAACACTCACTCTCATAACCCACATTAAACAGTTACTGCTGAAGATTTCCGCACTAAACCACCCCTGTCTGTATCCCAATGCTGACTCCCTGCGTCCACTTGACAAAGCATTGAATGACTATCTTGATAAATTAGCTCATATAGCTTCAATCCATCGGGTCATCCAAATAACTGTAACTAGTGGAGTACCTCAGAGATTAATATATATCAGTTTTACAACCAGCAAACCAATATTAATCTCGAAGCACTATTTCCTGTTATATTCAGGAGGCTGCTGTGAATGCTCAGCACCGAAGGCAGTTTGAATGGCCTCGTCCTGTGCTGTGTAGTGTGTACTGGAGGGCTGAATACCATCACCTCGTTTCTGTCTAACTCCTTAGAGGGTCAGAATGGTCCCCCGCTGTCTTATTGCCTTACTGGCTGAATGTGGTCTTTCTCTCCCTCTGTAACAGCATTGAGGAGTAGATCGAGAGAACAACACAGGAGGTAGGATAATCAGTTGGCCAATCGCCCCCTCAGGCCTGATGCAACATGCAGAATGCCCTTGGCTGATATGATTGTGTATGAGCATCCTTTTCCTGTCTGTTCCCAATAAACACTGACTCTGTTGTCTATCAATGGTCAGGTCAGCTCAGCTTTGAATACCTTCAATAACCCAGTCTTCACTGTTCCCTGGGAATGTGAAAATCGGCAAGGAGAAAAAAGTATCCTTAACTCAGTCTAAATTAGAAGGCGCTTATTTTATAATATATTTGATCCGATTAGATTAAATTAGAGTAAATTAGACTCCCTACAGTGTGGAAACAGGCCCTTTGGCCCAACCAGTCCATACCGACCTTCTGAAGAGTAACCCACCCAGACCCATTTCCCTCTGACTAATGCACTTAAAACTATGGGCAATTTAATATGGCCAAATCACCTGACCTGCACATCTTTGGACTGTGGAAGAAACCGGAGCACCCCGAGAAAACCCACACAGACACGGGGAGAATGTGCAAAATGTGCCAAACATGCCCCACATTACCACTGACTATATTTTGGTTAAATTTCTATCAAAGCCAGCCTGCACAGCACCATCACAAAGCCATTTCCAGATATCAAATGATCATAAGAAACAAGAACAGAATTAGCTTCATCGAATCTGCTCTGCTGCTTGATCATGGCCGGTTTGTTTCTCAACCTCATACTCCTCACTCCTCCCAATTACCCTTGATTCACTTATTAATCAAAAGTTTACCAAACTCTATTTCAAAGACTGTGTAATGGGATCTCTCTTGTTTTGGGGACAGGCGATTAATTGAAATGGGGAATAACATCTTGTTTCCTCGTATGTTTAAAATGATGTAATATAATCCTCTGCTGGTTCACCAACTCCACTGTGCAAGCAGTAGGCTTCATAGAATCCATTCAGTTTGGAATTCATTCCATCTAGTTCACACTGTCCAGCCATAGAGTGTCCCACAATCATTCCCATCACTTTAACCCTGCGTTTCACATGGCTTATCCATCTAAGCTGCACATCCGTAAGCATTATGGACCACTTAGCGCGGCCAATCTATCTAATCTGCACATCTTTGAACTACAGCGGGGAAGTAGAGAACTCATCGTTTGCCTGAGAATGCATCAATAACTGTGAACCACCCACATTCATGCTTCAAAGAATAGCCTTGGCAACAGAGAGGAGTTTGTCTGATCCCATGCAATGCTGTCCCTGAGATATTAAAGAAGGGGGTGGACATTGACCTGCTGGTCATTAAAAATGCTTTCGCACTTATCATTTGTCAGAGTGGACAGCAAATAAAATGCAAGTAGCAGAACGTGCAGAGCATGCTATGAAATGATCTCATCTTCTTCCACAATGGTTCACTTATAGACGTCTGAAGACAAATGCTGTGGAGCACGACATTTCTCCATACGACCCTCAGTACAATTGCAATCCTCTCTACACCAGTCTAAAGAGAGAGAGAGAGAGAGTCTGTGTGTCTCTGTGTGTGTGACTGAGTCTGTCTGTCTGTCTGTGTACTGTTGATGTTGGTGTCAGTCTGTATGATGCTGTGACCTGCTGCCCTCCTTCCAGATGGTTTTCACCCTCCGCCACTGTCTGTGCAATGGAGTGGAAAGGCCAGCAGAGTGTGGAATTCCATCACTTTAACCAACACAGGGACCACCAGACGATTCCCACACAGAGGTACACGCACACACACTAATACACACAGTTACATGCACTATTACATAAACGAAGCTGTAGACATACGAATAAATACACACACAGAGATACACTGACATGAGACAAACAAGGGAGTCAATCGGTATTTCTCTTTCTCTGTGGCAAATTCTCACTATTTCACCCACTCTGTATGGTGTACAATATTATTTCTATTTCTCTGTTTGCAGCATGTCAGTTTTCTTCTCTGGCTCTTTGGGATGTGTGTTGTTATTTCTGACGCTCCTTTAGTATCACTGTACACCTTGATCACATCAGTGAGTCTGTCAGTATTTCAATTGTTCTGTAGGGGAAAGTAAGGACTGCAGATGCTGAAGATCAAAACCGAGATTGTGGTGCTGGAAAAGCACAGCAGGTCAGGCAGCATCCGAAGACAAGGAGAATTAGCATTGTAGGCATAGGCCCTTCATCAGCTCTGTCAAAAATCCGGATTCTGGCCTGACTCTCCGCTTTGATCTCCAGCATCTGTTGTCCTTACTTTCTGACTTGATGTGCTTTTCCAGCACCACATTCGCTTTCAGTTATTTTGACTGGCGTGTGATACTATGACAACTTCGATGCTTGTGGATGTCAGCAAACATGAAAAAATTGTGAAGTGTGTGGAGGATGGAATGCAACAGCAACAGGACAACGCCAACTTAGTGTAGAGTTCAGGTATATTTCATACGGCGATCAATGCAAGACAGTGTGAGGTGATGCAGTTTGGAAGGAAAACAGGCTGTGCTGTTATAAAGTGGGTGCAGGAGCAGAGGGTGTATGAACACAGATTACTGAAGATGTCAGGACAAGTGGGGAGAGCAGTAACTATCACAGATTAGTTTCAGTATCTGAGCTGTTTAAAGGGGGAGGTGTAGGACGGAGTCTCCGTGCTCCCTTCCTGGGAGGCGGTGGTGACGATGTGTTGTGAGCCCACCCTCTTGCCCACCGTCTGGATTCCATTTGTAGCAGCTCGATACAAAAGGGAGATGCCATCAGGGTCACGGCTTCTAAGTTGTGCTAGGGGGAAACGGAACTGCCAATGGATTTAACGTGAGAATTTCCCTTCACTGAACATTGCTCCTTACTCGGTCAGTGGGACGTGGATGTTTCAGAATCTCCACACGAGGCGTCCCGGTCTTCTCCGGCTCGTACCAGGGTCCTCCCCACATGGCCAGTGAGGGAACGGATATCGGGCACTCTACCACCAGGCTTGGCCCTTTCTGTCCTATTCCAGGCTGTTTCTCCTGGAATGGGTGGGAGGGAGGGAGGGAGGGAGAGAGGTTGGGGGTGGGAGGTCCTGCTGTTAGTGCTGGTGTAGGTGTGAGGGGGGAATGAAGTGGTTTTTGGAGGGGCGTCTGTCCACAGTGTTGTATCCATGCAGTGTTGTTAGTGTGGGGGGTATAGTGGAGGTGAGAGAAGCAGAGAGAGAGGGGGAAGATGCTACATGCAGCAGTGAGAATGTTGGAGCATGAGCCTTATTCAAGGGTAGGTGCTCTAACAGATATACAGTGAGAGTGAGGGAGCAGAGAGAATACGGTGACCCTTATCCTGACATAACGGGGGAAGGTTATTGATGCTTGTCCTGTATTGCTGGACATTTCTTCAATCCGCAGATACTGCACTCAACTGGGTGGTGAGCTCAGATCATGGTCGTTGGGTCTGGTGATGTGGCCCCCGTCTGGGAAGAGAATGCTCCCCCTCTGTACTAGCCCATCCGCCAGGACCTCCGTGCCTCTGCCGACAAACTGTGGTGTAATTGCCCCTTATCTGCCATGCTCGGGGTAAACTTTGCAGGGCAGTTCCTAATAGAGAAAGCTCAAACAAGTGCCCGTTGGCCTTTTAAAGCTGGCCACAGTGCCAGGGATCACGGAATATGCAAGGGTATCCGAGCGATGGTGAGTACCTCCAGCCATGATGGGTGTTAGAATCAGTCTGGCATTGAATGAGAGGGACACCATGGGGAGGGGTGGGTAGTTAATGAGGTGAGTCTGATACGATAGCACCAGGAAGCTAGCTCAGCCTCGTGTTGACGATCCCTCTATTACATTCAACGAACATGGCACTGAGACAAATTATTGTTAGATTCAGCCCAATGGGTTGAAGTCTGTGCTGACCCTACTCCCAGTTACAATGCTGCAGAACAAATTTTAATCCAAAATTCTCCTGAACTCACACCAATATCCCATTCACCAATCATTCCTGGAAGCACTGGCTAATGTTACAGGATACTGTACGCTGGTGAGTGATCTCATGCAGTGTTACTGAGAAACGTAATGGGGTGGTGGACACAGTTCCACGCCCTGGTCGCATGTCTCATCTGGGTTTATAGATCAATCACTTCAGAGGTCTGCACAGTGTTCTACTCTGGACCGATTGCCGGGTTGTGTTCAGCAATACACGAGCATGGTCTGCACAGTGCTCCATTCTGAACAGATATTTCCTCTGGGTTTATGGTGTCTGGGCTGGTTCTCTGAGGTGGATTGAGAATGTGATAGAACTGATGACTTCAACTAATATGGCAATGCTTTTACTTTTGTTCTCATTCTTGTGGTTGGACCCTCCAAATTCTGACTCCACCGGCCAGTCCCATTCTTCAATCTATCTCCATCCTTCAGTAACGTGTTGACCCATGTGTTATTGTCCATCTTAAATGTGAGTAAAACTGTTCTATTTCCCTGGCCTTTGACGTTGCTCACCCTGGAGAATTGGGATTCACTGCGATAAACCTCAGTAAGGTCACTCCTCAGATTCAACACTCCAGGGAATATAGCCCCAGCCTATTCGTTCTCTCTGTGTAGCTCAACATCACCCACCCCTAACACCAGCAGCATACTTGTAAAAGTTTTCTGCACTCTGTCAAATTTAACAACATATTTTCGAAAGCAGGGAGAACTGAATTCAAGGTAGTATTATGGAAGTCGCTGTACCTAGTGTGTTGGCGAAAGTGAGTATTGCAGGTACTGAAGGTTAGTGTCGATAATGTGGTGCTGGAAAAGCACAGCAGGTCAGGCAATATCCGAGGAGCAGGAAAATCGATGTTTCAGGCAAAAGCGATCTCTGATGCTGCCAGCCTTGCTGGCCTTTTCCAGTACCACACTCTGAACCCAGTCTATATCCCAAATGGTCTCCTTCTTCAAAGATTGCAATTTTCCCTCCCACGTGGTCGACGATGCCCTCCAGCGCATCTTATCCACTTCCTGCACCTCCGCCCTTGAATCCCACCCTTCCAAACGCAACAGGGAAAGAACACCCTGGTCCCATCTTCCTCCCTACCAAACCACCAGATGCAATGCATCATCGTCCCCCATCTGGGCCACCTACAAACAGACCCCACCACCAAGGTTATATTTCCCTCCCCACCCTACCTGTGCTCCATAAAGAACATTCCCGGCGCGACTCCCTTGTCAGGTCCACGCCACCCACCAACCCACCCTCCCATTTTGGCACCTTATACCGCCACCGCAGGAGTTGTAAAACCTGCACCTTCACCTCCCCCTCACCCCCATCCAATACCCCAAAGGAACCTTCCACGTCAATTGGATTTTTGCACTTCCACACGTGGCATCCACTGTATCCGTTGCTCCCGATGTTAACTCGTCTACACTGTGGAGACAGGACACCAACTGACGGAACACTCCAGAGAACATCTGTGGGACACCCGCACCAACCAATCACACTGCACCGTAGCTGAACAATTTAAGTCCCCCTCCCACTCCGCCATTGACATGCACGTCCTGGGCTTCCTCCACCTCCACTCCTTAACCACCCGACGCCTAGAGGAAGAAAGCTTCATCTTCCTCCCTGGTACTCTGAAACCACATGGGATCAATGATGATTTCACCAGTTTTCTCATTTCCCGACCCCCACCTTATCCAAAATCTAACTTTCAAACTAAGCACGGCCCTGTTGATGTGTCCTACCCGCCCATTACCCTTCCCAACTATCCCTTCCACCCTCCTCTCCGACAGACCACATTCATCTACCTCTCACATTCTCAGCTTCCTTCCCACCAACCCCACCCCATCCCATTTATCTCTTTACACCTTGGGCCTCAAGCCGCTTTCCCAATGAAAGGTTTACACACAAAATGTTGATTATCCTGCTCCTCGGATGCTGCCTGACTGGCTGTGCTTTTCTAGCACCACATTCCGACTCTGATATTCAGCATCTGCAATCCTCACTTTCTCCCTTGAGTTAGTGTATCCAGAAATTTCCTCATCAGACATCTTATGCAGCTAGTCTGACATTTAAACCCTGTCTTATTTTATAGACAGAGTGGGACATGAATAAACCTGCAGTGCTCTTACAGTACCCGTACATTCAAGGAAAAATATTTTAAAAATGTACGATTCATAGTCCATCCAGTAACCCTCATTCTTTCCATCCAGAATGAGTAAATATTCCCTTTTATTGTGGTATGAGCTGTGATGTAAGGAAGGGGTTAACTGAGCCTGTTTGTTCAGTGATTGTAATTAATGTCAGTCTCCATGGGTTCTAAATGCCCCAGTGGAGAGTTCCCATCTTTTAATCATAAATGGGTGCCGTTCAATGTGTTATGCCATAGTATGAGCGGGAGAATCACCAACAGCACTAACAGGGATCAGCAGCTCCAGACAGGAGCGAGGAGAGATGAGAATCTGAGAATACTAGATTGGAATGTTCCAACAATGGATCAGAATAGGAGAATATTTGACTGGAATGTTCCAACAATGGATCAGAATCTGAGAACAATAGACTGGAATGTTCCAACAATGGACAGGAGTTTATCCTATTTTATTTGTTATCTTTCTATGTGTTATGGTTGGTTGTCATTATCATGGCGGATTTATGTTGCACTTCGCATTATTCAATATATTTATTATCCTCTCCTGTCTATCGTTGGTGTACCTGGTAAGTCTCACTGTCCAGATATTTTTTGTATAAACCAGTTACGACTGCATTTGTGTTCTTTCGTGTAGTCTACGCTTCTTGCCCCCAATAGTGTTCCTTTTGAGACTTTGAATCCAGTACAATTCTTGTCTCCCTCTTTGCATCTGGCAGTATTACTCATGGGTCTCCATGTTGACCTGCTCAGTTGCAGATATGAGCCACTGTCTCTCTGCGCTTGTTATTTAAATATTGGGAGTGTGGAGGTCATTGTCGTCTATTATGTTTACAAACTCCATTTGGTGATCCCTTTGGTCATGAGCTTATTCCTGACACCATGCCCTGACCATTATTAACTTTATCTACACACTGCTCCAGAAAGTACTTCACTGTCTTAACTCATCTGCTGTTTGAATCTCGAACTGTGAAATACAGACTTAATGATGACACAATCTGCTGCTGACACTCTCAAGTTGAAACCCGCAGAAACAAATCCGATTCGAACTCACACCAAAATTCCATCCATCTGACATTGCTGTGCACGCTGACCTATATCGCTATTGTGACTGGCAATGTCTTTATTTTACTATTCTGAAGCACTTTAACTCATCTGTCCATGAAACTTCCCTCAGTCTCTCTGTGTCATTTATCCAAATCCCTGTCAGTGGTTCATACTTAATCTGTTTTCCTTCATGTGGATTTTCTCTCATGCAATGATTTTTGCATTCAACACCCCAATGCATCACACACACACACACACACACACACACACAAACACGTGCATCACACACACACACACAGACACGAACACATGCATGCTCGCGCACATGCACATGCAAACACACACCTTCACTTATGCTGGTCCAATGGAGATGGAAATCCTCCCCTTTTAGACAGTAATCTGTTGTGTGCATAATTCCCATATGATAATAAAGTTTTTCAATACTCCCCATGCTGGGCAGATATTGCAGTTTACTGAGCAATACACGAGCATAGTGTGCACAGCTCTCCATGCTGGGCTGTCATCTTGTACCAGCGTACGTTGTTTGAAGTGCTCTGTGAAGCAGTTTCAGAATTTGATTGAACAAACCATTTCAATTCACCTGAAAATACCTTTATTCAATGTTCTCATTCTTATAATTTTGCTCACGAAGGATGCACTCCTCCAGTTAGTTCCACTGCTCAGTCTTTTCCCCCCTATTTCCACAACAGGTTCTCAGGTAATTAACTATCTGTTTCTGTCTTAAATGTGGATCTCTCTGTCCCTCTGTACCTTTCCGTGACCTTGGTTTCTGGCTCCCTAGTGTATCGACTGCTAGCATGGTGAAGCTCAGAGACAATGAAATGATGTGTGTCAGGCTGTTGTTCACTTCCTGGCGTGTCCCATATGGTGCTCCATGGATAATGGGGTGTATGTCAGGCTGTTTGTATCCCTTTCGGAGGAGGTATCTGGGGAGTATAAGGTGAAGAAAGCATATGAGCTTGTGCCAGAAGCCGACAGACAATGTTTCAGGAATTTAAAAAAGGGTCCCTGATTTAAACGCAAATTGAGTTTGAAAGAATCAAAGTAATTTTGAAAGGTGGGTAAGGGTATAAAAAGCTGAGCAAACCTATGACACTCTTAGAAAGGTTCTTTTTTCGAAGGAGTTCAAAAATTCACTTCCTGCAATAGTGAGAACTCGCGCAGAAGAGCAGAGAGTTACAATGGTAAGATTAGAAGCAGAAATGGCTGATGATTATGAGTTCGTCCATAAATCAAAGTTTGGATACCATGAAAAATTGAGAAGAATGTATGAGAACTTCTTAAAATATACACCTGTGAGAGTAAGGTTGACTGGCATAGGCCAGGATTAGTAGGAAAAGACGTTACAACATTAAGAGGTACAGAGTCATGTAATTTCTTGATGCTGAGAAATGAGGAGACATGCCATTCAGAAGAACTATTGGAGAGATGCAAATTGCTCCATTATGTAACGTGTGGTTGGTGTGTCCGGTGAAACCATCAACAGAAGTATTTCACAACTGGGAAGGAGACTTTGAGCTTGGTGTTTGTGTCACAACATTTCAGCATTTAACTTGCAAATAACGTGCCCAAGACAAATCTATGTACGATCATAACGCCTAAACGTCTTTGGAGAAATTTAGGAAGAAAACATCTGGTCTGTTCAGATATAGGTTTTTATTGCTTCCATTCGATTTGGAAGTTATACAGGTGACAGGACAAGAAACTGTACTTGCTGACAAGTTGTCGAGACTTGAATGAAGAAAGACAGAGGCGTTCTGTGGCAGGCGTATACAGACAGAAATAGAATGGAGTTGTGAATGTTTGCATACTTATTGTCAATGTCGTATATATGCATTGTAGTCCACTAATAGAGTAAGAATAATGGGTTTAAAAAGAAGCTGCTGTTGTGTATTAATGGTTCATTTTGTCAAAGGAGGAGATGTGACAATGCTGTCATTTTGAAAAATTTTTTTTGAAGAGAAGCCTTAAAGGCAGAGATGCCGAACTGCCGACTGAAAACGGCTGAAGTAACTAACTTACAAGGTCTTTAGGTTTTATTAAAACAGTGGTAACAAATGTAGGGCAGTGTCCAGCTCTCCCAGACCAGATCTTCTCATTTTGATTTCAGCTGCAGCATTCAGAAGCTGTTCGGTGTCCCAGGCGGGTTGGAAGCTTCAATACATGATCCCGAGCTGCCCCTCTCTCTGAAAACACTCTTGAAGATGCTTCTTCCTGGATTGGAGAACTGCAGCTAATATTCTGGGTTTGAATGTACCTTTGTGTCAAGGAACATGTTTATGGGATGTTCCTGTATTAGCGCAGTTAATTAGTAGAAGGCACTGTATCTATTGTTTGCGTAAGTGTTCCTCTTGAGAAGCTATCTCAAATTGTTCATCTGTTTGATTGTGTTTTAACTGGCGGGTTTGAATGGATTACATATTACTTAACGTTGAGTGGGTTGACCAGTTGCAACATTTGTGGAACGCACAGTTCACATCGACAGTTAAAATAAGGAAAAGTTAGGGTCTCGGCTGCCTTTTTAAAATATTTTGAGAGGTCTGGTCTGTCCATAAGGCTTGTAGCTGAGGGGTTTCTGACAGACTCCTGTTATTGAAAAGTTATTGGAGGTGCTGGGGATGGTTTGCTGGAGGTTGCGCTGTGAGCTGCCTCAGACATTCTGGGAGACCTGAGGATTTGGTGACCCCACTCGGGATGGAGCATGGGGACTGTAGTTACAGCATCAGGGTCTGCAACACGAACAACAAATGGAGCAGAGGCTGCAGAGAGGGGAAGCTCTGAAACCATGGAGTGAGTGCCTGTGGGGAAAGGGATCTGCGGTATCTGTTTGTGTTTTCGCCTGGACAAACACACACTCTCACTCTCCCCGTTACATAAACTCATGCACACACTCGCTCTCCGCTCCACACACACACTCACACTCCCCCTGTCTCACATGCGCACATGCATACTCTGCTCTGTCACACGCATGCACACCTATACCCACTATATATTCATCCCGCACTCACACACACTCTCCACCTCAGTCTCTCTCACTTACACACATTCTCTCTCTCCCCCTCACAGAGGCACACCCCCTCACACACACGTACACGCGCACACACGTATGCACGTACAAATCTGCGGCGTGTATTTGCATTTGTATTTGCAGATACGCTTTATTTTGTTCCAAAAACATACAATTTGGAGACAGTCAATCAATGTGGCATTTTATAAACTCCTGAACTCGGAACAAACCCAGTCTGACTCCAGATGAAGACACAGACAAATTCCAAACAAGACCTCACCACTGAAATACATTGCCTGATCGGAGGCGTCACCTCCTTTACATCGATAATGTCTGCGATTTGCATATCAATCAATCAAAACCTTCACCTCGATTCTAAGTGATTAAGGATTTAAGAGCCATCTTAGGTGTGTACCATTCATGTGCATGAGTTGCACAATCCTTTGATCTTTTCCTTATAACGACTGGGTCTAAGGTCTTCCTCTCTCTCTAAGACTTAACGAAGAAGCAGCGCTAGGGAAGGTTGTGTTTTCAAATAAAACCGTTGGACTCTAACCGACTGTCGTGTGAATTTTGACATTGTCCGACGCAGTCCTAAACTAGCGGCTCCATATCGTACTTATTTATTGCTTATCCCATTATCTCTCTTAGTAAATAAATCTTTCCTTTCCCCATGTGGTCTTGTCTTGCATATTAATCTATTGTGAGGCACATGACGCATTGCTGTCTGGAATTCGAAATATAATACATCTAGATGAGCCCCATTGCCCATCTCTTAAACCAGGAATCAAGCGGGCTAAAAGTTGTCATGACATAGCTTTAACGAGCAGAATTAAGGAGAATCCCAAAGCATCTTATTCTTATATACGAAGCAAGCGGGTAACTAGAGAAAGGATTGGTCCACTAAAAGATAATGAAGGAAAGCTGTGTGTTGAACCTGAAAGAATTGGTGAGATTCTGAATGATTACTTTTCATCAGTGCTCACTGAGGAGAGGAACATGACGAATGTTGAGATTAGAGATAGAAATTTGATTAGTCTGCATCATGTTGACATAAGTAAGAAAGATTTGTTGGGTACGCTAGAGGTTATTAAGGTGGACAAATCCCCAGGACCGGATGGGATCTATCCCAGGTTGCTGAGGGAGGTGAGAGATGAAATAGCTGAGGACATAACAGATATCTTTGTGGCATCCTTAAATACATGTGAGGTGCCGGACGACTGGAGGGTTGCTCATTTTGTCCCCCTGTACAAGAAGGGTACTATGGATATTCCGAGCAACTACAGATAATTGAACTTGATATCAGTGGTGGGAAAGTTGCTGGAGAAGGTACTGAGGAATAGGATCCATTCATATTAAGAAAAGAATGGGCTTATCAGTGATAGGCAACATGATTTTGAGCAGGAGAGATCGTGCCTTACCAACTTAATAGAGTTCCTCGAGGAAGTGACCAAGTTGATAGAGGAAGGAAGGGTTGTTGATTTCATGCACACGGACTTTAGTAAGGCGTTTGATAATGGAGACTAATGGAGAAATTGTAGTCATATGGTGTGCAGGGTGTTCTGGCCAGGTGGATAAAGAACTGGTTGAGAAACAGGAGACAGAGTAGTAGTTGAAGTGAGTTTCTCGAAATGGAGAAAGGTGACCAGTGGTGTACCACAGGGTTCAGTATTAAGGCCACTGTTGTTTGTAATCTATATAAATGATCGGGAAGAGGGCACTGTTGGTATGATCAGCAAGTTTACAGATGATACGAAGATTGGTGGAGTAGCAGAAAGCATAAGGGACTGTCAGAGAATATCGTAGGATATAGATAGACTGGAGAGTTGGGCCGAAAATTGGCAGATGACGTTCAATGCAGACAAATGTGAGGTGATGCATGTAGGCAAGACTAATTCGAGAGCGAATTATACAATGAACAGAAGAGCCTTGAGAAAAGTTGATGGGCAGAGAGATCTGGTCTGCACAATGGGAGTGCAGGTCATTGTACATTGAAGGTTGCTGCACAGGTGGATAGAGTGGTCAAGAAGGCATATAGTACACTGGCCTTCATTGGACTGGGTATTGAGTATAAGAGCTGACAAGTCATGTTAACATTGTACAAGACTTTGGTTAGGCCACATTCAGAATACTGTGTACAGTTCTGGTCGACACATTACCAAAAGGATGTGGACGCTTTGGAGAGGGTGTAGAGAAGGTTTTCGAGGATGTTGCCTGGTATGGAAGGTGCTAGCTATGAAGAAAAGTTGAGTAGGTTAGGTTTATTTTCATTAGAAAAAAAGGAGATTGAGGGGACCTGATTGAGGTTTACAAAATCATGAAGGTTATAGACTGGGTGGATAGAGACAAGCTCTTTTTCCCAGGGCGAAGGATTCAATAACGACAGGTCAAGCTTTCATGGTGAGAGGTGGAAAGTTTAAAGGGGATACACGCAGCAGGTACTTAATACAGCGGGTGGTGGGCGTTGCCAGCAGAGGTGGTAGAGGAAGGCACGGTAGATTCATTTAAGATGCGTCTGGACAGATGCATGAGTAGGTGGGGAGCAGAGGTATACAGAAGCTCAGGAATTGACCGATAGGTTTAGACAGTACGTTTGGATCGGCTCATGCTTGGAAGGCTGAAGGGCCTGTTCCTGGGTTGGAAATTTTCTTTGTTCTTTGTTCGTCACATTTTTAAGAAAGCGAGTCAAGTCATTCAAACATGATTTATTCTTCATAAAACTATGTTGACTGTGCTGAATTCTGGCTTGACTTTGAAAATTTCTTGTTATTAATTCCTTCGTAATGGACTCTAACAATTTGTCTTCAATACCAATGGATTTCTCACAACGTTTCATTCCCTAATGAATTTGGTTATTATAATTTCTTTGCTTTCTATAACCTCTACATTTCCTTTCACAATTCCTGTGTAACAGGCACAAGGCTGAAAAAGATCTGTGCTAATTGCTGTGTAAGAGACATGAGTAGCTGAAATGGCACATTTTGTTCCTGCTTTATACACTCGCTGGGCTGAATGTCCTCTTGGTGTTCCTACATTATAGTCGCGATGGCATGCATGTCCTGATCCTGTTCCTGACCAAGCCCTTCAAGTTCTCAATGCCGTCTTCTTGTCGCTCAATGACAGGTCTGGGTCTTATGGAATCTCCCTGCTTAAATGCCACTTTTCAAGCGCTGAAATATGCAGGCAAGTTGTGTTGCCCACACTGGGTAGCTCAGTGGTTAGCACTGCTGCCTCACGGTACCAGACATTCGTGTTCAATTACAGTTTCCAATTTCCTCCCACAGTCCCAAGATGCACAGGTTAGGTGGATTAGCCATGCTAAATTACCCATAATGTTCAGGGATGTGCAGGCTAGGCGCATCAGTCATGGAAATGCCAGATTATAAAGATTGGGTGGGGTGAGATAAATTGGGGGGAGGGGAAATGAGGAAGCTTGACTTGATCCCAGCGATCATTGAACTAGATTCCTCCAGTCATCATACTGGATCCCGGTGCTAGATCGACTTGATCACTGCACCGGTCCAACTGGATCCCTTCCCTCGCTGGATTTGATCCCAATGATCATTGAACTCGATACCTCCAGTCATCCTACTGAATCCCTGCGCGAAATCCACTGGATCACTGCGCTGGTCCTACTGGATCCCATCACTCGCTCTACTTGATCTCAGTGATAATTGAGCTAGATCTCTCCAGTCATTGTACTGGATCCCTGCACGAAATCCACTTGATCACTTTACCGGTCCAACAGGATCCCTTCCCTCGCTGGACTTGATCCCAGCGATCATTGGTTTGCATATGCTTAATTTTGAAAAATCGTTTGATGTCTTTATAATATCTGTGCTAAATTAATACACTTTATTCTTAAAATGTATTCCATAGTTTTTGTCTCCCTGAGAAGAGAAAATATGCATCCAGCTGACTTTTCTCAAAATTGTGTATGCTTCAAAAGGATTTCTCATCTTAGTCCAAAGCTGGTAATGTTTCAGAACAAAAGGCCTTCATTCCAGGAAGGTGTGAACAAAACATTGTTGATAAGCTTCTATAACATTTTTTTAGGTTAAGGGATCAAAACTGCACATAATGTGCCAGATGTGGTCTTAGCAATGCCCTCTACAGATGCAGACTCGTAAAATGTGAAGCTGGAAAACCACAACATGTCAGCCACACCCAACGAACAGGAGACTCGATGTTTCAGGCATATTCCTGATGAAGGATTATACCCGTGACGTCAATGTTCCTGCTCCTCGGATGCTGCCTGATTGGCTGTGCTTTTCAAGCCTCACACTGTTCGACTCTGATCTCCAGCATCTGCACTCCTCACTTTTACCGGTACAGATGCAGTAAAACATTCCTGATTAAACCCGGTACTCTTTGCCAGAAACACAATCATTCCACTTAGCTTTCAAATCACTTACAGCAAGTGCAGACGAACTACATATGATTCGTGTACCAGGATCATAAATATCACCTGTATCACAGAGTTCTGCAATCTCTCTCCACTTAAATTGTTTACCATTGTTTTATACTTCCATCCAAAATAGACAACTCACATTTTGCTATATCTGGAGAAGGTATGCTCACTAACCTCCCTTTGCCTATATCACATTGATGACACACGACCTCCATTTGATGACATACTGGATGACCAGCTTGGTGTTTAAGCTAATTGGGCTTTGATATATTCAGGAGAAAGTGAGGTCTGCAGATGCTGGAGATCAGAGCTGAAAATATGTTGCTGGAAAAGCGCAGCAGGTCAGGCAGCATCCAGGGAACAGGAGAATCGACGTTTCGGGCATAAGCCCTTCTTCAGGAATGAGGAAAGTTTGTCCAGCAGGCGAAGATAAAAGGTAGGGAGGAGGGACTTGGGGGAGGAGCGTTAGAAATGCGATAGGTGGAAAGAGGTCAAGGTGAGGGTGATAGGTCAGACTGGGGTCGGGGTGGAGAGGTCAGGAAGAAGATTGCAGGTTAGAAAGGCGGTGCTGAGTTCGATGGATTTGACTGAGACAAGGTGGGGGGAGGGGGAATGAGGAAACTGGTGAAATCCGTGTTCATCCCTTGTGGTTGGAGGGTTCCTAGGCGGAAGATGAGGCGCTCTTCCTCCAACCGTCGTGTTGTTGTGGTCTGGCGATGGAGGAGTCCAAAGACCTGCATATCCTTGGTGGAGTGGGAGGGGGAGTTAAAGTGTTGGGCCACAGGGTGGTTGGATTGATTGGTCCGGGTGTCCCAGAGGTGTTCTCTGAAATGCTCCGCAAGTAGGTGGCCTGTCTCCCCAAAATAGAGGAGGCCACATCGGGTGTAGAGGATGCAATAGATGATGTATTGCATCCTCTGCACCCGATGTGGCCTCCTCTATTTTGGGCAGACAGGCCGCCTACTTGCGGAGCATTTCAGAGAACACCTCTGGGACACCAGGACCAATGAATCCAACCACTCTGTGGCCCAACACTTTAACTCCCCCTCCCACTCCACCAAGGATATGCAGGTCTTTGGACTCCTCCATCGCCAGACCACAACAACACGACGGTTGGAGGAAGAGCGCCTTATCTTCCGCTTAGGAACCCTCCAACCACAAGGGATGAACTCGGATTTCACCAGTTTCCTCATTTCCCCTCCCCCACCTTGTCTCAGTCAAATCCATCGAACTCAGCAGCGCCTTTCTAACCTGCAATCTTCTTCCTGACCTCTCCACCCCGACCCCAGTCTGACCTATCACCCTCACCTTGACCTCTTTCCACCTATCGCATTTCTGACGCCCCTCCCCCAAGTCCCTCCTCCCTACCTTTTATCTTCGCCTGCTGGACAAACTTTCCTCATTCCTGAAGAAGGGCTTATGCCCGAAACGTCGATTCTCCTGTTCCATGGATGCTGTTTGATATATTCAGTCCCTTCCTCCAGATCTTTGACACAGATATTGATCGTTGATGATCCCATAGTGATTTCTGAGGCACTCCACCAGTTACAGCTTTGTAATATGACAATAAGCATTTATCTCTACTCTATTTCCTGTTAGTAACAGCTTCCTGTGCAGCAGCTCACGCAGTTTAAATGGCCTCCTGAGCAGTAAAATGTACTCAATCAGCTAAAATGATTAGTTCTATTTTCCTTTGTAACTCGTTCAATAGGCAGAATGGTCTGCTCCAGTCTCATGGTAACTATTATGACTGGCTGAATGAGAAGGTCCCCTATCTCTGTCACAGCGTCGAGGGGTGGATGGAGGGCACAATATATGGGGTAGTGGCAGCAGTACATCCCTGTAACCGCATCGAAGGATGGCTTGAAGGAACGACACATGGGGTAGGGACAGCAGTATATCCTTCTAACAGCATTGGCCGTGAATTACGAAAGCAACACATGACGTAGGGACAGCAGAATATGTTTGTAACAGCCTCGAAGGTGGATTGAGGGAGCAACACATGGGGTAGGGCCAGCAGTTGGTCATTCTGCACCACTAGTCAGAATGATCATGATTGATCCGATTGTGTTTGACCATCCGTCTCCTGTCTGTTCTCAATAAATATTGACTTTCCTGTCCAGCAAAGATCAGTCGAGCTCAGCCTTGAATATGTTCAAAACCCGAGTCTTCACTGCACCCTGAGGATGAGGGATAGTACAACACGAAAGTGAAAGGGGTGACCTTATTTCAGCGTGGACCCTGTTATTTTAATCTGTGTTAACCTAACATGAAATCGCCACCTCTTTTGAAACACAAGGACATTAGGAATGGACATAAACCATTCAGCCCTCTAACCCTGTCCAATAGTACCACTGATTCTTTTCAATCAAATATGTATTAAACTCATTCTCTGCTCCTGTCCCAGGAAGAGAATAACTGATAGCATGACACCACACGAGCATTAAAAACGCAGAATTAGGGCATTCGGCTCATCGACTCTGAATGCCATTAAATAGTGGCTTAGAGATTTCTCAACATCATTCTCCTGACTACTCTCTGTAACTCTTGACAAGCTTATTCAACAAAAACCTATCCATCTCCGTATTATAAGCACTAGTGTCTGTGTCTCTGTGGGTCCGTGTGTACACTTGTGTGTGTTTGTTCATGTGTCTGTGTGTTTATGTATTTATGTGCTGACATCGGTTTATCTGTGTATTAGCCTGTGCGTTTTACTTGTGCTTGTATCTATTTGTGGGCGACTGTCTATGTCACCGTATGCCACTACACGTGTGCGGTTCTATCTCCGTGTATGCACTGTGAGTGTCAGTATATGAGCGTGTCTACATATGTCTCGGAATATTTTTGTGTCTGTATCTCTCTGCAATTAGACAATTGTTGTTTTGGGAGGGAGAAAATTGTGAGAACAGACAGAGTGGTAAAAGTGCGAATTGCCCTTCACTGAACATTGTTTTTTACTCAGTTGGAGGGACATGGATGTCACGGAATCTCCAGACGACACGTCCTGGTCCTCTCCAGCTCATACCTGCTTCCTGCCCACATGGCGGGGGAGGGGTGGGGTGATGGAGGAGGGATCAGATATCGGGCGCTCCACCATCTGGCCTGGCCCTTTCTCTCCTATTACAGTCCGTTTCTCTTGGAATGGGAGAAAGGGGGGGAGGGAGTGATGGTGGGAGTGAGTGGCCCTGCTGTTAATGCTGGTGTACGTGGAAGGGGAGGGGAATGGTGAGGTGCCCGGAGGGAGTCAGTCCACAGTGTTGTATCCATGTAGTGTTATTAGTGTGGGAGTATAGTGAAGGGAGAGAGAATCCGCGGGGTGGGAGGAGGGTGCGGAAGGTGCTGAATTCAGTCGTGAGAGTGGTAGTGTGCGAGCCTTATTTGGAGATAGAGTGTGAGCCTTGTTGGGGGTAGTTGCTATAACAGGTAATGAGTGTGAGGGAGCAGAGAGAGGACAGTTAACCTGACAGAGTGGGGAGGATATCGATGCTTGTCCTGTGATGCTGGTAATTTTTTCAGATCATGTCAGAATCGAGGTGACCCTTCCCGAATGTCTTTTCCAAGTCTGTCACTAATAACGCCACAGACTCTGTCCTTCAGATTCCACAGAATCCGTTTGGATAGATCTTACAAATAGGAAGGAGAAGCAAGCATTAGTGTATTATATATCTAAACCAATGGCCTCGTGCAAATTCTGTGCATTATATGCTCTGAAAATTAGAGATGCAAATATTGTGGGTGCTGCAGTATTACTGCATCATCTCAAATTGCATCTAAACTGTGTTAACTAAGTGACTGCTAATGTTGTGAAAAATAAATTCCATAAGCGTATAACAGGTTGGTTGAAGAGTATGTTGTAACTCAAACAAGAGAGCAGGTTATTTTGTATTTGGTGTTGTGTAATCAGAAGGACTCATTATTAACCTTGCTCTGAGGACTAGAGGCGTTAATATGTTATATTTTACACGGCACCAGCATACAATATAGAATGTTTGAGCATGAAGTGGTAGACACGCAATGGCTGTTAGAGTCATAGAATCATGGAGGCCTGCAGCATGGATACAGGCCCTTTGGACCAAAGTGGTCCGTGCCACCAAAATGTCCATCCTGCTAATTCCATTTCCCTGTCCTTGCTCCTTATTCTTCTAAAGCTTCCCTACCCGCGTATTTGTCTAAAAGCCTTTTGAGCGTTGTTAATGTACGTGCCTCAACCAAACTGCTGTCTGCTCATTCCATATGTGCACAAACCTCTGCGTAAAAAAGGTACCGTTCGGATCCTTTTTATTCTTTCACCTCTAACCTGATGTCCTCTAGTCATTGATTCTCAAAACTGGGAAAAAGAATGAGTGCATTCACCTTATCCACGTATCTCATGATCTTGTGCAATTCTATACGATTTCCCCATCAGTTTCTTACAGTCAAAGTAAAATGTTCTGGTCGGTCCAAACTCTCCCTACAGCTCAGCGCATTGAGTACTGGCAACATCCGTGTACATTTCTTCTGTCCTTTTTCCAGTTTAATCACATCCTTCCTATGGCGAAATGAACACAACCGAACACAATACTCCAAGTGCATGCCTCACCAGCGTCCTGTCCAACTGCAATATAACTCGCCAACTTCTATACTCAGTGCCCTGACTGATGAAGGCCAGTGTGCCAAAAGCCGTTTTCACTGCCCTGTCTATGTGCAACTACTTTCAGAGAACCACGGACCTGAGCACCAAGGTCACTCTGTTCCACTACACTCCTTCAGGGTCTAACATTCACCACGAAACTCCGACCTGGATTTGACTTTGCAAAATGCAATAACCCACACATATCAATATTAATCTCCATTTGCCATTTCTCGGCCCACTTCCCAGCTGAAAGAATGTCCTGCTGCAATTTCTGATAACCTTTCTCACTGTTCACAGTACTGCCTAATTTATTGTCATCAGCCTAATTACCAATCATGCTTTCTACATTCTCATCCAAATCATTGATATAGATAACAAACAGTAATAGACCCAGCACCGACCCCTGAGACACTCCACGAGTCACAGGCCTCAAGTCCAACAAGCATCCTACCAGTATTAGCCTCTGCTTTCTACCATCAAGGAAATTGAGTATCCAATTTGCCAGATCCCCCTGGATTCCATGCTATCGAACCTTTCAGAGCAGCCGATCATGTGGAACCTTATCAAAGGCCTTTCTGAAACCGAAATAGACTACGTCTACCACCATACTCTCATCAACATTCCAGGTCACTTCCTCAAAAGAACGCTAAAGAATTGTGAACTATGATATCCTATGCACAAAGCAGTGCTGACTGCTCCTTATGAAACTGTGTCTTTTCAAATGCATGTATATGTTATCTCTCAGAACCTTCTCAAGGAACTTACATGTCACAGTTGTTAAGCTAACTGGCCTATAGTTCACAGGTTCTTCTTCAAACACAACTTGAACAAGAGCACAATATTCACTACCCTCCAGTCTTCCGGGACCTCCCCGGTGGACAGCGATGATGCAAAAAGATCTGCCAGGGCCTCCGCAATATCTTCTTTCGTCTCTTGCTGTGTTCTTGGATACACCTGATCAGGACCAGGAGATCTACAGAAATACTGCAATGTCTGAAAAATATGTCTATTTCTTTAAGGTAGAATCACCGAAGAAAGGGCAAGTGACTTAATGAAGGTTAACATAATAAATTAAAGATTATATTAATCATAGGAAGTGAGTTCAGAAGAATTCTAGACATTGTGGAAACCGGAGAATTCTCAGAAATTTGTGTGGAATTTGCATAATCTCCCCGTGTCTGCGTGAGTTTCCTCCGGGTGCTCCGGTTTCCTCCCACAGCCCAAAGATTTACAGGTTAGCTGAATTGGAAATGCTTATTTTCCAAAAGTGTTCAGGGATGCGTAGATTAGGTGCATATATCGCAAAGTGTAGAATCAGAGGGGGAAGGGTCTGAGTGGTTACTCTTCGGAGAGGCGGGGTGGACTTGTTGGGCCCAAGGTCCTTTTCCACACTGTGGGCTTTTAATGATTCTGTGAAAGAAGAACACAAACACTGCATAAATCTACAATCTGTCTTGCAACGAAAACAAAATAAAAGCAAGGTCAAATGTGGAATTTTAGAATCGGGAGAGGAGAGGTTACTGTGGAGAACAGGGAAATGGCCAAGAAAGTAACCAGTTACTTTGCATCTGTCATCACGGAGGAAGATCCAGAAAATCGCTGAGAAATAACAAGTGATCACATGGAACCTGTGGAACTAAAGACATAAAGTCAATTCATATCAATAACAAGGTAGTAGTTGAAGGCTGGCATAGTAGTGTTGTAGTTGGATTGGGCATTGCTAAGTCAGATAAGCCAGTTGTACTTCGTATCAAAATATTAGAAATAAATCAGCAATAGACGCATTAATTGTGCGTCGATGACTGTTTTATTTTCCTGTACATTCTGCAGAGGCTGGAAGTTAGTCAATATGTTCCAAGCATTTTAGATGAATGGGAGGGATTCAAGCGTCTGCAAAGGGAAGAAAAGATAGTGTGGAGAACTGCAGACCAATTAACTTGACATCTGTAGGGAAACTGAAGGAATCTATTATATAGGATCTGATATTGGATATTTAGAAATTAACAGCAACATTGGAGAGAATCAGTATACACTGATAGAGTCTGACAGAGTCTTCATACTTGAAAAACTTCAGAATCATTTGAACTTGTTTATTACAACATAGAAATGGCATATTTCGATTTTCAGAAGGCTTTTTATAAGAACTCATGCAGTGAATACCTAAATAAAGTAATGTGAATGGTAATTGGAGGAATATATAGAAGTGGAAAGTTAAAGTCAGGTTCGCCTTCATTTAAGAGAATCAGAACATAGTTGGAAGGTCATGTTGAAGCAGTTTCACAGCTTGCTAATGAGACTGTACAAAGAGTATTGACCCAATCTGAGAAAGAATATACTGACCACGGAGGATGTGCAATGGACATTCTCGAGATTAATCCCTCAGATGGCGAGATTGCCTGATGTGGAAACTCGGCCTGTGGCCTGTAGAGTTTCGAAGAATGAGAGTTGATCTTAGTGAAATTTAGAAAAGTCACTGAACAAATGACAAGGTAGAAATAAACAGGATGTTTCTCTGGTTGTCTACTCTACATTTAAGGCAAATAATGGCAGGTAAATGATAGGCCATTTCAGACTGCAATAAGAAGGCAATTCTTCATTTGAAGGGGACTGACGAACACAGCGACATGGTAACCTGCTGGCAGGTCAGGATTAGGGAGAATCCCCAGATATTCTACAGGTACATCAAGTGGAACAGAATAGCCAGGGAACAGGTAGGACTCATTAGAGACTTGCCAAGTTGCATCCATATCAACGTAGTGGTAGGAGACAGAAGGTCTGCTGGTAGAAGTCTGTTTGTTTGTCTGGAGACTCGTATCCAATCGTGTAACACATGGATTAGTGCTGTGTCCCATATTATTTGTGATTCGGAGATGCCAGTGCTGGACTGGCTTGGGTAAAGTTTAAAAATTCCAGAACACTAGATGAAAGTCCAACAGTTTATTTGGAGGCACGAACTTTCAAAGAGCATAATCACGTGATGAAGAAGCAGCGCTGCGAAAGCTCGAGCGTCCGAATAAAACTGTTGGATTATAACATGGTGTTGTGTGATTTTTAACCATATTATTTGTAGTATTCATAAATGATGCAGCTGTGAATATGGAGGTGTTGGGGTGAGTGATAAATCATTTTGCGTTTGACACAAAGTTTGGCTGGTTGGTTGGCAGTGAGGAGGAAGGCCTTATATTACAGGAAGGTACAGATGGAATGATCAAATGGGTGGATCAATGGCTGATGGAATGTAACCCTGATAAATATGAGGTGATCTACTTTGGAAGAAGGACCAGACAGGGAAGGACTCAATGAATAGCAGCACACTAGGAAGCTCAGAGGGTGCTTCTCCACATATCCCTGAATGTGATTAAACAGATTAATGCACAAGTTGACAAAGCATAGCGACCATAAACATAGCCTTTATTCATGGAGACACAGATTATAAGAGCTATGTGGAACTTTGGTTAGGCCAAATGGAATACTATGTACAGTTCTGGGAGTCACATTACAAGAAGTGTGTGATTGCACTGGAGAGGGTGCAGTGGAGATTCACCAGGATGCTCCCTTGGATGGAGTAGATCAACTCCAGTTGTTTACTTTGAAGCAGAGAAGGCTGAGAGGGACGTGCTTCAGAAGGAGAAGATTACCAGGAGCATGGACAGGATGGATAGACAGCAGCTGTTCCTTTCAGTCAAAGGGCGATGAACAAGGGAGTGCCATTTTAAAGTGAAGGGTTTGAAGTTTAATGAGGATTTGAGGATTGGTTTTCATCCAGAGGTTGTTGGGGTCAGGAATGCAGAGGGCAGTTGGCACAGATAACCACACAACCGTTAATAAATACATGGCCATGCCCTGGAAGTGCAATAGCATACATGGCTATGTGCCTCGTATCGGAAAGTGGGACTAATGTAGGTCGTGCTGTATTTATGACAGTGCAGAATCAGTGCTTATGTGATTGTATGGGTTGGACGGTCAATTATTGAGCAGCATAAGACAGGAATTGATGAGTTTCTGAAGAATGCATTAACTAGGGTTATAGAAGTGAACTTGTCTCCATGAGCTAGAACAGGGGAAGCTCAAAGTGTTTAATGCCTTGCTCCCATCCTGATGTTTCTGAGCAGTGTGCGGGAAAGCTCTGTCATTATTGTCACAAGGTCTTAAACATTAGGAAGGCGGCATATGTCTGGTTGAAAGGATTGTGTTTCCCGTTCCCTTCTCCAAAGCTCATTGCCGGTGTTCTGTCTAGTTTTATCCTTTAAGAACTCACAGTAATTTGATACAATTGAGTGTCTTGCTTGGCCGTTTCAGAGACCATTGTAGAGTTTATCACATGTCTGTGTGTCTGGAGACACTTGTAGGCCAGACCAGGAAGCACGGGAGATTCACTTCCTGAAAGTACATTGGGGAAGGGACAGATGTTTACAATGGACATTAGATTCAAGGTCAATATTACTGGCACCAGGTTTTATGTCTCGATATTTTGTTAATTGTTTTCAACTTCCACCAGCTGCCAGAGCATTATCCTGGTCTGGATCAGTAATCCAGTGACATTTGCACAACCGCACCATCGACGCATTGGGACCTTTCGGAAACCACACTGAGCACATTATTTCTGTGCTGCTTGACAGCTCTGTCAAAAAGAACTCCCACCAATGCGACTATCGCGACGGGACTGAGGGCGTGGTAAATGGTCAGACTGTAGTCATTCCCTTGTTATGGGACTGAATATAGTTGAGGATCTTTCCACATGGCCAGGCAGACGTTAGATTTGGAGCTGGAATGAAACTGCTTCCCCACCCACACAGCTTGTTGTGCAGCACAATCTTGATTCCTATTGCAGGAATGGTGTCAGAGCCCATTGCCTTTGTCATATGTACTGTGTTCAGCTGTTTCTTCATGTCACGTGCAGCAAATCGAATTGGTTGAAGACTGGCATCTGGGATTCTGTGGGCATCATGAGGAGGGTGAGGTGGATTATCGACTCAACACTTCTGGCTGAGGATGGTGCAGATACTACATCCTTGTCTTTTACACTGATGTACAGAGCTGGGGATATTTGTGGAGCCCTCTCCTCCTGTAAGTTGTTTATTAATCCATCGACATTGATTTCTGGATGTGGCTTGACTGCAGAGTTTCGATCTTATCTGTTTGTCTTGGAATCATTTCCCCTTCTCCACCAGATGGTAGTTCTGCTGTTTGTAATGTAACCAGTCAAGTGCGGTAGCTTTAATGGGTTGTCATCAGGTTTAGATACACATGGTTCTGACTCTGGCATGTTCACCCAAACTCGGCACTGAACCATCACTCGGTTTGATGATAATGGTAGAGTGATGGATTATCCCTGGGTAAAAGCTATGGATTGTGATTGAATGCAATTCTGCTGCGGCTGCTGCTGTGATCTACAGCATCACAAGATAACCCAGTGTGAGATGCAATATCTGCAAATCAATTCTACTGACTTTCCCCCAGTTCACACCGAGACCCATTCACCCATCAGCCCTGCACTCAGTGACCTAACCTGGTTTCTGACGTGCGAACACATCCAGTTTCATAGTCTCATT
Organism: Chiloscyllium plagiosum; assembly: GCF_037043375.1. Taxonomy (NCBI): domain Eukaryota; kingdom Metazoa; phylum Chordata; class Chondrichthyes; order Orectolobiformes; family Hemiscylliidae; genus Chiloscyllium; species Chiloscyllium plagiosum. Next base: position 65,732,745 of record NW_028270180.1, on the reverse strand, counting down.
CTGCTGAGGATCTCGCCCTGATGTCACGCCTCCAATTTGTTACATTACTCAGGTATTTTAAATTATTAATCTGAATCATTGTCTTTCCCGTAATACCATCTGCTGTGTTTGACGCGAATGTTTTTTTACCTCTGTTTTTCTCTCTGACCTCAGTCGTGTCAGCGATGTCAGCCTTATGTTGTTTCAGAGCCAATGAACTTGTGCACTTTGCGTTTTTGTTCCCTTCCCAATGTACAGCACTCTGTGCTGGACAGGGCGTTTGAGCAGATTCGACACACGTCTTTGGAAAATGTTCAAAAACAGAAATTGCTGAAGAAACTAAGCAGGTCTCGCTGCATCTTGTGGAGTGAAAGCTGAGTTCATCTTTCTGGTCCAGTGACCTTTCGACAAAGCTCCCAGTTTCTACAGCAATTTATGCATTTTCGTTTCCAGTATGCGTAGTTATTTGTTTAATTGAAAATTTGTGCTGTGCCTATTTATTTCTGGAGACAGTCAGCAGGTCTGCCAGCATCTGCAGAGACAGAGCTAGCATTTCAAGTCCAGCGTGACACTTCTTCAGAACTGAAAATGATTGGAAACTGGGCATTTTAGTCACTTGCCAGAGGTGAGGGGTAGGTGACAGGGAAAAGAGGATGTGACAACAGATAACCAGGCTTTTAGCAGTGGTGAACGAGAAGATGATGCAAAATGAATTTAAATTAAGATGTGAATAGGGAAAAGGGGTTCTCTCTATTGAGTGCAAGATGAAGAAGACACAACCACATAAGGTCATACGGAGGCCAGGAGTGAGAATGTTGAACATGTGGAATTATATAGATCTGGCCAGGGATACATTTTCACTGTAGAGATCATCACTGCCACCAAACAAAGTAATTCAGTTTGGCACTAGTAAGATTTTTATGCTGCCTTATTATTGTAAAATAAAGAAGAAAACAACTAACAGTATGATGTTTGGGCTGAGTGCTGTTTACCTGTCACTTTTAATATTGTTTCAAATTTACAGTGCTGATCTTTAAATGTTTGTTCTTGAAGTTAATATCAGATGGAATGTAGGAGGTTGAGGGGTGACATTATAGAAATTTATAAAATCAGGGGAGGCATGGACAGGGTGAAAAGCCAAGGTCCTTTCCACAGGATAGGAAAATTAAATCATAGAGCCATAGGTTTATGGTGGAAGAGGGAAAATTTAAATGGGAGGAAGAGAAAACTTTTTTTTATACACAGAGGGTGATGCGTTTATGGAATGAGCTGCCAGAGGAAGCCTGGCAGATGCAAGTACAGCTCCAACATTTGAAAGATTTTTAGTTGGACAAACATATGAATATGAACCGTTTAGCGGCATATGTGGCAAATGCAAGCAAATGGGAATAGTTAGTTTGGAAAACGTGGCCTGCATGGACAAGTTGGACCAAAGACTGTGTTTGTATGCGATATGACTGTATGAATATAGAATGCGAAGAAAAGGGAAGAAAAGATGTGATGTAAGCAAATTGGCAAGAAATATAAAAACAAGCAGCACGAGCTTTTACATGCATGTAAGAGGAGTTCAAGAGGTGTGTATGATCTTTGGTATAAAGAAAGTCAGGCAGGTTTATTGAGGACATTTGGTGGGTGAGACTAGAGAACTGGATACAGGGAACAGACAGATAATTTGCACCAGTACTTTACATCGTCCCATACAGGAGAACGTGCTGTAAATATTTCAATGGTATAAACAAAATGGTAATAGGAGGGAAGATCTTGAACTCTCTCTAACAGAAGGAATAAAGCATTTCTCAAGCAGATAAGACCAAGGGTAAACAGATCATCTACAATTTAGAGCTGGTTTTAAAAGAAGTAGTCACAGAGTGGTTGGTGGCACTGTGTGAAATACTCCATAATTCTGGATTAAAGGAGTTACCCAGTGAAACTTGAGACCCTCCAATGTGGCGCCTGTCTTCAAGAAACGAGCGAGACTGAAAGCAGGACCCACTTAGCCTCACCATTATTGCTGGGAATCTGTGAGAGTCTGTTATTAAGGAAGGGACTGCAGAGCATTTAGAAAAGCTTCAAACAGAGTCAGCATGGTCTTTTTAAAGGCGAACTACATTTTGCCTGTAAAATCATGCAAAGTTTTTATGGAAATCCATGAGAATGTAACAAGTGGCCTTGATAAAGGGGGATTGGTAGACATGAGGCTTTCCAGAGATTTTCCACAAGATATCACTAAATAAATGTTCTTACGCAAGACAGAATCTCATAGCATGATGGATAATGCATGAGCATGGGATGACACTTGGTAGATACTTAGAAATCGGAGAGTCAGGACTCATCGATCTTTATGATAAAAATGTATCTATGGAGTACCACAAATATCAGATGGCAAGAGCTGCTTATAAGAGCTGCACTCGGCTCCTGGCGGCGGGAACTGAGTGCAATACATATTCGAGTTCGAGGACGACACTGACAACCATAAGGCAGCTGTTATTAAATGGAGAGAACTCCTAAAAAAGGAGCAGTACAACGGTGTTTCTGTGTCGGAAACATAATGTTAGCATGTTTATGCAGAAATGTTGGTTCATTACACTGGTTCCTGGGATTAAAGGATTGAATTATTGAAGACATCAAAAATGCTGAGGCAATTATTCATTGTGGTTTAAATGAATGAGGGTGTCATAACTAAAACGGACAAGATACAGAGGGGGCTTGACAAGGTCGGCATTGAGAATATGATTCCACACTAGGACAGAGTCTCGAACTCAGAGATGTAGATACAGAGTAAGGAATATCGATTTCAAATTGAGATTTAAAGAAATGTCTTCTTTCAGAGGTAGTAAATGACTGGAATTTACTAACCCCGAGAGTTGGGGAGGTTTGGTCTCTGATTGTATTTACAGATGGGTGGATTGGTTTGTGACGTTTCAGCGAGTTGAGGGATGCAAGGGGTTAGCAGGAAAGTGGAGTTGAGCCGTGCAGTCGATCAGCCATGTTCTTATTGAATGACAGCGCAGGTTCCTATTTCTTACGTTCTTATTTAAGTTTTTGGAAAATAATTGATTATTTTCCTGGAAGTCATGATGTAAAATGTTGCATTCAGAGACAGCAGAGGATTTTTCTGAGTTGACCTTGTGTGGGGCATGGGGGCGGTATTCAATGCGAATCTGGGCCTGTAACATGACCTACATCAGGAGCAGAAGTTACAGAGAGGAGAAGCCTACAAAGAGGGATTGGGGGAGGGGGGTCACTGCCTGACACAGCCTGGATTTTCTAATACATTTCCCAAACTACACCAAACCATTAGAGTGGCCTCAATCTGCTCCTACACAGCAGGGCCGAAGGGCTGAATCGAACATCAGAACATAGGGCTGACGGACATGACTGGGCCATTCGGCACTTTGACACTATTCCACGAGTCAATAAGGTCATGGCTCATCTCATTGTGGTCCCACCTGCACTTTTCTCTGATTTCACAATGATCCCTGATTCACCTGTCTCTGGAAAATCAGACAAAGTCAGCCTCGATATAATATGAAGATTCAGCCCTCCCAATCTTCTGGGTGAGAGAATTCCTACTTGAATGAACTCCCACTTTGTGAATTTCTTCTTACTGCGGTTCTGACTGAGGTTGAAGGGTGTCACTGCTTCCATTTCTAATCCCACTCCTCCACTGCTCACAACAAATTTTAAATGTAAACAGGTTGGTGATATGGCCGATGATAAAGGTCTAAGACTGGGTCAGGTTCAGTTACCAGAACAAGCCAGTTGGATTTCTTCATTCAGCTACAAGTAATTAACAGAACGAACTGAGGAGTATGATGGATATGTGGCTATCACTGCGGCCGCACATCACCCAAGGAGCTGGGTTCAATTCCAATCTCAGGCGAGTTTGAACATTCCCCACGTATCTGTGTGAGTTCCCTCTCAATGGTCCAGTTTCCTCCCAGAGTACAAAGATGTGCAGCTTAGAGTGGATTGGCCATGCTCGATGGCTCATTGTTGAGAGACTGTCCCCTTCATAGTAACCTCTGTCAGTGTGGGGGAATTGAACATGCGCTGCTGGCCTCCCTCTGCATCACAAACCAGCCATCCGGCCAATTGAGTGGGAGACAGTCAAACTGTTACAGACAGAAACAGGCACAGACAAAGGGAAGAGAAACTTTCATAACAAAGAAAATGGTACAATTCAGATAACGGTCCAGATAACAGCTGAGGATAAAAGGTTCTCTGCTCAAAATTGTATTTCATAACGGGACAAGTGTTTCGAAGCAGTGCTTGGCTGAATACAACAAAGTGAGACAAAGTGAACTATCCAGAATTACTAATTGTGATTGGATATAAAATAAGTGCATTTTTATGCAGGAACCCAGGGAGTTGAATGACTGCAAGTCCCTGCACCTGAAAATGGGAATTCTTTGGAACACAATCTGGAATGTTCCATATTGTGTGTGTGTGTGTGTGTGTGTGTGTGTGTGTGTGTGTGTGTGTGTGTGTGTGTGTAAGAGAGAGAGAGAGAGACAGATACTGCACTGAGCTGGCTGGTGAGCTCAGACCATGCTCAGGCCTCCTCTGGGAAAAGAATGGACCCCCCTGTTCTAGCCCATTCACAAGGACCTCTCTACCCCTGTTGAAAAACCGTGGTGTTAGTTCCATTTACCTGCGATACTCGGGGTCAACTGTGCAGGGTGGCTCCAAACTGAGGAATTACAACAGTGTGCCCATTGGCCTTTGAAAGATGTCATCAGTGTCAGTGATCATAGAATAACCAGCGACATCAGTGCGCTGGTGAGTCCCTCCAGCCATGTTGGGTTGGAGAATCGGGGTGGCATTGAATGCGAGGAACACTATGAGATTGAGTGGGTAGTTAATGAGGTGAGTTCGAGAAGATAGCACCATGAAACTAGTTCAGTCTCGTACAGACAATCCCTCTGTCACACTCAATAAAAATGTCACTGAGACAAACTATTGTTAGATTCAGCCCAATGAGTCGAAGACTCTGCTGAACCCACACCCAGTTACCAAGTTGCAGAACAAATTTTCATCTAAAACTCTCCCTCATCTTTATTGACGCCAATATCTCCTTCACCTATCATTCCTAGGAATACAGGTTCATGTTGCAGGATGCTGTAGAAATGTCTTCATTTCAGCATTCTGAAACCTGTGATCTTACTGGAAATTGTCACTCAATCTCCCTTTCGCTTTTTTCCCCAAAGTCCTTTTGATTGTTGCTAGTTAAAATGATTTCCCCGCCATCTCTCTCTGGCTGAAACTAAGGAATACGGACTAGGCAATTTCACTCAGAAACCGTTAAGATTTATTTTTATTATTTCACTGATAGTCTTTGCTAAAGAAGCTTAATATTATTACCCAGTCTGAACTCAGTGTGACTTCAGACCCACAAAAACATTGTTGGCTCCATTTTGTCTTGACTAATGGCCGTGTAGTCACAGACAATTAGTGATGGACAACAAATGCTGCCCTTGCCTGTGATGCTGACATTCGGAGAAACAACAGCATGAAAAGTGAACTAAACAAAGAAACGGTGAGTGCTAGAGATCGAAAATAAAATTCTCCAGCGTCTGAAAGTGTTGGAGAATCTTGCAGGTATGGCAGCCTCTGTCAGGAGAAATGCAGATAACGGTTTGAGTCCAGTGACCCCGCCTCACAACTGAAAGCAAACTGGGACATAATATTATTTATCCTGGTATCATGGATGGTTGGGTTGGAGAGAGAGGTGGGGGCCAGATTTAAATTGAATGGATGGAGAAATGGCCAGAAAAATAGAGAAAATGAAATAAAAGTGAGCAAAGTGATTGCTGATGATGAACTGAAAGGAAAACAGAATGGCAAGTTATTCTCACATTTCCCCATTTTCCCATATTCCTGAATTTCGCGTCCATTTAGATTTGTCCCTGTTTAAAGTGAGTTAGGTTCTCTGTATCTCTCTTCTCTGAGTGTGATGATCAAATCCATTAGCAATGCTGGTGCTGCCCTTATAGTTGCTGAGATATAGAGAAAGGCAATGTTACATTGTCAACTGCTTCTTTGGAGAGAGGAACTCTTACTATGGGACTGTGCAGAGATGCAACGCCTTTCTCAGCCAGGAAGAGAAACTCAGGAGTGGAAATAATTTTCAAGACTGAGCGCGTGCACGTTCCGTGTGGGGAATTGATTTGTTCCTGTCATTGGAAAATCAGTGGAGTTCCTGTGGATTCTTACCTCGGGTTTGTATTGTCAGCTGTGGGGTCTGGTGACCCCACTCTATACACTGCATTTACAGAGTGTCTGGGTCCATGGTAAACAAATGGAGATGAGGCTCCACAGAAGGGAAGCTCTATAAATAGGGAGGTGCAGGACAGTGCATTATCTCTCCTGGGATTTCCCGGGACATTTATCTAAGCTGGACCAGGTGTCAGGTATGAAGCCAGTTTGTTTCAAAATTGAGGTGGTCACTGAGCTGTGTCCCCTCCTTCAGTATACTGTGTAGCCTCACACCAGTGACAGGACTGTGCTGATGCTTACCATGAATTAAACTTGATTAATTCTGGAACTTTCCACTCAGGAGTAACATATCCATCATCACTGGAGTGCTGTCCTCCGATATATTCACTGGCTGACAGAACCCATCTCTCCGCTGAGAGCAATATATTGTGTTCATCTCCCTGAGGAAGGTAGAGAAAGAAACTTCCAGAAATACAAGGGAACAGAGTGACTGGTGAAAATGGGGAACAGCAGGAAATTAGAATTAATAAAAGGTACGTTTTTCAAAATCTCATTGAATTTAAGGTTGGTATACTGCTGCATCTGATGAGCTACATCCCAGAGTATTGAGGAGTGGCAGTAGAGCTAGTGAAAGAATTACTGATTATTCTTCAAAGCTGGTTAGATTCTGGAAAGGATCCTCCCGACTGGAAAGCAGCGATTGTAAACCTAAATGTTTAAAACAGGACGGAGAGAGCAAACAGCAAACTAAACAGTGGTTAGCTTGATGTAAGCTGTGAGAAAAACATTGTAACCTTTTGTAAGGAAGGTGACAACGAGACACTTGGAAAATAATGACATGATTCAGTAGAGTCAATCTAGACTCAGGAAGGGAAAATGATCTTGATCTTTGATAAAGCTGCTGGATATTGTGGAGGTTTTCCGTTGTGACATCGACAATTGAGAACCAGTGGAAATTAAGTATTTGAATTTTCAGCAGACGTTTGTCATGGTTGAATACAGGTGAGTAGAGAATGTTAGAGTCCATGGGTAGGTAGGGGTGGAATACACTGAATGTATTAAAAGTTGGATAATCGAGAGAATAAAGAGAGTAATATAATTATCTGGAGTGAAGGCTTTGGGGTATCAGAAGGATCAGTGTTTGGGCAATAGCTCTTCGCAAGATCTAAAATATTTCGGATATGAACACCAAATATCATCATTCACATTTATGTTCATTAAATAGTGAAAGGTTGGGAAGTGCTGTTGTTTAAACAGATCTGGATGTGCTTGGCCATAAGTCACAAACAGAATTTTTACGCAGCAGGAAGTAAATGATATGTGGCTGTTCATACAAAATGATTAAAGTACCAGAGTAAATGTATCTTTCCCAATGATAGTGTTTTGCTAAGAGACTGTTAGATGTATTGTGTACAGGTTTAATCAGCAAAGGATTTTCACCAGACTAAACCCTGGCATGATGCTACCATGAGGAGAATGTGAAGAAACTTCTGCTTAATAAAGTGTGTTAAGGTGTTTGTGAGTTTATATTTTAAAAAGTGATGAACCACATTGAATGTTGAAGGTACAAAATTGCTTTATGAGACCAATTAAAGGAATGCCCAGGCAAATTCGCATTTCCTATGCATTGGACTGCAAATATATCCACTGTAAATGTATTGGCTGGTGCCTGTTCTAGTCGAGGAGAAATCTGCACGGTAACAGCATGTAGATTGTGGTATTTGAGGGTGGTGGTGGTGTAAGGTTCAGCAGGTTACAGTATTGCAAACGGACAACGCAGCAGAATCATCTAGCCTGCGATAAGAAAACATGCATCATTCTCCCTCAATACTAACTTCACGAGAGCAATGGGTGATGGGAGATGCGACCAATAGCCAACGGTGCAAACATTCAATCCAGTCCAGTAGTTTTTGTGAACTGAAGGAACCATACTGAAAGGGGTTAAATGGAGCTGTTTGTTCAGTGGCTGTGATTGATGCCAGTCTCCATGGATCCTAGTTGTGTCACTGGATGTTTTCCGTCTCCTATTAGTAAGGGACCTCTTACAATGGTTTATGCCATTGTAGCAGCAGATGCATCAACTCCAACGCTCAAAGGGATCAGCAGCTGCAGAGACAGAAAAAGGAGATTTAAACATCTGAGAATAGTCTGGAATGATCCATTAATGGATCAGAATCTGAGAACATTAGACTGGAATGCTGCAACAATGGACAGGAGTTTATCCTGGGGTCTTTTCCATTTTTCCTGGTCTTGGTCAACATTATCAGATCGGATATATGGTGCACTGCTGATTATCCAGGCGGGTTACTATCCTCTCCTCGCTATTGTTGGTGTTCCTGGTAAGTTTCATCATCTCTATCCATTTATTAATCTCTTCAACCATGGCGAACTTCGTTGCTATTTCTGTTATCTATATTTGACAAAGACGGAAACTATTGTCTTCAGTTTCAAATGCAAATTCCATTGATTACCCACAAATTTCAGAACCGCCCACACTCCCACCCTCACAAACATCTGAGAACGAGACTGTTCACAATACCGAATTTAATTAAATAAAATTCAGTTGTGTCTCGGCATTCTGTCCATCACAAAACCTATCCACTACCAGCTCGACTATACGCCCAGTCACCATCTTGGCTTCAATGCTGACGCTTAATAGACCATCTATGCTTCGGTAAAATTCAGACGTTATGGCTCCACCTCTCCTCTAAGCACTCTTTCAGTTGCAAATATTTTGATCACAACTTTGTGCTTGTCTCTAAAATAACATAATGACAGGAACATTCTCTCAGAGCAGTAATGTCAGAAGAAATGTAATTCAGATCCACAGGTTATTCCACAGAAAGAGAGTGTTCCACATCCTACCACAGACGATGTCAGAAAGTAAATACAAAAGACAGGAATTGGAAATAACAACCATAACATTTCCAGCATTTTGTCTATACGTTTATCTATTTCACTGATGTCCTTTGGTAAATAGATCTTGCGTTATTATCTGGTCTGGCTTAAGATCGATATGCGACCCACAGCAATGTGCTTGGTTCTGTACTGCCTGAAAGAATGACTTCGCAGTAAATGGCATTTGATGAGGTCAACAAATGCTGTCCCTGTCAGCGATGCAGACATTCCAAGTAATAACAAAATTAAAGGTTAAATAAAGCAAAGAATGATGCAACAGATCAGAGCCAATAAAGAACGAGAAAGTGACAGACAAACAGAGCAGATTTGGCAGCCCCCTCGGGCCAAGAGAAAAATAGAATTGGCAATTCGATTCTTATGACCATACATCAGAACTGAACACAGTTGGGAAATAGAGTGATTGATGTTGGTGACACCGACATCTGTTATGAAGGGGAGAAGGACAGAGTTGAATAGATTGAGAAAGAGAGAGATAGATAGAAAGAAGCAAGCAAAAGGATTGTTGATGTTCAGCTGGGATGGAAATAAAACATGAAATTAAACCTTGCTTATGTTTCTCCTGTTCCAATAATACTGATAATCATAACCATGTAAGGTATATGTCAAAGTCCCTGTTTACAGTTATTTATATCTGTTTTTCTCTCTTCCCTGAGTGGGATCATCTTCCTTTATTCATTAATAGGATGCTGGCCCAGTATTTAATTCCCTTTCCTCATTGTCCTTGAGAAGATTTTGGTGAGCTGCCTTCCTGACCCACTGCAGTCTGTGGGCTGGAATTAGTCTGTGCTGAGGTCCATGCGGTTTCATTTCTTTGAGTCTTTGAAGTAACTGATATAACTGAGTGGCTGGCTTGGATATTTCAAACTGCAACTGAGAGTTAACCACATTGCTGCGGGTCTGGAGTTACATGTAAGCCCGACCAGCTGAAGATGGTAGATTTCCTTTCCTGAAGGGCATGAGGGTGCCAGATAAGACAATCAACAATGGTTTCATTGTTTCCTTTGATTCGTAATTCCTGATATTTTATTGAATTCAATTTCCAACATTTGCCATTGTGGGATTTGGATCCGGATGTCTGGATCCTTACCTGATTCCCTGGATTAATATTCGGAGATAATACAGCTAGATCATCGCATCCTCAGTATCTCCCATCAACTCCAATGGCAACAGTGATGTTGTTGTTGGTGTGACTTTGCTTCATAAGGCAAATAAATGATTTGCAAAAAATGCCATCCTTCTCATTTTATATTTATGAGAAGGCGAGATGATGGGAAGTGCTCTTGGTAAAAAGGAGCTGGATTGCCTGGATCATGAGGCACTAACAGAATTCCTACAGAACAGTCGGGTACTGACAGGTGGGACTCGATTGGGTTGGGATATCTGGTCGGCATGGACGGGTCTGTCCGAAGGATTTGTTTCCATGCTGTGCATCTCTATGACCCTATGACTCAGCAAGTAATCAGCATAATAAATGAGTAGGAGCGTTCATTACAAAATGATTAAAGTATAAGAGTGAAGACACCGCCCTGCAGTCGTGGAGTATACTTGAGACAGTATTTTCTTTCATTTATAATCAATGATCTCCTTGCTAAAAAGAGACGGTGTAATGGAGTTTCACCAGACTAATCCCTGCGGTGATGGTACCATGAGGAGAATGTAAAAGAAATGAGTGCTTAATCTGTAACGCTACAAAGAGAAAAAAAAACGTGATTGCATTAACACTGGAGTGTTATGAATCAACACTCATTATTTCCAAAACAAAACACGGATAGTTTTAGATATAACATGTTTTCCATGATACGTGTCTTCACATTTGGACAAATACATAGGCAGGAAAGATTTAGAAGGATATGGACCAAGCGCAGGGAAATGGGGTTAGCATGGATGGACACTTGATCAGCATGAACCAGTTTGTGCTAATGGGCCAGTTTCTGTGCTGTAGGATTCTATCACCCTATGATAGTTTACAGAGCTCTATGAAGCCCCCCTGTTGGTTGAGAGAGCGCTCCAGGTTCTGAATGAACTCTCACCTTCTGGATGTACAGTTGGTGTGTGACCCTGCATTGAATGTCATGTTGTTCACAAATCTGTCATTAGTCACACTCTGATAGTATTAGCCATTCCCACCAGCTTCTGACGTCCATATGGAAAACTAGCCTGTCTTCTCTGTCACAGACAAATCCTTCTTTCTTGCTAAAAGCTGTTCATTGCCTCAAGTAGACTCTGTCCTTGATGTTTTTCAGAGGGTCAATAAAACGGGGCCAGGCTACGATCAGTCTGGTTTGGTACAGACGCGAAATGGATTTTCAGAGGCCTTTTATTTATATGTAAACAGATTAAACTACATGGCAAAGTTGTCATGCTTTAGAAGTGACGTGGAAAATGAACGGGGAGTTGTCAGCTCTTTTAGCTGAGCGAGTTGAGTTGAGCTGAGCTGACCAGTTTTCAGTTAAGTCTTGAACTGGGAAGTTCAACTGAGAGCTGTGGAAACGCTCCATATTTTCTGCCCTTCAGCTTCAACCTGGAAGCATGCATTCCATTATAACGTTTTTTCAAGGAAGTTTGATTATTGGGACTATTGTGTCCATTTGGAATAGCATAATTAAGTCTAGCTGGATAGGTTGAATTCTGTAGGGGTTCTTTATTCTGTTTTTTTTTGTGTTTCATTGTGCAACTTTGTGAATAACGTTTTTGTCTGTTTTAAAATCTAGTAATCGCCCTAGCTAAATTACTCCGGGTAATTTTTATAGGATAATTAGCAAAACAAACTGCAAAGTTATGCTCTGGGCTGCTTGCTTAAGAATGTTTTGAGTGGTCTAGCCTCATCCATAACAGACTGCAGGCTCATTGCTGGATTTTTAACAGCAAGTGGGAGATGCTAGTGTCTTTATTTCGGATATTAGTTTGATTGGGTTGACAACGCTTCGAATAATAATGGCTCTTTCAGTCGCCAAACATTTCCTTGGGTATGCATGCAGTGACTTTGGAAATTTTACGAAAAGTGAATAAGACCAATTTGCAGATGCAGTCAGTTCCAAGCTGGAATTGGAACTGACTGCATCTGTAAGGAATGGAGAGATAATTTCAGCAGTAGCCCGTCAATTAAACTTGCTGGAAAAACCATCAGATTCAGAGATGGCAAGAATTCAGTTGCAAATTAAACATCTTGAGTTAACATCGAGAGGTAAGGAAAGGGCAGCCAAAATGAAACATTTGACTTTCGAAAAATGCAGAGGGGGTGGGGGGGGGGGGTGGAGGAAGAGAGCGCAGGAGAACAGAGAGTAAAAAGAAAGAATGGCAAAGAAGAAAGCAGCAGGGGAGAGAGAAAGAGAGAACTTTTTAATAGCAAAAACTGACTCTTAAAAAGGAAAGTCAGTGTAAAAGGCTGGAGATAACTGTTGAGGGTACGCTTGTTTAGGTAGAGAGTGAGGATGAGCAAGCCACTAGTAGTCAGAAGCCTAGTGAGAATTTGTTTGAGTATGTTCAAGCGTTGCCTCAATTTGATGAGAAGAATGTGATGCCCTTTTCATCTCATTTGAAAAGTTGGCGAACCAAATGCTGTGGCCAAAGGCAATGTGGGTTTTGTTGATCCAAACGAAACTTGTAGGTAGGACTGGTGAGGTATTCACATCCCTATAAGAGGACGTATCTGGGGAGTATAAGCAGGTTACAGAAAACATTTTGTCTGTATAGGCGACATTTCAGGAATCTAATGAGGGATCCTGGTCAAACCTACACTGAGATAGAACATAGAACATAGAAGAATACAGCGCAGTACAGGCCCTTTGGCCCTCGATGTTGCGCCGATCCAAGCCCACCTAACCTATACTAACCCACTATCCTCCATATACCTATCCAATGCCGCTTAAATGCCCATAAAGAGGGAGAGTCCACCACTGCTACTGGCAGGGCATTCCATGAACTCACGACTCGCTGAGTGAAGAACCTACCCCTTACTTCAGTCCTATATCTAACCCCCTTAATTTAAAGCTATGCCCCCTTGTAATACCCGACTCCATACGCGGGAAAAGGTTCACGCTGTCAACCCTATCTAACCCCTAATCATCTTGTACACCTCAATCAAGTCACCCCTAAACCTTCTTTTCTCTAATGAAAACAGCCCCAAGTGCCTCAGTCTTTCCTCATACGATCTTCCTTCCATACCAGGCAACATCCTGGTAAACCTCCTCTGCACCCGTTCCAGTGCCTCCACATCCTTCCTATAGTATGGCGACCAAAACTGCACACAATATTCCAGATGCGGCCGCACCAGAGTCTTATACAACTGCATCATGACCTCAGGACTCCGGAACTCAATTCCTCTACCAATAAAAGCCAGTACGCCATATGCCTTCCTCACTGCACTATTTACCTGGGTGGCAACTTTCAGAGATCTGTGTACATGGACACCAAGATCCCTCTGCTCATCCACACTACCAAGTATCCGACCATTAGCCCAGTACCCCATCTTTTTGTTATTCCTCCCAAAGTGAATCACCTCACACTTAGCTACATTGAATTCCATTTGCCACCTTTCTGCCCAGCTCTGCAGCTTCTCTATATCCTGCTGTAACCTGCCACATCCTTCCTCACTGTCAACAACTCCTCCGACTTTCGTATCATCCGCAAACTTGCTCACCCAACCTTCTAACCCCTCTTCCAGGTCATTTATAAAAATGACAAACAGCAATGGTCCCAAAACAGATCCTTGCGGAACATCGCTAGTGACAGCACTCCATGAAGAAACTTTGCCATCAACTACTACCCTCTGTCTTCTTCCATCCAGCCAATTCCTAATCCAAACCTCCAACTCACCCTCAATGCCATATCTCCGTATTTTCTGCAGTAGCCTACCATGGGGAACCTTATCAAACGCCTTACTAAAATCCATATATACCACATCTACCGCTTTCCCCTCATCAACCTCCTTCCTCACCTTTTCAAAGAATTCAATAAGGTTTGTGAGGCACGACCTGCCCTTCACAAAACCATGCTGACTATCCTTGATCACATTATTCCTATCCAGATGTGCATAAATCCTATCCCTTACAATTCTCTCTAAGACTTTGCCCACAACAGAAGTGAGACTCACCGGCCTATAGTTACTAGGGTTATCACTACTCCCCTTTTTGAACAAGGGAACCACATTTGCTATCCTCCAGTCTTCTGGCACTACTCCTGTAGACAAAGAGGACATAAAAATCAAGGCCAATGGCTCTGCAATCTCCTCCCTTGCTTCCCAGAGAATCCTAGGATAAATGCCATCAGGCCCAGGGGACTTATCTATTTTCACCTTTTCCAGGATTTCCAACACCTCTTGTCTACATACCTCAAAGCCATCCATTCTACTTATTTGTGACTCAGTATTCACATCGACGACAATGCCCTGTTCCTGAGTAAATACTGAAGAAAAGTATTCATTCAGTGTCTCCCCAATCTCTTCCGCCTCCACACGCAACTTCCCACTACTATCCTTGACTGGACCTATTCCTACCCTAGTCATTCTTTTATTCCTAACATACCTATGGAAAGCCTTAGGGTTTTCCCTAATCCTACCGACGAAGGACCTTTCATGTCCCCTCCTTGCTGCTCTTAGCTCTCTCTTCAGGTCCTTCCTGGCTACCCTATAACCCTCAATCGCCCCAACTGAACCTTCACGTCTCATCCTGAGATAGGCCGCCCTCTTCCATTTAACAAGGGATTCCAATTCCTTATTAAACCACGGCTCCCTCGCACGACCCTTTCCTCCCTGCCTAACAGGTACATAATTATCAAGGACACTCAATAGTTGCTCCTTGAACAAGCTCCACATATCATTTACACTCTTGCCTTGGAGTCTACTTTTCCAAGCCACACATCCTAAGTCATGCCTCACCGCATCATAATTTCCCTGACCCCAGCTATAACTCTTGCCCTGTAGTACACACTTATCCCTCTCCATCACGAGAGTAAAACTCACCGAATTATGGTCACTATCCCCAAAGTGCTCACCTACCTCTAATTCTAACACCTGGCCTGGTTCGTTACCCAGAACCAAATCCAGTATGGCCTCACCTCTTGTTTGCCTGTCTACATATTGTGTCAGGAAACTCTCCTGCACACATTGAACAAACACTGACCCATCTAACGAACTTGAGCTACAGCTTTCCCAATCAATATCAGGAAAGAGTGTTACAAGGGGACATAAATTTAAGGTGAAGGGTGGAAGGTATAGGGGAGATGTCAGGGGTGGGTTCTTTACCCAGAGAGTGGTGGGGGCATGGAATGCGCTGCCCGTGGGAGTGGTAGAGTCGGAATCATTGGCGACCTTTAAGCGGCATTTGGATAGGTACATGGATGGGTACTTAATCTAGGTTAGAAGTTCGGCACAACATCGTGGGCCGAAGGGCCTGTTCTGTGCTGTATTGTTCTATGTTCTATGTTCTATGAAAGTTAAAGTCCCCCATAACAACCACCCTATTACTGTCACTCATCTCCTGAATCACCTTCCCTATCCTTTCTTGAATGATTCTAGGACTATTAGGAGGCCTGTAAAAGACTCCTAACAGGGTGACCTCACCTTTCCTATTCCTAACCTCAGCCCAAACTACCTCAGATGGCAAGTCCTCATCCATCGTCCTTTCCACCACTGTAATACTATCTTTGACAAGCAATGCCACACCTCCCCCTCTTTTACCCCCACCTCTGACCCGACTAAAACATTTAAATCCTGGAACCTGTAACAGCCAATCCTGTCCCTATTCTAGCCATGTCTCCGTAATAGCCACAACATCGAAGTCCCAGGTACCAACCCACGCTGCAAGTTCACCTACCTTATTTCGTATACTTCTTGCATTGAAGTATACACACTTCAAGCCACTTTCCTGTTTACAGGCACCCTCCTTGGAAATTGATGCCATGTTCCTAACCTCCCTACACTCCAGGCCCTGCACCCTGAAGCTACAATCTGGGTTCCCATGCCCCTGCAGAGTTAGTTTAAACCCCCCCCAAGAGCACTAGCAAACCTCCCCCCAAGGATACTGGTGCCCCTCAGGTTCAGGTGTAGACCATCCACCTGATTGTAAGGATCAAACAGACTAATTTCGATAGTTGGATAAGAGCTTTAAAATTCAACAAAGCTATAATGCCCTTAGAGAGGTTGGTACTTGGAGGAATTCAAAAATTCACTACCTGAAGTCTTGCAAACTCAGGTGGAAGAGCAGAGAGTGTAAGCAGCAAGGTTAGCTGCTGAAATGGCTGATGATTATGAACTGGTCCATAAACTTGGTTTGGCTTCCAGAACCAGTTCTGGTCTCTGAGGGACAGAAATTGAAGCAAAGAGATATCCTCACGTGCTAAGGGAAAGGTAGATCACAGTGTAGATCATATGGATAATTTACCACAGTAATAAAGAAAACCTTGAGGGGGACAAAGAAGTTAAAATACTATGGTGTTTTCATTGTAATAAAGTGGACCGCACAAAATCACAGTGTTGGTGGGCTGGGAGAAAACCAGCTGTAGGATAACCAGACAAGCCTGGAAGCTTCGTTGGACTCGTAACAAAAAGCATATGGGAAGTTAGGCAACTGCCTCAGAGTGTACAAGATGATAAGTAGCCGTGTCAAATCTGCATAAAAAAACTTACATGAAAGAGTAAATTTTATTCACGTAGGCCAGGAGTAATTGGTAAGGAGGTTCCAATATTAATTGACACAGGATCTTTTCACTCTGTAAAGCTGAGGGGTGAGGCTTTATGTACTCTTGAGAGACTATTGTCAGAAAATGTGATGTTAACAGGAATTCATAATGAGGCAAAAAGTACTCAGTTCTGTAAAGTGAGGCTAGAGAGACCAGAGAAGAGTGGAGAATGTGTGGTAGGAGTACGGGACCCCTAACTCTCAGCTCCAGGAATAAAATATGTTCTTGCAAATAATATAGCTGATTCACTGGTAGGCGTGCTGCCTATTCTAGTTGAAATCCAGTGGAGATGCAGGTAACTGAAGACGTTGAGAATTTTTATCCAGGAATTTCCCCTGATTGCGAGACCAGAAGATCACACATGCACAGGTCTAAGCAGGATAAAGGCACAGATAAAGGTAGAGTTATCCGATAGTTTCTTTTTGATCAGATAAGTGGAACAGAGAAGGAGCAAGTAGGAAAACATGAACGTATTTTTAGCTCTGCTAAACTGATTGAGTAACAGCTGAAAGATGAGGAGTTACAAAATTTATATCAAAAGATATTTAGCAAGAAAGAGAATGAATACATTCCTGTGTGTTATTACTTAACAAATGATGTCTTAATGTGGATATGGAGATCAGCACACATTGAAGCAGGTCAGACGTGGACAGAAATTCATCAAATTGTTTTGCCTGTTGTGTATAGAAAGGAGGTGCTGCGAGTGGCGTATGAGCTACCACTGGAGATCATTTCGGGTTGAGGACATTACAGGCTGAAATACAAAGATATTTTCACTGGCCTGGACTACACAAAGATGTAGTTGAATATTGCCAGACATTTCAAACATGTCACACAGGCAGTAATAAAACCTGCAACTTTAATACGTATTCCAGACCTTGAGGAACCTTACACAAGAGTATTGATAGATTGTGTAGGTCCCCTACCTCAAACAAAAAGTGGGAATAAGTATTTATTAACAATAATGGATGTGTCGACTAGATTTCCAGAGGCAGACATATTATGCAGCATCACAGCTAAAAGAGTTGTGGAAAAAAATACTTATTTTTTATCTAGGTATGGACTACCAATAGCGATCCAGACAGATCAAGCCTCACATCCGAACTATTCAAGCAGGTGATTGATAACTTGGGAATAAAGCAATTCAAATCTACTACGCAGTATTTGGAATCACAGTGAGCATGAGCGAGATGGCATCAAACAGTGAAGACCATGTTGAGGGTTTATGGTCAGGTTAATCCAGATGATTTCGATGAGGAAATTGCTTTTGAACTATTTGTGATCAGAGACGCACGAAATGAATCGACCAAATTCAGACTATTTGAATTAATTTGTGGGCATGAAGTATAAGGACCATTACCATTGATTAAGGAGAAATTAATAAGTCAGAATTCAGAGACCACCCAATTGGACGATGTGTCAAATTTTAGGGAATGATTAAATAGACAATAGACAATAGACAATAGGTGCAGCAGTACGCCATTCTGCCCTTCGAGCGTGCACCGCCATTCAATATGATCATGGCTGATCATCCTTAATCAGTATCCTCTTCTGGCCTATCTCCATAACCCTTGATTCCACTATCTTTGCGAGCTCTATCCAACTCTTTCTTAAATTACTCCAGGGACTGGGCCTCCACTGCCCTCTGGGGCAGAGTATTCCACACAGCCATCACTCTCTGGGTGAAGAAGTATCTCCTCATCTCTGTCCTAAATGGTCTACTCCGTAGTTTTAAGCTGTGTCCTCTGGTTTGGCACTCAACCATCAGCGGAAGCATGTTTCCTGCTGCCAGAATGTCCAATCCTTTCATAGTCTTATATGTCTCAATCAGATCCCCTCTCAGTCTTCTAAACTCAAGGGTATACAAGCCCAGTCGCTCCAGTCTTTCAGTGTAAGGAATCCCGTCATTCCAGTAATTGACCTCGTGAACCTACGCTGCACTCCCTCAATAGCCAGAATGTCTTTCCTCAAATTTGGAGACCAGAACTGCACACAGTACTCCAGGTGTGGTCTCACCAGGGCCCTGTACAGCTGCAGAAGCACCTCTTTGCTTCTATTCTCAATTCCTCTTGTCATGAAGGCCAGCATACTATGAGCCTTCTTCACTACCTGCTGTACCTGCATGCTTGCCTTCATTGACTGGTGTACAAGAACACCCAGATCTCTCTGAATTGCCCCTTTACCCAAATTGATTCCATTGAGGTAGTAATCTGCCTTCCTGTTCTTGCCACCAAAGTGGATAACCATACATTTATCCACATTAAACTGCATCTGCCATGCATCTACCCACTCACCTAACTTGTCCAGGTCACCCTGTAATCTCCTAACATCCTTATCACTTTTCACCCTGCCACCCAACTTTGTATCATCAGCAAAATTGCTAATGTTATTGCTGATACAATTTTCTATATCATTAACATATATTGTAAAAAGCTGCGGTCCCAGCACAGATCCCTGCAGTACCCCACTGGTCACTGCCTGCCATTCCGAAATGCAGCCGAAATAGTGCTGGAGAGTTGGGTAGACAGCATTTAAAAATATCGCAGCATACAATGAAACAGGAAGTGGATCAGTAATCACACGTTTGCAATGTTGCAATTGGGAATACGGTATTGGTGTCACTTCCAGTAACAGTTGAGCCTGTAGAAGCAAGTTTTAGTGTATCTAATCAAATTGGGAAGAAATTGAATGAGGTGAACTACTTGGTACGGACTCCAGACAGGCAGAAATCTCACAGAGTTTGTCAAGTGAATATGCTCAACAGGTATTTTGATAGGGAAGGAAAGCCAGAGGAGAAGGTATTCATGATTACAGCACAAAAGGAAGAACCAAGTTCAGAGGATTCTGAATTGGACATTCCTCAAATCAAATTTAACTATGAGAAAATTGTCAAAAATTGGGATAGATTATTGAGTTACCTTCCTCAAGAAAAGCATAGTAACCTGAAAGAGGTATTAAGATATCGTGGAGAGATATGCTAAAACAAACTGGGAAGTACGAACATAATTGTGCATGATGTAGACACAGGAGATGTTGTTCTGATTAAGCAACATCTTTAAAGGCATTACCCTCTAAAGTTGCCACAGATTCAGAAGGAGGTAGAGCACACGCTCCAAGAAGGCATAATCGAAGTGAGTTATAGTGATTGGAGCTCATGTATAGTCATGGTGCCAAAGCCAGATGTTACCCAGCGGTCATGTGTGGACTATCACAAAGTCAACTTCGTTACAAAGACTGATGGATATCCAATTCCATGTTTTGGGAGAAGCTACGTACATTTCTAAGTTGAACTTGCTCAGAGGCTACTGGCAAGGACCTCTGTCAGAGAGAGCAAATGCAATTTTGGCTTTCATAACGCCAAATGGACGATATCAGTTCAAAGTTGTGGCATTTGGTATGTAAAACGATCCAGCCACATTTCAGAGACTGATAATAAGGTCATTGCCGGATTATCCAACTGTGTGGCGTACATTGATGACCTGGAGATTTTTAGTCAATCATGAAAGGAACATTTACAGCATTTATCGGACTTGTTTGATTGACTTCACAAGGCAGGCTAGGTGGTAAACCGAGCTAAAAGTAAATTTGAGAAAGCCCAAGTCACGTTCCTGGGTCAGGTTGTTGGACATGGACCAATGGCCCCATGAGACAAAAACAAAAGTAGTTCGGGAATGTTGCACACCGTCGACAAAAAGAAATATGTAATACTACGGTTCCTAGGATTGACTGGATTTTACTGAAAATGTGTGCCAAACTTTAAGCAGTGCGGCTGCTCCACTCATCAAATTGTCAAGGGCAAGAACTTTCAGTGGACAGAGGACTGTCAAAAGGCATTTTACAGCCTAAAAACTGTGTTAGCCACTGCCCCCAGTATTACCTACAATGGATTACACGAAGCCTTTCAAGGTGGCTATTGTTGCCACTGATGTGGGTGTCGGTCCGGTGTTGGTGCAGGAGAATGCTGAGGGAATAGAAAGACCCATCGGGTATTTTTCTGGGAAGTCGAATGTTTATCAACAGAAATGTTCAACGGTGGAGAAAAAGACTTTAAACTTGGTGTTGGCATTACACCATACTGTGTTTATATTACCAGCAATGCATCTGAGACAAACGTTTTCACTGATCACAACACATTGACATTTGTGGAAAAACTTAAAGACAAAAATGCCAGACTGTTTAGATGGAGCTTCTTGTTGCAGCCATTCGATCTGACCATTGTGCATGTGGCAGGTCGCGAAAATGTGAAAGCTGATGAGTTATTGAGACTCGAATGAGATACGGAGGTATTCGGTGGTGGGTATACCGCGGCATGAATTTGCATGGGTTTGTGCATGTTTGAATGTTTCCAGTTAGTATAGTGCATCTGTCAGTTTTGGGACTACTAACTGGGTTTGAAGGGTTAAAAATGCAGCCGCCTTTTAGCACTGGTGGTTCTTTTTTTTAAGGGGTGGGAGAGACATTTCACAAATCAAGTCCCTTTTTTGTCTAAAAGCTGTTCATTGGCTCAATGAGACTCTGTTCTTGTTTTTTTTTCCAGAGGTACAATAAAACGGGGCCAAGCTCCGATCAGTCTAGTTTGGTACACAGATGAAAAGTATTTTCAGAGGCCTTTTGTTTACATGGAAAATGATGAGACTTCAGGGCAAAGTGGTCATGCTTTATAAGTGACCTGTATAATGAATGGAGAGTGGTGAGCTATTTTAGCTGAACTCGCTGAGCTGAGCAGTTTTCAGTTGAGTCTTGAACTGGGAAGTTCAACTGGGAGTTGTGTGGAAAGTATCGACTCTTTTCTGACCTTCAACTTCAACCTGAAATTTTTTGTTCCATTCATACTGGGTTTATTGGGAGTTTGCTTACTGGGACATTTGTGTATATACGGAACAGCATAATTAAGTCTAGCTGAATAGGTTGAATTCTGTCGTGATTCTTTATTCTGTTCTTTGTGTTTCATTGTGTAATTTTATGAATAAAGTTTTTGTCTGTTTTAAAATCTAGTCGTCAACCTAGCTAAATTACTCCGGCTAATTTTCATTGTACACTTACCAAAACAAATTGCAAGGGTATGCACTGGGCTGCCTGCTTAAACGTTTTGAGTGGTCTAGCCTAGTCCGTAACATCTCGGAGATGGAAGATGCATCCTTGGGACTTGGCACACATCAATCACTTTCCCTCTTCATGGTCAGCAAACCACGTTAACATCGCACGTGTGTACCACCATTCGCAATGGGGCCAGGAGGAACAACATGGAGCTGTCTGTCTGTGCAGTCCATGCCTCATTGGTTTGTCGTGATACAGCAACAATGACATCCTCCTATTTCAGTCTAACTGTTTGGGGGGCTGAATGGCCTCTTTTGTTCATGTGTCAGTGTCTCGAGGAACTGAATGTCTTCCTCCAGGCCCGAAGGCAGAGATTGAAGGACTTCAGTGGGAAACCCATGGTTTCTGCCTACCAGAACGTTGTGCGGACGAGACGCTATCTTCCTGAGTTATAAGAGACAAACAGAAGGCTGGAAGAACACAGCAAGCCAGGCAGCATTATGAGCTGGGAAAGTCAACATTTCAGGTATAACTGTCCTTCAGAACTCGGGTGGGGGGTCGGGGGAGCTGCAGATAAAGAGGGAAGGGAGTGGTTGGAGTGGGGAGATCAGGGGGATGGTGAGTTACGGCTATGGGGACACAAGTGGTGGGTACAACCTGGTTGGGCGATGGGGGGGATGAATCCCGTTGGGAGCTGAAATGTATGGTCGTTAGGTGGAATGGAAGACCTCCCAGGCACTTTCTATTTCAATTCTCTTTCCCAATCCCTTTCCGACATAGCCATCCTTGGCCTCCTTCATTGCCACAATGAACCAAACCATAATCTGGAGGAACAAGATCTCATCTGTCACCTGTGCAGCCTACACCCCGGGGACTGAACATTGAATTCTCCAATTTCAATTAACCTCCCTTCCAATCCCCCGACTCCCTTTCCAAGCCGTCCCCGCCCTTTCATTGCTCTGAGCAAGCTTTTGTCCAGCCACCAACTGGATTCAGCCCTCCCATCAACAACTCGCTGATACCCTTCCCCTGTGTTCACTTATCCCCCACCTCGCCACGCTGTCTCCTCCTCCCTCACCCTCCACTTTATGTATAGACCCCCTTACTCCCATCCACAAGCCTGACGAAGGGTTATATCCAAGGCGTTCACTTCTCAAAGTCTTGATGCTGCCTTGCTTATTCTGTTCTTCCAGCTTCCTGCGTGTGTATTTTGGATTCCAACACCTGCTTTTTTAAATTGTCTTCTTGTGTAATAGGCAGGAGTGATTGAACGCATTGCGCTTCTTGTTATCCAATAGATCTGATGGGCTGAATGGTTTTCTTATATTACTGGGAAACCAGCTAGAGTTGCTGAAGGGGTTCCTCTTTCTTTTAACCGTGGAAATGTTTAGTGTCCAGCAGTGCTTTTGATTAATGCTACCTTTACATTAACAGCACAAGCTTGAATGTTGTCCACATTTGATCCCTGAGTACCTTAGGAGGATACTTATTGTTCTGAACATTGTATAATCTTAAAAGAACATCCCCATCTCTGATTGTGTGACAGAGTAAAAGACATTGATGAAGCAGCTGAAGATGTTTGCGCCAAAGAAGCTACCCTGAGGATTGCCCATAGAGATATCCAGGGACTGGGAGGATTGATGCCCACCAGCCCCATTGTGCTCTGAATGATTCAACCAGTGGGGAGTTTACAACTGATTCACATCAAGTTCAATTTTGTTCAGTCTCCTTGACATCTTGCTCAATCAAATACTGCCGTGATATCAGGGCCAGTCACTTTACGCTGTGTTCATATCTTCTATCCATGTCAACAGGCCAAGGTATATGTGTGGGGAGTGTTTTCTTCTCTCAGGGAGCCGTGATGGTTGGGACCAGACAGTTAGGGGAGGCTACATCACTGAAATGTTTGGGGGTTGCGAGTGGGTTTCAATGGGTTTTGACCCGTCAGAGAGTCGAGGGCTACAAAGAATTGGGCATTAAAGAGAAATTGCGGCCGAGTGCAAATCAGCCCTGACTTACTGAATGGAAGGGCAGGTCTGAGGAGCTATGTGGCCTGGTTTTATTACAGTATACCCCATAGTCCAGTCACATTGTGGCCTCTTCCATTTCCTGTGTTACTGATTCAAGTAGCCGAATAGATTGATCCTGTTGCTGTGTAACTGGATACTGGTGCTGCATGGTCTGGTTACAGTTTTATAGGCCCAAGGGACTTATTGGCCTCCTCCTGTAATTAGCTATCATGCTCCAGGGGCTGGAAAGCCTCATTCTGTTCCGCTGAAACTGAAATCCATATCGACCACATCTACTGCCCATGGAGAAAGTCAGCACGACAGTTGCTGGAGATCAGTGTCGACAAGTGTGGCACTGGAAATCACGGCAGGTCAGTCAGCATCAGAGGAACAGGAGAATCGTTGTTTTGGATGTTCCTAATGAAAGGCTTATGTCCGAAACATAGATTCCCCTGCCCCTCGAATGCTGCCTGACCTGCTGCGCTTTTCCAACACCACATGTTTTGAAGTCCACTGCTCCACACAAGTCAATTTTCCTCGTCACATCATCCAATTACTTTAAGAGAATTGTTAGGTACAAACTTCCTCGCACAAAGCCACACTTACTATTCCTAATCAAAGCTTGCCTTTCTAAATGCAAGTAAATCTTATCCCTCAGAACCTTACTGGTCTTTAGTTCCAAGGCTTTTTGTATTCAGTTCTTCTTGAATAAGGGCACAACATTTGCTATCCTCCAGGCTTCCGGGACGTCACTGTGGTCAGTGATGATCAACATTATAAGCCAGAGTCCCCGCAAATCCTCCTGGAGCCCCTTGAGGTGTTCTTGGATATATCGGGTAAGGACCGTGAGATTTATCCACTTTTAAACATTCCAGTACGTCCAAAATCTCCTCTACTATGATATGGATTGTCCCTAAGGTATCACCACTAACTTCCTCAAGTTCTCAAGTGAACATGTCTTTCTCCACGGTAAACATAGAGTAGAAATATTCATTGAGAACTTCACACATCTCTAATAGTTCCACACATACTTGTCCACATTGGTCTTTGAGGAGTTCTATTTTCTATCCAGTTACTGATTTTTCTTTTAACATATTTAAAGTAGATTTTTGGATTCATCCTAATCTTCTCAGCCAAGGCTCTTTCTTGCCCCCTGTTCACCCTACTGATTTCCTTCTTCAGTAAACTCCGTTATCTCTTATATACCCCCAGGGATTCCCTTGATTCCAGCGGCCTGTACCTGAGCCACGCCCCAAGTTCGATTATGAACCTGTGGACCAGTATTGTCCCTCTCCATAACTATTTGAAAATTAATAGAACTATGGTTACTGGTCCCACAGTGCTCCCCCACTGTTAACTCAGTCACCTGGCTTGCCCTGTTTCCTAAGAAAATTTAGAGTTTTGCCCCTTCCCGAGTAGGACACTCTGTATACTGCTTGAGGAAACTTTCCTGACGCTTTTATCAGATTCTATCTCATCAAATCCCTTAGCTCTGTCCATTCCAGTCTGTATTTAAAAATTAAAATCCCGTATTATGATAAACCTATTGCTCCTGCAGGTCACCCCCCTCTTCCTGCATATTTGTTACTCTCATTCCTGTTGACTATTTCGGGGCCTATAATACATCCCCAGTCACCTCACCAACCCCCTTCCTATTTCTTAACACCACCCACAAAGCCTCACTAGGTGATCCATCAGTTATTTTATCTCTGATCACTGTTGTGGCACTCCCCTTAATCCGAAATGCAACACCCTCCCCTCCTTTCACCATCTCTGTCTCACCTAAAGCACCTGTACCCTGGCACATTAAGCTGTCAGTCCTATCCATCACTTAGCCATGTTTGTGTAATGGCTATAATATCGAACTCCCACCTACCTATCCACGCCCTGAGTTCATCGGTCTCACCTGTTGGCCTTCTTGCATTGAAATAGATGCAATTTAATCCAAAAGGCATTTCACTGTCGTTTTCCAGCCTAATCTTACTATTTCTGATTACTGTATCTCCTTTCAGCCTCGCACATGCCTCCCTGCTCTTGAGGATACCACCCCCTGCCAATCTAGTTTAAACCCACCCTTGTAACACTATCAAAACTGGCCCCCAAGATATTGCTGCCCCCTCCAGTGCAAGTCTCTGACGGTAATGTCCCTCTCATGACATTACCACAGTCAAAGTGTTTTTAAAATGTTTCTCCTACTGCTCTGAAATCACGCTGCAGGAACTCGTCCCTGTTGCTACGGGTATCATTTGTGTTAAAGTGCATGATGATTTCTGGCTGCTCACCCAACCCCTTGAGAATGTTCTGCAGCCACTTGGAGACATCCTGGACCCTAGCAGCGGGGAGGTAACCCACCATCCTGGATTCCCGTTTTTGGCCACAGAATCTCCGATCTGTCCCTCGAACAATCGACCCTCCTATCTTTAACGATCTGTTTACCTTTACCGTTTCCCGTGGTGCCCCAGAGCCAGTAGTAGTACCACCAACCTGGCTACTGCTGCTTTCCCCTGAACGGGCATCGCCCCCAACAATTCAAACTGGTCTAATTGTTATCGAGAGGAATGGCCACAGGTATTTCTGTACTCTCTGCCTACTCGCTTTGCCATTCCTGGTGATTGCATAGCTACTCTCTACCTGGAACATGACAGGAAGCAAAGTACGCCTGTTGGATTAAAGTGTGTTTATTTAAATACAACAGGACTGACAGATAAAGCTAATGAACTGAGGGCGATGAACATTGGACTGGAATATTACAGTCATTAAAGGAACATAACTAGGGGCGTGTCTTGGGTGTGGCCACCACACTAAAACACATATCTATGAAGTTCTCAGTATCTCAGATGACCCTGAGTGCATCCTAAGTTAGATTACCTACAGTGTGTAAACAGGCCCTTCGGCGCAACAAATCCACACTGACCCACCAAAGAGCAGCCCACCCAGACCCACTCCCCTACACCTCACACTACGGGCAATTCACCTAAACTGCACATCTTTGAACTGTGAGAGGAAACTGGAGCACCCAGAGGAAACACATGCAGATATAGGCAGAACGTGCAAACTCCACGCAGACAGTTGCCCGAGCCAGGATTTGAACCCTGGTCCCTAGTGCTGTGAGGCAGCAGTGCTAACCACTGAGCCACCGTGCCACCCAACTCCAGCTCCCTAACACGGTCTCCCAGTAGCTGAAGCTGGGTGCAGTGCCCACACGTGTAGCCATCAGGGACGGTGGAAATCTCTATGAGCTCCCACATCCCACACGAGGAACGTGCGACTGCCCTAACTGCCATCTCTACTGCTGTAGCAATAAAGTTAAATGGACTGTATTTCAGTTTCCCTGTACATTTTGCTGAGCTGGAGCTGTCCGAAGCCCCTCGTGTTAAAGCCCTACTGCTAACTCCGCTACAACGGCATGTCTCTCTCCCCCTCCACACATAGTTTTGGTCAGGGAAGGAAGGAAGGAAGGAAGGAAGGAAGGAGACACGACATTATGTAGTGTTTAGGCCTTCAGCACTCCTTGACACATGGCCACTGACTACCAGGTCCCAGTGCAGGTCGCTGCTTGGCCTTGGAGGGTGTCTTGCTGAGGTCTTCCTTCTGGTAGTGGTGACTGTGTCGATACAAATCCTCACCCCGACAGGCAATCTGTATTATCGCAGTCCTCTTGTACTTTCTGTCTATTCGTATCGCGTTTATGAATTCCTTGAATTCTTCGATTGCATTCCAAACTGTGTCTCACTCCACAGTGAGAGAGATGATGTTCTTGTGAATACAGGGCTATTGGAAAAGAACACCATTCGTCATAGAGGCAACAATATGTCTATCCGCTCACTGAGTCTCCTTTTCCTTCGATTAGGTTACATTTATTTTGTTAACCCCCCATTCCACTTTCCTATGATTTCCCTTAACACTTGCATAAAAATCTGTCTGTCTCAGCCTTGAAGATATTTAGTGATCCAGCCTCAACAGTCCGCCGAATTTTCTGTAATTATTTCCCTCTCACTGATTTGAGGCTTGGTGGTCTTTAATCTGGTGATTTGCCCACTCTATCTTGCATAAACTTCCAATTCTTCCTCAGTTCCTATGTCAATATGCTGAATAGTCAAACGGTCATTCTCCCTGAATCCAGAAACTGCTTCTCCAAACTGAAGACCGATTCGTAGAATGTATTTAACATATTCTCTGGCTCTGTGAACAGGCTGTCCCCTTCGACCCTAACACTCTCTTTCTGTCCCACGTTATCATCTTCCCCTTTAATAAACCAAAAAAATGACTTTGGATTCTTGCTAATCTTACCTGCTAAAGTTTTATCAACCTTCCTTCTGCTCTTCCACTGACATTTTAAGTTAGCCCTCCACTTGCTATATTCTTTTAGGACCTTCATTGACCTTCTCACTTGGAACCTGCTTTAAGCTTCTCTTTCCTTTTTCATCCTGTTCGGAATTTGTGTCGACATCTGAGGTTCTCTGGGCTTGTTTTCCTAAATTTTATCTTCGTTTTAACATGCTGGGCTGACACTGTCATCAATTCCATTTTAATTAAATGATTCCTCAACCCCCGCCCCACCTTGTTCTGCTACGGTTTCACACAGAAGCCACTGAACTTTGCCCAGATCCTGTCTCTTTTTTCATAAAATTTGTCTACCCAATCCAAAAAGGTTTTATGTTTCATACATTTTTGGGGTCTTTTCCTCAGCAAAGTCAAAATGTATGATATCACGGTCACTGGCCCTATAATGCTTTCCGACTTCTGCCTGGAACACCTGACTGGATTCGTTCCCCACAGTGAGGCCCAGCACTGCACTGCCCATTATTGTATCTGCTCTATGTTGCTATAATAAGCTCTTTGGAATAAATTTCAAAGCACCTGCTCCCGCTTAAGAAGTTATCACTGTCTTAATGAATGCTTGGAATTGAAATGCCTGAATATAATGATCCTATTATTGTTTTTACACATTTCAGTAACTTGGTTATATACCTGCTCCCGTACTTTCCTTTATCTGGGGGTCTACAATATATCCCAAGCAGTGTTTCTGTCATGGTTTTGAGACTGAGCTTTAACCACCAAGCCTCATTAGAAGATCCTTTCAAGATACTGTCCCTTCTTACGCCAGTAACTGACTCCATAATTAATAACGCACTACTATCTCCTCTTTTACCCTCTCACCTGTCCTGACAAAAGTTCTGGTACCACAGATTATTGAGTTGTTAGCCATGACCTCTCTCAAACACATCTCTGTAATGGTAAAAATGTCACACTTCCACATGTCATCTCGTTTCCTTGTCATATTTGTCTATCTGTTAATATTGGCAGCATTAATGTAAAGCTGAAACTTTATTGCTGGAACAGCACAGCAGGTCAGGTTGGGCACATGCCCAACGTCGAATCTTCTGTTCCCTAGATGCTGCCTGACCTGCTGTGCTGTTCCAGCAATAAAGTTTCAGCTTTGATCTCCAGCGTCTGCAGACCTCACTTTCTCCTCGAGCATTAATGTAAAGCCCATCCGACCTGGAATATATCACCTGGAATACTCTGTACCTCGGAGTTCTTCAGTCATTCACTGCTCGTTATCAATCTGTCCAATTTATGAACCAAAACTGTAACTCTGGGACTGAATGAAAATTTGTTGAATTGTAATTTCGTTTTTAGTATAAGTGTTCGTCAAATGCAGCTTTCCAGAACTGAACAGTCAGCTCTAAATACAACGGGTTTCTGCTGATTAATTGCCTGCTCAGTGTGCAGAGAGGACAGCTCTCAGTAATGGAGAATGAATCCTGGTGATCAGAGTCGAAAAGTGTGGCGCGAGCAAAGCACAGCCATTCAGGCAGCATCAGAAGAACAGCAGAGTCAAAGTTTTGGCATCTGCCCTTCATGAGAAAGGCATTCCCCTGTTTTCCATTACATAATACACAGAATATTGGGAACCATACTTGCTCAGGAAGGCAGCACTGTACAGAACCCTGAAATGGAAAGCAGTCAATAGGTTGGTTGGACAGAGAGTAAACAAGTTGAGGTGAAATACAGACTGATTGAAGTACAAACATAAGGATAGATAAATCTCTCGGCCAGTCAGGCAACACCCTAGGTTACTACAAGAAGAGAGGAAAGAGATTTCTGTGCTTTTGGCGATGATCTTTGCGTCATCACCCTCCATTTGAGAAATGTCGGTTGATTGGAGGGTGGCAAATGTTACTCCCTTTTTCAGGCAAGGGAACAGGGATTGTCCGGAGAATGACAGACCAGTCGGTCTTGCATCAGTATTGGCCAAAGTATTGGAGAGGATTCTGAAAAATCATAGTTTGATTAGAAATAGTCAGTATGGCTTTATGAGGGGCAGGTCATACCTCACAACAGTTATTAAATTCTTTGAGGATGGGATTAAGCACACTGAAGAAGGTAGAGCAGTGAATGCGGAGTGCATGGATTTTAACAAGGTGTTTGATAAGCTTCCCCGTGGTAGTTCCATTCAGAAAGTAAGGAGGCATGGCATACAGGGTGATCTATCTGTCTGGATACAGAATTGGCTAGCCCATGGAAGACAGAGGGTGGTGGTAAATGGGAAGTATTCAGTGTGAAATTAGGTGACCAGTGGTGTTCCGTACGGATCGGTTCTGGGACCTCTGCTGTTTGTGATTTTGATAAATGACTTGGGTGACGAAGTGGAAGGGAAGATTGGTAAGTTTGATGATGTAACACAGTTTGGTGGAATTGTGGATAGCGTGGAGGGCTGTTATAGTTTGCAACAGGACATTGACAGGATATAGGACCCAGCTGCTAAGTGGCAGATGGTGTTCAATCTGGAAAGTGGGATACGATTCATTTTGGAAGGTTGAAGTTGAATGCAGAATACAGGGTTCGAGGCAGGATTCTTACATTGTGGAGGAATGGAGGGTCATACGGGCCACAACACAGCTCCCACAAAGTTTCTACCCAGGTTTATAAGGTTGTTAAGAAGGTGTTTGATGTGTTCTTTAGCCGAGGGATTAAGTTTAAGAACTGGAAGGTTATGCTCCAACTCTATGGAGCTCTGGTGAGACCACACTAAGAATATTATGATCAGTTCTGGTTGCCTCGTTATAGGAAAGGTGTGGAAGCTTTGATGAGAATGCTGAGGAAATTTATCAACATGCTGCCTGGACTGGAGGAGATGTCTTGCAAATAAACTTTGAGGGAGCTAGGGTGTTTTCCTCATTGTAACGAAGAAGAATGGAACGTGACTTGACAGCGGTATAAAAGATGATGAGAGGCATAGATAGAGCGGACAGCCAGAGACTTTCTCCCGGGGTGGAAATGGCTATCTCGAGGGGATATGATTTTAAGGTAATTGGAGGAAGGTTTAGGGGAGATGTCAGAGGTAGGTTCTTTACACAGACAATGGTGGGTGTGTGCCATGAACAGCCAATAGTTGTAGTAGAATCAGCTATATTAGGGATATTTAAATGGATAGGCACATGAATGATAGTATAATGAAAGGTATGTAGGTTAGTCTGATCTTAGAGTAGGATAAAAGGTCGACAGAACGTCAAAGGCCGAAGGGCCTGTACAGTGTTGCACTGTTCTATGTTTCCAGTTTCACCCAGCTTGTGGATTTTCATCAATTGTTGAATGTGTGAGGGAGTGATGTGTGTGAGATCAGGAAGCTTTGGAGAGGTGTAAGGGCAAAACCTCCAGTTATGGTGAGCATTGTTACAGTCACCTGAAAGCCACTATAATCTGTGTGGTTATTTGGACCAGACAGAA
Source organism: Chiloscyllium plagiosum (assembly GCF_037043375.1). Lineage (NCBI taxonomy): Eukaryota > Metazoa > Chordata > Chondrichthyes > Orectolobiformes > Hemiscylliidae > Chiloscyllium > Chiloscyllium plagiosum. The sequence goes on along the minus strand of NW_028270180.1, from coordinate 65,701,171 downwards.
TCCGCCAAGTTCAGTTATTCATGTGATTTGTGGATTGCCGTTTGCTGCTGGTTACTTCACATAAATTCTACTGTGTAATCCATGTAGTAATCTCTGACCATTCACAGAGAAGTACAATTTTACTTTGATACTGGAGAATGTGACGGTGACATGTATTGGATATGGCTTTAGAGGTTTCTTTGTGAGATACAAGGCACTGCAATAGATTGTCAACTTGTTAACGTCTTCACCCATGTCTGGTCCGGGATGCAGATGAATGGAGTCTGGGAGGCAGGTCAGGTTTCATCACCATAGGTAACTTGTATGGTGTGATTCTGGCTCTCCATGTCAAAACGTCTGCTCTCCGGGACAGGCTCTGACTGAAGATAAATTTCAAAATCTGGTTGCTGGTCAACCATTAGTATTTAACCTGGACAATATTTGTACCTACACTGAGACCAGCGATAGTCTGTTGGTGGTTTCTCCCCCTGCCCAAGGTGGATTCCAAATTATTTGTTTTGAAGTAATGTTTGACTGACTGCCCTGAACCAGGTTAGAAGCTCTATGCACAGATTCTGGAACAGGCCACTGAGTGTCTCTGTATCACAGGCAGCTGTGAGGTCCAATAACACTGTAAATGATTTCAGATAAATTGGAAGCAATTTTCAGCGTAGCTCATTGCAAGGTGTTGAGTTTACTGACCCGAACAATAATCGGATGTTTGCTATATTTCATGAATTGGGCAACAATAAGATGTGAACGATAACCATTTAACTGAACAATAATCTCTGAAATCAATTCTGTTGATTCTATATTTATGGAACTAAAATGTAAACTCCTGTCAAGATTTTCTAACTCAGAAATAAAGCATGTATATTTTATTTTATCGAAGAAAGAACATAACTCTTGTGGTAATCAGAATTAGATATTCAATGTCAGGATTCAAAGCAATGTTTTTTAGATTAGATTACTTACAGTGTAGAAACAGGCCCTTCGGCCCAACAAGTCCACACCGACCCGCCGAAGCGTAACCCACCCAGACCCATTTTCCTAAATTTACCCCTTCACCTAACACTACGGGCAATTTAGCGTGGCCAATGCACCTGACCTGCACATTTTTGGACTGTGGGAGGAAACCGGAGCACCCGAAGGAAACCCACGCAGACACGGGGAGAACGTGCAAACTCCACACAGTCAGTCGCCTGAGGCGGGAATTAAACCCGGGTCTCTGGCGCTGTGAGGCAGCAGTGCTAACCACTGTGCCACCGTGCCACCCACTCCAATATTTTAAAGTGGTTGGCTTCTGAGTGATTACATATTCAGAGTGAGCAGAAGATTGAACATACAAATAGAATTAGCGTTCTTATACACTTATATATATATCAATCAGTTTAATTTCTCACTGAAATGTATGATCTTCAGCTATTTGCCAGCAATTTTAAAATGGCAATAATTCAACATGGACGGTGAATATTAAACTAAATAAATTATTGTTTTATCAAATTTCAGTGAACATTAACTTGAAAACTTCCAATTTTAGAATGAATGATGATTAATATGAAATGTGGAGAGTGAAAAAAAACAACGAACATAATATCATGTCAGTGAAATGTCAGAGATTTCCAAAGGGTTTTGTGCCAAAGCAATGATATATTTGCTTTAGTAATTGGAATACAACACGTAAAGTATTCATGTTCTAAGTAATAATGAGACTACATAATGATGCTGACCTTGCAATACTTGCATTTTAAATGCTTATGCTGCACCAAATAATCAGATATTTGTGAGCATTTAAACTGTGAAATAATTGGATACTGACTTTTATTCACAGCTGACACATGATAGAGTAAAAAAAATTAAAGTACAGGAGGAAGCCATTGGCTATTATGTATGAATCAGCTCCAAACACATCTCCCAAGAACCTCCCATTTGCCAGCCTCTCTCTGTCGCCCGTTAATTTCATAATTTCCAAATATATATCCAGTTCTCCTTTGAATATTCATTCACAACTTTCCCAGCCAGTCAATTCCAATTCGTAACCATTCTCTAAATAAAGACACTTTTCCTTATTTCACTCCTAGCTCTTTTACTGACAATCTTGAAATTAGAATTCTTTGATGCTATAATGCCAACTAATAGAACATTATTTTTCACTCTGACAGTTTATTCATACTTTTGAGCACCGCAATAAATTCATATCTTTCTCTGTTCTGCACAACAAGCCTTGCAAGAACTGTATCAAAACTACAACGGAAAACAAGCAGAAAACTAGTCACCAGGATATATGAACATCAACTAGCTACAAAAGACATGATCCCAACACTAATTTCTTATGTACTGATGAGGAAGTATGCCACTTTGACTAGGTCTGCATATCCATCCTCGGGCAGGCCAAACAGAGACAAGCACAAGAATTCCTAGAAACATCACATTCCAACCGGAACTCCATCAACAAACACATTAATTTTGACTCCATCTACCACCCTCTGAGAAAAAGGGCCGGAAATGACATCATCGACACAGAAAATTACATTACCAACGCAAGGAAACCGAAACATTTCAGTAGAAAGTTGGAGATAACACCAGCACTTCACTGGAGGCTCACTTACTGACACAGTCAATGGAACAAACCAGGAACTGCCATTAACTATTGCTTCAGAACATATCAGTGTTCATGGCTGCCACCACAGAGAATAATTGAATGAAAATGCGAGCCTGCACCACCAATTGCATATCCAAAGGCTTTTTTAAAAAGTTTGTGAGATTATTTGCTCAATCACCCGCCGAGGGAATGCATTCCAGACACATGTCACCAGGGGCAGAACGGTGGCTCAGTGGTTAGAACTCCTGCCTTAGACCGCGAGGATACAGGATTGATTCCAGTCTCGGGTGACTGCCTGTATGGATTTTGCACATTCTCCCCGTGTCTGCGTGGTTTCCGCAAGTTACTTCGGTTTCCTCCTACAATCCAAAGATGTGCAGGTTAAGTGAATTGGCCATGCTTAATTCGCCATTGTGTTCAGGGATGTGTAGGTTAGGCGCATTAGACAGGGGTAAATATAGGAGGAACGTGTTTGTGTGGGTTATTCTTTGGAGGGTCAGCGTGGATTTGTTGGGGCGAAGAGCCTATTTCCACACTGTGGGAATTTTACATTCCATGTCTGTACCACCCTCTCCGTTCAAAACTGACTCACAAATCCTCTCTCAATCCCCTGCCTTTCACTTTAAGTATGTATCCCTTTGTTTTTGACCCTTCGAGTAAGGTAAACAACTGCCGTCTGTTCATCCTCTCCATCCCCCTTATGCTTTTGTACACCTGTACCAGGTTTCCTCATCAACCGTCCCTGCTGCAATGAAAAAAGGAGCAAATATAGCCCGCGCACTTCACAGTTTGAGTACTCACTTGTCTTGTTAATTCAGATGTGCATTATCTCACATTTATCAGTGTTAAACTTCATTGGCCATTAATCTTAGTATATCCATCATCCGTTAATATCGTCCTTAGGCTAACCATTTCCTCCTCACTGTGAACCACCCATTTAATCTTTGAGACTCCATACCAGGGGAAAAAAAACCATGTCAACCGCAATTGATGGAGATACAGAAATACAGAGTAAATGTGCAATCTGAACAAGAATCAAATGCTGGAAAATGAAGTACATCAAAACTTAATTTTCAATGGAACCAGATCCCAATTTTCCTGAACAGTGATGTTTTTCAGGAGAAAGTGAGGTCTCAAGATGCTGGAGATCAGAGCTGAAAATGTGTTGCTGGAAAAGCGCAGCAGGTCAGGCAGCATCCAGGGAACAGGAGAATCGACGTTTCGGGCATAAGCCCTTCTTCAGGAATGAGGAAAGTTTGTCCAGCAGGCTAAGATAAAAGGTAGGGAGGAGGGATTTGGGGGAGGGGCGTCGGAAATGCGATAGGTGGAAAGAGGTCAAGGTGAGGGTGATAGGTCAGACTGGGGTGGGGCCGGAGAGGTCAGGAAGAAGATTGCAGGTTAGGAAGGCGGTGCTGAGTTCGATGGATTTGACTGAGACAAGGTGGGGGGAGGGGAAATGAGGAAACTGGTGAAATCCGAGTTCATCCCTTGCGGTTGGATGGTTCCGAGGCGGAAGATGAGGCGTTCTTCCTCCAACCGTCGTGTTGTTGTGGTCTGGCAATGGAGGAGACCAAAGACCTGCATATTCTTGGTGGAGTGGGAGGGGGAGTTGAAGTGTTGAGCCACAGGGTGGTAGGGTTGGTTGGTCCGGGTGTCCCAGCAGTGATCTCTGAAACGCTCCGCAAGTAGGCGGCCTGTCTCCCCAATATAGAGGAGGCCACATCGGGTGCAGAGGATGCAATAGATGATGTGTGTGGAGGTGCAGGTGAATCTGTGGCGGATATGGAAGTTTCCTTTGGGGCCTTGGAGGGAGGTGAGGGGGGAGGAGTGGGTGCAAGTCTTGCACCTCCTGCAGTTGCAGGGCAAGGTGCAGGGAGTGGAGATTGGGTTGGTGGGGGGTGTGGATCTGACGACGGAGTCACGGAGGGACTGGTCTTTACGGAATGCTGATAGGGGAGGGGAGGGAAATATATCCTTGGTGGTGGGGTCCGTTTGGAGGTGGCGGAAATGACCGCGGATGATGCACTGTACATGGAGATTGGTGGAGTGGTAGGTGAGGACCAGTGGGGTTTTGTCCTGGTGGCGGTTGGAGGGGCGGGACTCAAGGGCGGAGGAGCGGGAAGTGGAAAAGATGCAGTGGTGGGCATCGTCGACTACGTCGGGGGGGAAATTGCGGTCCTTGAAGAAGGAGGCCATCTGGGTTGTACGTTTTTGGAACTGGCCCTCCTGAGAGCAGATGCGGCGGAGACGAAGGAATTGGGAGAATGGGATGGCGTTTTTACAGGGGGCAGGGTGGGAGAAGGTGTCGTCCAGGTAGCTGTGGGAGTCGGTCGGTTTGTAGTAGATGTCCGTGTTGATTCGGTCGACTGAGATAGAAATAGGCAGGTCGAGGAAGGGGAGGGAGGAATCTGAGACTGTCCAGGTGAATTTGAGTTCGGGGTGGAAGGTGTTGGTGAAGTGGATGAACTGTTCAACCTCCTCGTGGGAGCACGAGGCGGCGCCGATACAGTCATCGATGTAGCGGAGGAAAAGGTGGGGGTTGGTGCCAGTGTAGTTGCGGAAGATGGACTGTTCCACATATCCGACGAAGAGGCAGGCATAGGTGGGGCCCATGCACGTGCCCATGGCTACTCCCTTCATTTGGAGGAAATGGGAGGTTTGGAAAGAGAAGTAGTTCAGGGTGAGGACCAGTTCAGTCAGTTGAAGGAGGGTGTCCGTGGAAGGGTACTGGTTGGTACGGCGGGAAAGGAAGAAGCGGAGGGCTTTGAGTCCTTCGTGATGGGGGATGGAGGTGTACAGGGACTGGATATCCATGGTGAAGCTCAGGCGTTGGGGACAGGGGAAGAGAAAATCATGGAGGAGGTGGAGGGCATGGATGGTGTCCCGAAAAGTGATGTTTTTCACCCAACCTCACTTTAGCTCAAACAAGTTTTTCCCAGTCACTAAAACCATTAGCCATTCTTCCTCCACCTTCCTACTCTTTTTTGCACTCCAACTTCCCTTACACTACCCCTTCTGCTGCGACATACTCTTCCACTGATGATATCTCTTTGCATCTTTCTTCTCTCACTCCCACTGCAAGTTACATCAGTTCCCTAGTTACTCCCACTTCCACTGGCCATTCCTTTCCCTGTTTGATTTCCAACTGGGGTGATGAGAACTGCTGGTTTCTGTGCTGCTGTTGGTCATCAGTGAATGATGACATTGAGATGACCACTGTCCAATTGGAACAGACAATAGTGCGTGTGTGTGTGTCACTGTCCAATGCACCGTGAACAGGGTGGTTTTGTTCCCCATAGAAAGTGGAACTTTTTTTCTGTCTCTGTGTCACAACGCTTAATCAAACAGCCTCACCACAAATAGGACAAACATCTCCTCAGAATCAGACGTCCATGCATCAGTTTTTCCTTAAATGTTGTGAGGACAGTGCCCACATTGTTCAAATAAGCCATGTTCTATCATTTTGCTCTTTACCATTTTAACTGATTTTTCAATGTCATTAGAGGTGAGATCAGAGTAACTTCCCTTGCATCAAAGTAATATTTGACTCATATAGCATCATTAACCGTCAGCAAAGTGTGGTTAACGGGAATCAGAGGAAATTCTGTGCTGGTAATTTCCTCAATGAACAATGACACCTTCCCTAGAGCTATTGTGAATGACAAATAAACTCTGCCTTTGCTAGTGCCTTCCAAAATCATGCATGGATTTGTCTTATTAATAACATCATCTATTTTCAGAGTTTGATCTAAAGTCTCAGAAAAGTAAGACCTTGCTGGTTGGGTATCACCCCAATGAAATCAGAACATTAATATAAGATAACAATTCCGATTATTTTCAATCAGGTTACTTTCTGAGGACTGGTCGTGCGATATCAGTGCCACTGAGATCAACATTTTCTCTGTCAAATAGCATCTCATCACATTGGCTCAAGGCTGCACCATTCCATATTTCTACTTCATTCTCCACCTCATTCGCCATGCTCACCAGATATACGAGGCCCACAAGATGTAATAACTTAGAGATACCTATGAGCCTCTGGGACCTGCCACCCCACCCATGCCCAGCGCTCTGAGTCCATCCCCTCCCCAAAGCCCACTTCCTGACATGTATTCACCATCCCTCCTAACCTTCCACGCTCTAAAGCTGAATTTTCTGTACTCAGCAAAGATCTCGGCTTTATCCCTCTGTGCCCCCACTTTAATGAATTTCAGGAACGACATAATGTTGAACTTCTCTTCCACCGTCTTCTCCTCAGTGTCCATTTCTTTGGGCAAGAGTCCATTCCCCATCCCACAGAACCTTCCCCCAGCTCCAACAGTCTCCCTCCACCTGGACCCATTCCTCTGGCGTTTACTTTGACTCAATCTGTTCTTTGAGAACTTTCAATGAGACACTGGTTGTTTTAATTTCTCTGCATCCCCGTCACCCCAGACTGTACGCTGTATGCTTCGATCCAACCCAGACTGTTTTATTCAGCCTTTGCCGATAAGGGTGGTGCTGCTGTAGTCTGGTGGACTCACCTCTCCATTTCAGAGGCTGAGTGCCAGCTCTCAGATACCTCCACATATCACCTGCTGTTCCATAATCCTGCCATGGCACATCAGCCCATTCTATTAACTAAATCTGACAACATTTCATCAGGAGATTCCCACCCACTCGCCCCCACATAACAGTCCCAAAGCTGATGGCCCTCTGATAGCCGAGCTCACTTTTTTCTCCTCCTGAAAACCCACAAACAGAACTACCCATGCAGACCCATTGCTTCAGCCTGCTCCTGCCATACAGAGGGGGTGCATGGATGCACACGTGGGCCCAAGTTATAACTGTTCCTTCATGGGATACGTTTACCATTCCTTGTTCCAGTTCTATTCCAGCCCCCATCCACAACTGTTTATCTGATGCATAGATGATATCATAGCTGCTCCTCCTCTCTCTTGTCCAGAATTGGAAAAGTTCATCGTTTCCAATTTGCACTCCTCCCTCATTTTCACCTGGTCTCTCTCTGACTCCTCCCTTTCTTTCCTCGACATCTCTGCTTCTATTTCTGGGGATAGACGGGTCACTGATATCCACTATTAAACCACCGACTCCCACAGCTACCTGGAGTATGCACCCACACACCCTGTTTCCTGCAAAGACTCCATTCCATTCCTCCAGTTCCACCCTCTCAACCGCATTGCTTCTGATGATGTCAACTTCAAAAATGTTTCTTCTAAAATGTCCACCTTCTTCCTCAACCGAGCATTCCTAAGCACTTTTGTCGACAGGGCTCTCAACCAGTTCTGACCCACCTCCTGCACTTCTACCCTCACCCTCCCTCCTCCCTCCTGCAACAGCGTTAGTGTTCTCCCTGTCGTTACCTACCATCCCACCAGCATTCACATGCAGAAGATCATCAGTCTGCATTCCCCCACCTCCAGCGAGATGCCACCACCAGACACATATTTGCCTCCTCTCCCTTTTACCGCCTTTCTGAAGTGACCATTTCCTCCAGGACACCCTGATCCGCTTGTAATTCACTGCCCACATCTCCCTCCACCATCTCCCCCACCCCCCACCATGGGTCCACTACACTTTCTTCTGCCGGAGGTGTTACACTTTCCCATTTATCTCGTCTCTCCTCACTATCCAAGGGCCAAACATACCTCCGAGGTGCAGCAGCATCCTATCACCATTCCCCACAATCCGGTCTAATACATTCGCTACTCACATTGTGGTCTGCTCTACATTGGGGAAACTAAAGGTAGACTGGGTGAACACTTCACAGTATATCCAAGCTGTACCTATGCAAAAGACTCCGATTTTCCAGTTGCCTGCCAGTTTAATACCCCATCCTGTTCCCTGGCCAATATCTCTGTGGCAGGCTTGCTGCAGTGTTCCAGGACATTTCAACGCAAACTGGAAGAACAACACCTCATTTTCCGCGATCGGACCCTGTAGCTCTTCAGACTCAAAAAATAGTCAATAAATTTAGGGACTGAACTCCTCAATGACCCCTACCCATACCACCAGGCCTAGTACTCACTTAGCATTCCATTACTCACCCCCTATTGTTAGCTACTAACAGTCTCCATTAACAGCTATTCAACCTCTTCTGTATATACATCAACACTTTCAGGGCTACCATCCGTTCTGAGGAAGAGCTGCTGAACTAGAAACTTTAATTCTCATTTCTCTGCACAGAGGCAGTTAGACTTAAAACGTCAGCTCTTTTCTCTCCTTACAGATGCTGCCAGACCTGCTGAGATTTTCCAGCACTTTCTCTTTTGGTTACAAATTACTCGAGATTCAACTGAGATAGCAGCTGTGCTTATATCGTTCAGATCAGTCAATTTGTCACAGTTCAGAACGAAAAAAATCGATAGAGGGAAACTCAGCAGGACTGGCACCCTATGAGCAGAAATACACAGAATTAACATTTGATTCCAATATGACTTTTTCAGAACAGTGTCGCATCATATTCGATATGTTAACTCTGTTTCTTTCTGCATTTACTTCCTCATCTGTTGCGCTTCTCCATCATTTTTATTTGTGTTTCATGCTTCCGTATTAAGATATTTCATGTTGCTTGACAGGGTTACATGCTGAATTTGGTTATATATGGACAATGTAGTCCTTTCCTGTTCCTATTATAGTTGGTGTGTCTGTGACGCCTGTGTTACGGCCGAAATCTGTTTCTTCTTTAAGATTCAAAGGAAAAAAGAATATTTTTCTGAATATCCTGTAAATCTCAGGAACTCCACTTTGTTTGAAAAGCCATTTCAGAGGCAGCTGAAATTTCATGAGATAACAGGAATAAATTATTGATGGTGGAGCACTCTGTGACCTTCATTGAACCGGCTTGTCTACCCCCTCTCCAAAGGCTTTGATTACATATCACAGAATTATTTACAGCAAAAGTGTGGGCAACTCTGCCCATTTTCTCTTCCAGCTTGGAACGACTATATCTCTACTTTAGTCTGCTGTACTGTCCCATAGCCCTCCACATTTTGTTATGAGGGTCTGCTTTTAATTTTAAGTATCCTGCCAGATATGAACAATATGATCAAACTCAAAAAAAAAAAACAGAACTTAGAGGGCAAGCACAGCAAGTATGGCAGTGTCTGTGACGAGAAATCAAAGTTAATGTTCTGGTCCAGTGATCCTACTCAATCTGTATTCCCATTGATTGAATGGTGTGTATATAAAATATAGTTCACTTTATCACATTTAAAAGTATCCTGTTTAGTTCACATTGTCATTCAGGATTGCATCTCCCAAATGTTGGCTGTTTCCTTGTTGTGCATTAGATTTAATTCTGTCGGTCAGAAAGAGTGATGATGACTGGGGAATATCATTGTACTCCCCATGCAGTCTCCACAGCCACTATCCTCATTCTGTCCTATCTCCCAGCCAATGTCATGTTCATTCGAACCTGACTCATTGATTCATAAGTCTTAATGAATAAGTTCGTTGTAATTATCACTCTTGGTTTTGGACTGAGGCCAAAATGCGTAAAAATATACGGTTTGACAGCAAATAAAACTGCATTTAGAAGTTTGTCAATTTGTATAAATAAGTTAGTGAAGCATATTCCCTATGGAAGTTCCAAAGTCGCCTTATTACAGCAGTGAGAGGAACATTCAGTGAAGTCCACACATGCTGTCCATGTTCAGGGAAAATGTACCCAGTGACAGTGTATTGGCTGGCGTTTGTTCCCGTGGAGGAGAGAACAGCACAGTAACAACATCCTGATTGTGTTTCTTTTGTGGGGGTGGAGGAATTTGGAGCGAGATGGTTACAGCGTAGTAAACGGACAACAGAGCAGGATCATCTAGCCTACGAAAAGGCTACAAATGTACAATGGAAAGGTTTGTTTTGCGAGTAGTGCAGACACATGATAGTAAACAAAAACAGAGATCGTGGGGTACTTACACAGAGTGGGGCATACATGGTTACAGATTCACAAGAGGTGAGCAAAGCAAAATCGACATTAGCAAGATTAATATTATTTGAAAAGTTAGAGATGTCAATTCGTCAGTCTAATTATAGGAGGGAAGGAAGTGTTCTTGAGCATGCTGGTCCATGTTTTCAATCCTCTGTGTCTTCCTCCCTGGAAGAGGTTGTAGGAGATCATTACCGGTTTGGGAGAGATCTTTGATGTTGCCAGCCTTTCTGCGACAATGACAAGTATAAATGACGGAAGGTGGTCTTCCATGATGGGCTGGGCTGGGCACACAACCGTCTGTAGTTTCTTATGGTCCTGGGCAGAGCAGTTACCATGTCAGACCATTATGCACGTGACTAGAATGTTTTCAGTTGCCAGTGTACGGAACACTGGGAGATGGGTTGTTCTAAAATAGTTCGATGTAACAATTGACTGTTAAATGGATACCCATGTTCTGGGTGCTGTTTTGACAACAATTGAAATTTATCCATTAATTTGAAATAATGTCCGCGATATCAAAATTCAGTTGAGTTAATTGCATTGCCAGCATCGAACCAATGAGCCATCACCGGCTTCAAACGAATAGAGAAACCATCACCATCACAACGAGGGAGAAAGAGACAGAAACAAAGGGAAGGAGAGAGAGACCACAGTGAGGGGAACAGATGGACAGTCAGTCAACGAGAGAACGGAAACAAAACAAGGAAACAAACCGTCACATGGAGAGGGAGCAGGGAAGATAATAAGTTCAGGGAAAGAAACAGAAGGCAGGGAAAAGGAAACCTGAGGAAAACAGACAGGGAGAGAGACACAGTGAGAGACAAAGGACATGGGGAGCTGTGGATAGGGTCACAGAGAGCTGGGGGGGGGGTTGGGAGAAGCTGGGAGTGAGGACCGGAGAGAGCTAGGAGTGAGCACTTGAGGGAGCTGGGGGGGGGGGGGTGAGGTGAGGATTTATTTTGACCTGTGCTAACATGTCCATGCAGATCATAGTAAGCAAGGATGTACAGAACGATGGCTGTAAAACATGTCTGAGAGGCAAATAAGTTACAGTGCACAGAGCATGCGCTAGGTGAGCTCAACATGAACAAGATCAGCATTATCTGAGATTAGAGAGTCCATTCATCAGTTTAATAACAGCCAGGAAGAAGCCGTTACTGAACCAGATGATCTGTGTTTTCAAGCTTCTGGATCTTGTAGCCTGATGGAAGAGGGTGTGGGAGATCTTTACAGGCATGTGATGTGTCTTTGGTAATGTTGGAACTCAGAAAATTCCAGTACAACAGGCTATTCGTCTGTCAAATCCTGCGCTTATCCAGATCCTCTATCTAAATCAGTCGCCTATTTTCTAAGGGTCTGTATCCCTTTGCTCCCTGCCCATTCATGTATCTTTCTGGAAACATATTTAATGGAGCACCACTGGCCACAGTCCTCCATTTTGAGAAACTGCCTTCCTCTACTACGCTCTGTACCCTGTTGTCCAGCCAGTTCTTTATCCATGTAGCTAGCACACCCTGGACACCATGTGACTTCACTTTCTCCATAACCCGACCATGGCAAAACTTACCAAACGCCTTCCTGAAGTCCATGTAAACGACATCTACAGTCCCTCCCTCATCAATCAACTTTGTCACTTCCTCAAAGAATTCTATTAAGTTGGTAAGACATGACCTTCTCTGCACATAACCATTTTGCATATCACTGATAAGATCATTTTCATCCAAATGAGGAAAGACCCGATCCCTCAATATCTTCTCTAGCAGCTTCCCTACCCCTGATGACAGGCTCACTGGTCGATAATTAACTGGATTATTTATGCTACCCTTCTTAAACAACAACTTTCCAGTCCTCCGAGACTTCAGTTGTGTTCAAGGATGCTACAAAGATATCTATTAATGCCCCAGCTGTTTCCTGTCTCCCTTCCCTCAGTAATCTGCGATAGCAGTGGAGCTTCTCGTCAAAAGGAAGAAGGTAGCTTACATGAGGTGGAGTAAGCTAGGATCAAGCTCAGCTCCAAAGGATTACAGGCAGGCGAGGAAGGAGCTCAAAAGTGGTATGAGGAGAGCCAGGAGGGGGCACGAGAAAGGCTAGGCAGAATGGATTAGGGAGAACACAAAGGCATTTTACACTTACGTGAGGAATAAGAGAATGGTCAAAGAAAGTGTAGGGCCGATCAGGGATAGCACAGGGAATTTGTGTGGAGTCTGAGGAGGGGGTGGGGGAGCCCTAAATGTGTTTTTTGCTTCTGACTTTACGAAAGAAACTAACTTTGTAGTGAATGAAACCTTTGAAGAGCATGTGTGCATGCTGAAATGGATAGAGGTAGAGGAAGCTGATGTGCTGAAAATTTTGTCAAATATTAAGATTGAAAAGTCGCCAGGCCGGGACCAGATTTATCCTTGGCTGCTTTAGGAAACGAGAAATGCAATTGCTTCGCCACTTCCGAAGATATTTGCCTCCTCACTCTCTACCGGAGTCGTACCTGAGGACTGGAGGGAGGCAAATGTAATTCCTCTCTTCAAGAAAGGAAATAGGGAAATCCCCGGCAATTACAGACCAGTGAGTCTCACGTCTGTCGTCTGCAAGGTGTTAGAAAGGAATCTGAGGGATAGGATTTATGACCATCTGGAAGAGCATAGCTTGATTAAATGCAGTCAACACGGCTTTGTGAGGGGCAGGTCATGCCTCACAAAACTTATCGAGTTCTTTGAGGATGTGACTAGAAAAGTTGATGACGGTCGAGCTGTGGATGTGGTGAATATGGACTTCAGCAATTCATTTGTAAAGGTTCCCCATGGTAGGCTCATTCAGAAGGTCAGGAGGAATGGGATTCAGGGGAACTTACCTGTCTGGATACAGAATTAGCTAGCCAACAGAAGACAGCGAGTGGTAGTAGAAGGAAAATATTCTGCCTGGAAGTCAGTGGTGACTGGTGTTCCACAGGGCTTTATCCTTGGGCCTCTACTGTTTATATTTTTTATTAATGACTTGGATGAGTGGATTGAAGGATGGATCAGCAAGTTTGCAGATGACACAAAGGTTGGAGGTGTCATTGACAGCATAGAGGGCTGTTCTAGGCTGCAGCGGGACATTGACAGGATGCAGAGATGGGCTGAGAGGTGACAGATGGAGTTCAACCTGGATAAATGCGAGGTGATGCATTTTGGAAGGTCGAATTTGAAAACTGAGTACAGGATTAAAGATAGGATTCTTGGCAGTGTGTAGGAACAGAGGGACTTGGGGTGCAGGTACAAAGATCGCTTAACATGGCCACCGAAGTGGACAGAGTTGTTTAGGAAACGTATGGTGTTTTGGCTTTCATTAACGGGTGGATTGAGTTTAAGAGTCCTGAGATCTTGTTGCAGCTCTATAAAACTTTGGTTCGACCGCACTTGGAATACTGCATCCAGTTCTGGTTGCCCTATTATAAGAAAGATGTTGGTGCTTTGGAGAGGGTTCAGAGGAGGTTTACCAGGATGCTGCCTGGACTGGAGGGCTTATCTTATGAAGAGAGGTTGATTGAGCTCGGACTTTTTTCTTTGGAGAAAAGGAGGAGGAGATGGGACCTGACAGATTATACAAGATAATGAGAGGCATAGATAGAGTCGATAGCCAGAGACTATTTTCCAGGGCAGAGATGACTAACACGAGGGGTCATAGTTTTAAGCTGGTAGGAGGAAGTTGTAGAGGGGATGTCAGAGGCGGGTTCTTTACACAGAGAGTTGTGAGAGCATGGAATGCGGTGCCAGCAGCAGTTGTGGAAGTAAGGTCATTGGGGGCATTTAAGAGACTGCTAGACATGCATATGGTTACAGAAATTTGAGGCTCCATACATGAGGATCAATGGTCGGCACGACATCGTGGGCTGAAGGGCCTGTTCTGTGCTGTACTGTTCTATGTTCTATGTTCTTTGTTCTAGATGTTGGCAGCCTTTCTGCGGCAATGAGACATGTAAATAGAATCAATGGTTGGGAGATTGGCTGTGCACCCAACCTTCTGTTATTTCTTGTGGGCCTGGGCAGAGCGTTGCTGTATGAAGCTGTGATGCACCCATATAGTATGCTTTCAATGGTGTATCTGTCGAAGTACTACATCCTGAATTTCCTGAGCGTCCTGAGGAAGGAGGCGCGTTGTTCACCCTTGTTGACTGTCACACCTGTGCAAGAAGACCATGGAAGGTTGTCAGTTATCGTCACTCTGAGGGAGTTGATGCTCTGCACTTCCTCAACCATTGATGTAGATGATGGTGTGTTCCTCTCCTTTCTTTCTGAAGTCAATGATCAGTTCTTAACGATTGCCGAATTTGAGAGAGAGGTTATTATCATTACACCATGTCACTAAGCCCTCGATCTCCTTTCTGTATTCTGACTCATCGTTGTTTGATATCCCTTCAGATTTGGTGATTTTATCAGCGAACTTACAGCTGGCGTTGTTTGGAATTTGACAATACAGCCGCGTGTGTACAGGGCGTACAATAGAGGGTGAAGACAGAAATATGGGAGTAGAGCGAGTATGATATGGGGCTGAGGACACAACCTTGGGAGTAGAGAGAACAGGGTATGGGGATGTGGCCACAGCCATGGGAGTGCAGGGAGTACAGTAGGGGTCTGAGGACACAACCATGGGAGTACAGGGAGTACAGTAGGAGGATGAGTGCATAGCCGTAAGTGTACAGGGAGTACAGTAGGGGGCTGAGGGCACAGCCATGTGTGTACAAGGAGTACAGTAGGGGGCTGAGGGAACAGCTGTGGGTGCATTGGGAGTACAATAGGGGGCTGAGAACAAATCCTCCAGGAGTTCCAGTGTTGAGTTTTATTGTGGAGAATGTGCTGATACATATCTTCAGATTGTTGCCTGTGTGTCAGAAACCAGGGTATCCAATTGCAGAGGGTGGAGCCGTGATCAAAGTCACAGAGTATTGAGATAAGTCTGGAGGGGATAATGATGTTGAAGGTCATTGTAGTCAATGACCAGGAGTCTGGTGTAGGCATCCTTGTTGTCCGGATGTTCCATGGATGAGGGCAGGGCAGGTATATGGCATCCGTTGTGGACCCGTTACATCAGTCGGCACATTATCGGACAACAGATCAGGTTGGGAGACTGAAGGTGGTGTGGGCCATAACCAGCGTCTCAAAGCACTTCATATTTATTGAAGTTAGAGCCACTGGGCGGTATCATTAAGGAATGTTGCATGTGATTTCTCAATTACAAGGATGATGGTGGTCTTCTTGAAGTGGGTTGGGATTTCGGCTTCAGGAGGGAGAAGTTGAAATTGTTTTTAAATATTTCTGCCAGTTGGTCCTCACTGCATCTGAGTGCTCAGCCAGGAACAGTCTGCAGGTCTGTTCACTTTCCTTGATTTGAACTGCAGGAAGACTGATCATGTCTGCAGTGGTGACAGCGGTCACAGGTACATCCGAGGCTGTCAGGGAAGGTTTCACGCTGGCAGTCACACAGTCATTCATCATAGACATTCCTTCCCCCAGCTCTCTCCATCATCATCAACACACAGTGACATTGGTTGTTATGAGCAACACACAGTTAGTGTTGAGACAGAGTGACATCATTAGATGGGGATTGTGCACCATCAAGTCCTTTGTCACCACAACGGGGTAAATTCACAACAAAACGGGGGCAGGGTGATCACCTACTGGGTGTCAGTGGTGCAGGGAGTGAAGATTTTAAAGGTATAATTCCAGTCAAGCCACTGCTTTAACCTGAATGGAGTCAACCACCTTGAGTGCTGCGTCTTTTCAATGGTGCACAATCCTTAGGGAGTCAGGAAGTGCCATTTACATGAACCACCTGAACAAACGACCTGAGGGCCGTTTTGCTAAGTTTGGAGATGATACAGTGATGGTTGGATGGGCAGGCGAAATTCATGAAGTGGGGAGGCTGCATTAAAGCTTGGACAGTTTAGGGCTGTGGGCAAATACGTGGCTGATGGAACACAATATGGGATCGTGTGAGATTATGCACTTTGATTGGCGGAATAGAGGCAGACACGATGTTCTAATAGGATGCATTAAATCTGAAGCACAAAAGGATTTTGAAGCACTCGTCCTCTCTTATGGTTAATGTAGAGGTTCAGTTGACAGTTAGGAAAGCAAATGCAGTGTTAGAATTCATTTCAAGGGATCTAGAATACAAGAGAGGAGACATACTGCTGAGAATGTAATGGGTTATCCTCAGATGGCATTTGGAATATTGGGAGTTGTTTTGGGCACTATCTCTGGGGAAAGATCAGGTGGTATTGGAGGTGATCCATCCTGGGGGTGGTGATTTGTCATATGCACGGCAGTGTGTGCACTCGATGGAATTTAGAAGAATGGCAGGTGAGGTATCCGATAGAAACTGATTGATCACTGCAAATATTGATAGTCAGTGTGTATAAGATAGTTCCACTAGTCATACAGACAATGACAAAACGGCAGTTTCAGAGTGAAGGAATGGGCTGAATGGCCTAAACCTATTACTATATCTCATGCTCTTTAGGTGGTAGGGTCTATTATTCAGTGCAGAATTGCTTTTGTAAGCCTTGTATTTGCATATTGATTTTACTTCTGTTCAATGGTAACCCCTGTGATATGGATGGTTGGAGGATTCAGTGTCAGCCAGTAGTCCATTAAACGTTGAATATACACAGCGATTAGATTAGATTACTTACAGTGTGGAAACAGGCCCTTCGGCCCAACAAGTCCACACCTACCCGCCGAAGTGCAACCCACCCAGACCCCTACATTTACCCCTTACCTAACACTACGGGCAATTTAGCATGGCCAATTCACCTGACCCTGCACATCTTTGGATTGTGGGAGGAAACCGGAGCACCCGGAGGAAACCCACGCAGACACGGGGAGAACGTGCAAACTCCACACAGTCAGTCGCCGGAGGCGGGAATTGAACTCGGGTCTCTGGCGCTGTGAGGCAGCAGTGCTAACCACTGTGCCACCGTGCCGCCCACGATCTGTGAGACTCATCTGGTGGGAGTACATTGTCTCTCCGATGATTGTCATATTCAGTCTGGTATTTTCAAAGGATCTATCCTGTTACGCCAGTGTTGTTGAATTAAACAAAACAGATGCAATTTATCACAGCACACAGCAACAATAAGTCATCGAACACTGAATACCCTTCTAATAACAGAAACGTCTACAATGTTCTGTATAGGAAACACTGCTCTCCTGTTCTTGTTCAAATCAGATAACCTGTCCCATCGAGAAGCTCAACTTGGAACTATTGTTTAAAAATCTTTTTTGGATGCAGACATTGCTGGATGGGCCCACCATTTCTTGCCCGTCTCTCGTTGCCCCATTGAGAAAGTGGTACTGAGCTGCCTTCTTGAACCGCTGCAGTCCACCTGCTGTGTGTTGACCCGCAATGCTTTTGAGGAGGGAATTCCAGGGGATTTTTTTCCCAGCAACAGTGAAGGAACGGCGATATATTTCCACATCAGGATGTTGACTGGTTTGGAAGGGAATTTGTAAGTGGTGGGGTATTCCCATAAGTCTGCAGCCCTTATCATTCTAGACATAAGTGTTCGTGGGATTGGAAAGTGCTGTCTGAGGATCTTTGGGGAATTTCTGCAGTGTGTCCAGTAGATAGTACACACTTCCACTGCTGAGAGACGGTGGTGGAGGGAGTGAATGCTTGTGGATGTGATGCCAATCAAATGGACTGTTTTGTCCAGGATGGTGTCAAACGTCTTGGTGTTGTTGGGGCTGCGCTCATTCTGGCAAGTGGGAGAATTCCATCTCATTCCTGACTGTGCCTTGGAGATGATCGACAGGCTTTGGTAAGTCAGGAGGTGAGTTACTCACACAGTATTCCTAGCCTGTAATCTGCTCTTATATTTATGTGGTGAGTCTCGTTGAGTTTCTGGTCAATGATAACCCCCAAGATATTGATAGTGGGGAATTTAGTGATGATAATGCTGCTGAATACCAAGTTGTTATATTGTTTCTTATTGGTGATGGTCATTGTCTGGCATCTGTGTGGTGTCAATGTTACTTGCCACTTATCAGCCCAAGCCTGGTGAGGGTCCAGATCTTGTTGCATTTGGGCATGGACTACTTCCATATCTGAGCATTTGCGAATGGTGCTGAACATTGTGCAGTCATTGTCAAATATCCCCACGTCCGACTTATGATGGAGGGAAGGTCATTGATGAAGCAGCTGGAGATACTTGGATCTAGGCTTTATCTGAAGAGTCACTGAAGATGTTACCTAGTATGGTGATGAAACGTCTGATAACGAAACTTCCAGCTCAGCGAGCAAAACTACATACACATTATCCTGAGGGACTACAGCAGAAATGTTCTGGAGCAGAGATGACTGACCTCCAACAACAATGACCATCTTCCTACCTGTCAGGTATGACAGCAATAATGGAGTATTTGCCCCAAAATGCCCTTTTTGCTCGGGTTCCATGATGCCACATTTGAAAGAATGTAGCATGATGTCAAGGGCTGGAATTCAGCTCCTTTTTCTATGTTTGAACCAAGGCTGTAATGAGATGGATAGATATGGACAGACAGAAGTAAGACGTTTTATTTAGAAATTCCTCTGGACTGCAAACCCTTTGTCTGGGTGTCATACACAGTGAGCAGTGTGCTGATACTGGCTGTCATCCCAGATCACTTATTCCCAATAATGTCACAGAACTAGGTTACTGACAGCTGACAACATGCATTCGGCCAATAGATTAGTACCATAGAGAAGGTGGATTTTTAAAAAATAGACTATGCCAAGAACAGCAGGAAATGATAACCCCCACTGTGTGAGAGACTGGTCCAGTGAATCTCAGTCAGGTGAATCGCTGACTGTCGTGGAAATTATTCTGACTGGACTCAGATGTGAGCAAGCGCAAAGGAAAAGCTTTATTTTTAACCACTGCAGGGAGCCAATACACTTGCCAAACACACCTTGTATAAGGGCCCTGAACATAATTAACGTATTCCTTTTATGCTCTTCTTATCACACGCTCAAGGATAAGGGCTGGGAAACATTCAAGTTCTTATTTTCTCCCTCCCTTGCCGTGGACATAACTGTCTTTATGTTTTCCTTTGCTTTTCTGCTGAATTAGCCTGCTCGCCAGGCCAGGTTGAATGCATACAAAGTTCAGCAAAGTCAAGCTGTCTCTTCGACTGCAGAGTTCAGCAAAGTGTTTGCAACGTTCAGAAAAGTTTTAGAATTAGCATCACATTCTCTTTCAGGTTTCACAGAAAATGTTAAGTTTGTTTCCTTTCTCTTACACTGACAGAAGGGAAATCAGGATCTCAGCTGTGGATCAAATAATGATTGATAAATATCACACACCACTTCCATAGTTTTGTAATCCCACATTTCAATTTATATAGCTCCATATCAGGAGTGCATTTTAACCACCGTATCTTTTTGTAGTGTGCATATTTCCGTCTGTACAGAAAATCACTTTTCCCTGTAGTTTGTATTGCATAAATGCATTTTATTATTATTGTCTCTGCTAATTCCTCTTTGTAGATGTACCCTTGAATCTGTTCTTCATATGAGTTATAAAGAGTAACATTCCAATGCTAGTGATTGGGGAACATCACTGTCCCTCCGCCCAGACTGAACAGTCATGTCCCCGAATCCTCGCCATCTTCTCTCTTTTCCCCAATGTCATAATCGCAATGTAATTGAAGTCCAGTAAACGATACTTTATCACAGTTCCTTAGCATCCATAACATCAACAACATGACAAACACCTGCCCTCTCTTATTCTGGAATAACAATCTGAATTATGTTTGTCACGTACAATTCCCCGTTAACATATCCATGCCGTTTGTTTGTTATAAAACCACATTGTCTCAGGCACATTTTGCCATCAGATCATGAATGAAAGATGTTCTCTCAATGTTTTACTGATGTTGCAATGACTGATCTGTAGTTACAGGATTTGTTTCTCCATGTCTGAGCAGAGAAGTGTATTTATGGTCTGTTAAACCTCTGGCATTATTTACATATCCAAGGCAGACGGAATGATTACACACAATCAATTTTCCATCTTAAACATTCCTTCCTTCAGTTGCACTCACATATCACACCCAGAAAGCATGACTGTTCAAAGTTATTTTGAATTTTAATGAAATAGTATTGAATTTAAAGGGATTAACTGAGCTGTTTATTCAGCGATTGTGATTATGTCAGTCTACATGGATCCTATGCATCCCTAGAGAGGTTCTCTCTTCTATGAATAAGGGAATGCTTTCAGTGTTTTATCCCATCGTATGATCAGGAGCATCACCCACACCAGTAACAGGGATCTGCGGCTTCAGAGAGAGGGTGAGGAGAGATCAGAAACTGATAGCAGTAGACTGGAATATTCCAACAATGGACAGGAGTTTATCCGATGGTCTTTACTGGCTTACCCAGCCTTGGATATCATTAGTATCGCGGATTGAAGATGTACTGATGGTTATTCAAACTGGTTACTATCCTATCCTTGCTATAGTTGCTACTACTGGTAAGTCACTGGAGCTGTCTAGTGAAATGGTCTGAACTGAATTGATGCTCATTATATGTAAACTTTGGAAAGGTGCAAGTCAACATTTTCATTTTCAATCAAAGATTCCATTCCTTAGAAATTATAACGAGCAAATTACTCAACACAAGTTGCTCACCAATATGCGAGGATGGAAAAGATTGTTCTCAACCTCCTTGATTCATTTTCTCCTGCACAGTTTACATCTCCATATCTTCCCCTCTCACCAATCCTTTCCAGTACCACCATCGTGACATCCAGTGTCCTCCTCAGCCTCATGCAATTCCTGAATGCCTTTGTTTATTCCGGATACAGCTGTTTCACGTTCCTTCAACCACGTGTCCATTGCAAAACAATTACACTTGAGGTGTTTAATTTGTTCTCTGCACAGAAACTGAAAGATGGGATGACAGTGTATGGTGGTCACATCATTAGTTCATAATCTAGAGCCACAGAATTGTAACCTGTTGTTATCGGCTTGCCTCATTAGAGAAAGCAGTTGGTCATCCTTCCCTGGTCAGGTTTCTGTGTGACTGCAAACCCACAGCACTGTGTTTTACTCTTTTCTGTCCTGTGGAACAGCTGAACCAGCCACTCAATTCAATGTCGGCATAAGATGCTGGCCTGATCAGGTCTGCACAGATCCCGCAAGAGCAGATCAAAAGCATATTTCCCTTCCTCTGCCTGTATCCCATATTCCAGCAGTTCATTTCCATTCAGGTAGGTGGCCATTCACTGTTTTAGATGTATTCTTTGTGATTGTGTCTCTCCCCGAGAGTGATGTCCATCTGAATAGGCACCTCCGGTGCTTGTTTTATTGATGCAGACCTTCATATTCCAAATCAGTGACAGTGCATCGTAAATGAATGATTTCCTATTTCACACAAAAGGAACGGAGCCAGCTAAGTGAGGGAAATGAATTATTGCGATCAAACCTGAGTGTAGTTAAGGCAGTATTTGGGGCATTGTGGATAGATTTTCTCTCCTTTATAAGAAGTGATCTCCTCACCACAGAGAGTGTGAAAAGGAGTTCCACCAGATTAATCTCTGGGATAATGGCACCATGAGGAGTGAGTGAAGGTTGATCTGTAGCGCTGTGAGAGAATTCGAGGTGATTGCATTGAACAATGGGGGGATGGGCAATCACTCATTATATTCTAAACAGACAATGAGAAAGTGATAGATTCCATGACTGTTGTTTCACTCAGGATGCATAATTCTGGATAGTTTAAGTGCCTCTGAGGACGTTACGCTCTCCCACCCCAACTCCCACTCCCCACGGTAATTGACAGGGAAGGAGAGGTCCAGGTTTTGAATAAACTCTCCCCACATTAAATCTGTGCAATTGGTGTGTGATCCTGCACTGAATGTCATATTATCCACCACCCTGACAGCAGCCACAATACCTTCATTCTAAAACAGTTAACTATTCCCTCCAGCTTCTGACCTTCATGAAGAACATGAATCCATCTTCTCGGAGATGCAAGCTGCCTCCTTGAGGTTTAAACCATAAGACGATAAGACATAGGAGTAGAAGGTAGGCCATTTAGCCCATTGAGTCTGCACCACCATTCAACCATCGCTGATAGGCTTCTCAATCCCATTCTCAAACCTTCTCCTTGTAACCCTTGATCGCCTGGATAATCAAAATCTTATCTATCTCCGTCCCAAATATACTCAATGACCTGGCCCCCACAGCCTTCTGTGGCAACAAATTTCAAAGATTCGCCATTCTCTGGTTAAAGACATTTCTCCTTATCACTGCTCTAAAGGGTATTCCCTTTCATCTAAGGCTGTGCCCTCGGCTTCTAGTCCAATGGAAACATCTTACCAACATCCACTCTGTCCAGGTCATTCAGTATTCTGCATGCTTCCGTTACAATCCCTCTCATCCTTCTAAACTTTATCGTGTATAGACCCAGAGTACTCAAACAAACCTTATACGATAAGCTTTTTATTAGTAGGACCAGACCCAGCATCCTCAAACATGCCTCATACAATAAGCTTTTCATTCCTGCGACCATTCTCGTGAAGATCTTGTGAACATACCCCAGGGCCAGTACATCCTTCCTGAGATATGGGGCTCAAAATTATGCACAATACTCCAAATGTGGTCTATTCAGAGCCGTATACAACCTGTTTTATATTCAATTCCTCTCGTAATAAATTCCATCAATAATAAATGCAATTGCACTCCTAACTACTGCCTCAACCTGCAAGCTTACCTTGAGAGAACCCTGCACTAGAACTCCCAAGTCCTTTTGCACTTCAGATTTCTGAATTTTCTCCCCATTTAAAAAAAATAGACCATGCCTCTATTCTTCGTGCCAAAGTGCATGACCTCACACTTTGCGACGTTGGAATGCATCTGCCGATCTCTTAACCTGTCGAACTCCTTCTTCAGCCTCTCCGCCTCCTCAATATGACCTGTCCATTTGCCTATCTTTGTATCGTCTGCAAACTTAGGCAGAGTGCCCTTAATTCCCAAATCTAGATTGTTAACGTTACGATTAAAAATTACGATTCCAAATCTGAGCCTTATGGAACACCACATGTCACCGGCTGCCTTCCTGATAAGGACCATTTCATCCCCACTCTCTGCTTTCTGCCAGACAGCCAAGCTTCTAACAATGCCACTACTTTGCCTCGAACACCATGGACCCTTATTGTACTCAGTCATCTCTTGTGTGAAACTTTGTCCAAGACCTTCTTGAAGACAAGGTGGATAACTGTGCTTGGTCGAGCCTGATCATTTCGTCTTCAAAGGATTCCAACAGATTTATCAAGCATAACCTTCCCTTGATGAACCGTAGTGACTTTGCCCTATTTTACCAAACACTTCCAAGTATTCAGAAATCTCATCCTTCACAATGGATTCCAGGATCTTACCCACGACGGAGGTTAAGCTATTCATTGTGGATTTTTTGTCTTTTTCCTTACTCCCTTGTTAAAGAGGGATGTCACGTTAGTAGGTTTCCAATGTTCTGAGATTGTTCCTTAATGTAGTGATTCCTGAAAGATCACCACGATCGCCTCCCTTCTCTCTTCAGCTACCTCCCTTATAACACTGGGATGTAGTCCATCTGGTCAAGATTATTTAACCACCTTCAATTCTTTTCTAGCATGTTCTCCATGGTGGTGGCTAACATACTCAGCTCCGGCCTCTCAATCGCTTGAATGTTTAATTTATTACTCGTGTCTTCCATCGTTAAGCCTGATGCAAAGTAATTCTTCAGTTCCTTGGCCATTTTCTCGTTCCCCACTGTTATCGCTCCAGTATCATTTTCCAGCAGTCCAATGTTCACTTTTGCCGCTCATTTGTACTTTATATTTCGACAGAAACGGTTACAGTCTTCCTTTATATTACCCCAGACTTAATGATCTCCCTCCTTATTTTATTTTGTTTGCCCTCTGTTTATCTTTGTAAGCTTCCCAATCCTCAGGTTTCCCATTGCATTTTGCCACATTATATCCTTTCTCTTTTGCTTTTATGCTATACCTGACTCCCCTAGTCAGCTATGGTTGTCTGATCCTCCCTGTACCATGCCTCGTTTTCTTCAGGATA
This sequence comes from Chiloscyllium plagiosum, assembly GCF_037043375.1. Lineage (NCBI taxonomy): Eukaryota > Metazoa > Chordata > Chondrichthyes > Orectolobiformes > Hemiscylliidae > Chiloscyllium > Chiloscyllium plagiosum. The sequence goes on along the minus strand of NW_028270180.1, from coordinate 65,676,591 downwards.
AATCTCTGTTGTACCCTGAATTACTCCAAAAATCTCCTGCCATTGCTATTGCACTGTCTTTCCTGCTGGGCCCGTCTCACAGTCAGTCCTACCCAGCTCCTCCCTCATGTCCCTGTAATTGCCTTTATTCAGCTATAATACCGTTAGTACTGATTCTACGTTCTCCACCTGAAATTGCAGAGTAAGTTCTATCATATTATGATCACTGCCTGCTAAGAATTCCTTCACCTTAAGCTCCTTCATCTAGTTCGCCTGAACAAGCTACTCCAAAAAGCCATCTCATAGACATTCCACAAATTCCTTTCCGAGCGAACCACTACCAACCTGAATTCCCAGTCCACCTGCATAATGAAATCCCACATGATTATTGTAACTTTGACTTTCCTACAGATCTTTCCAGCTCCTGGTGTATCTTGCACCCTAGCTCTCTGCACATAACTCCAACTGCATTCTTTCACCTTTTTGATTCCGAGATTCTACCGACACAAATTCTACACGATCTGACCTTACTTCATTTCTTATTATTGATTATTGACTCAATTCCATTCTTAATAATGAAACAACTCTACCTCTGCCCACCTGCCCAACTTTTCGACAGGATGAATATCCTTGAATATTCAGCTCCTAATCCTGATCCTCTTGCAGTGATATCACTGTAATGCCCATGTCGTACCTGCCAATTTGTGAATGAGTCACAAGCGTATTTACCTTATTCCTTATGCTTCAAGCATTTCGAGATGATAGTTTAGTCCTGTATTACCCGTCGCTCTTTTCACTGTCATTTGTTTGTTTCGCCGTTGGTACCTACATGGACCCTGACCACTGCATCATTTCCCGCCCAACCCAAGTTCTTCGGCAGCCCAAATGATATATCCCAAACCCAAGCACAAGGTAGGCAACACATCATTCAGGACTCTCAATCCCAGTCACAGAGCTATGTCTCTAACTCCGATTATCCATCATTGGGCGGCACGGTGACACGGCACTGCTGCTTCAAAGTGCTAGGGACTCGGGTTCAATTCCAATCTCTGGACCCTGTCTATGTGGATTTTATAAATTCTTCCCGTGTCTGCATTGGGAACATTAACTATTTCGTCTCTCCCCCAGTATGTCTCTGTGTTTGTTTCGGATTTCTACCATCTACAGTAATTTTGCTTTGGTTCGACAGAGAAATCTAGCAAACGTGACAGGTGTTTGTAAAAGCAGCCTTGCATCGCGGGTTCCCTGGTTGTTTAGGAATCTTGCCCGGCCCTTTCCGTGTGTGCAGTGTCCCTGGATACCCATTCCATCCCTTTCAGTCCCTCAGTCCATCGTCACTGCATGCAGCCTTTTGTTGTGCCACCCCTGGGACTCCCCACACCCCATTGCCTGGCACTGGAAACTCCCTTCGCAGGACTGTGCACAAAACGACACTGGGCACTTTCTGACCCACTGGGGATGCTGGGTAAAGATCCTGCCATCGAAAAGAACAGAATAACTAAAGTTCAATTGAATAGCAAAGCAGAGTAAACAAGCTGCGTGACATCCATCTGCTCTGACATTTTCTAGTTTTCTGTTTATCCTCGTCCATCTGCAAATATATGGTTCAGATGCATACCTTGGTAAAAACAATGACTGCAGACGCTGGAAACTAGATTCTGGATTAGTGGTGCTGGAAGAGTACAGCAGTTTAGTGGTGCTCTTCCAGCACCACTAATCCATATGTATACCTTGTCAAACAGGCGGGGATGGATATCAGATCCTCTGGGCATTGGACTGATTCAGTGGACTCCACTTTCCAGAGGTCACACTTAAGTTTTTATTATCAAGCCTCTCCACTTTAAAGAAAAGGCCTTGGGAGAGTTGTGTTGAAAGGATATTTGAATTTTGGAGACAGTTGAATATGTCACGTGCGAGTGAGGTTAGGAATAGGAAGGTAGCACAGTTAAATACATGGCCATACAGCTGGCAGGGGAGGCAGCACTTCTGATATGTGGATCATTGGGATTCCCGAGTCGGTAGGACCTAAACAAGAAGGACAGGATAGACCTGAACTTGCAGCAATCTCCGATATGTCGAGAGGGGTATAGCAGGAAAGACAGTGGAACAGCAATGGCAGGTGATTCCAAGATTAATTCAGCAGACACTGCAGAGATTCATGCTGAGGAATTGAGGCATGGTACAGGGAGGATGAGGCAATCAGAGCTGACGAGGGAAGTCAGGGATTGCATGCAAGCAAAAGAGCAAGCATATAATGTGGTGAAGGGCAGTGGGAAACTAGAGAACTGGAAAACTTATAAAGACCAACAGAGGGCAAAAATAAAAGGAGGGAGAAGATTAAATATAGGGGGAAGCGAACCAGCAATATAAAGGAGACTGTAAGAGGTTCTTTAGATATATAAAGTGCAAAAGAGAGGTAAAAGTCATATTGGACCCTGGAAAATGATGCTGGAGACAGTAGTGGGGAACAAAGAAATGAATTAGGAACTTTGCATCAGTCTTCATTGTGGAAGACATGAATAATTTCACAAAAGTTGAAGAGAGTGAGAGGGCAGAGCTGAGTATAGTGGCCATCATCAAGAAGAACATGTTAGAAAACTGAATGGCCTGAATGTGGATAAATCACCTGGACCAGATGGACTACACCCCAGCCTTGTAAGGGAGATAGCTGAAGAGGTAGTGCAAGTATAAGTAATAATCTTTCAGGAATGACTAACATCAGGAAAGGGCCAAGAGGCTGGAAATTGCTAACGTCACACCCCGTTGAATAAGGGAGTTAAACAGAAAATTGAAAATTACAGACTAATTAGCCTTAACTTAGTTGTGGGTAACAACATGGAATCCGAAGTGAAGGATGGGATTTCTGAATACTTGGAGGTCTTTGGTAAAATAGAATAGAGTCAACATGGTTTCATCAAAGGAGGTCAGGCCTGACTAACCTGTTAGAATTCATTGAGGGAGTAACGAGCAGATTAGACCAAGAAGAACAATAGATGCTATCCGCTTGCTCTTCAAGAATCCTTTGACAAGGTGCCACACCGGAGGCTATTGAGAAAGATAAGGGCCCATGGTGTTAGAGGCAAGCTGCGAGCATGGATAGTAACATGGCAGTCTGACAGAAAGCAGGGAGTTGGGATAAAAGAGTCTTTCTCAGGATGGCAGCCTGAGAAGTGGTGTTCCACAAGACTCAATGTTGGGGCCACAACTTTTCCCTTTATGCATTAATGATTTACATGAAGGAACTGAGGGGATTATGGCAAGTTTTCAAACAGCACAAAGATAGATAGAGGGACAGGTAGCATTGAAGAGGTAGTTCGGCTGCAGGAGGGTGCTCTAGCGCATCTCCTCAACTTCCCGCACCTCCGCCCTTGATCTCCACCTTTCCAACTACAACAAAGAGAGAAGCCCTCTGGTGCTCGCCTTCCATTCCACCGACCACAGGATACAACGCATCATCCTCCACCATTTCCGCCACCAACAGTCAGACCCCACCACCAGAGGTATAATTCCCTTCCCACCCATATCAGCAGAGAGCATTCCCTTCACAACTCCCTCGTGAGGTTCCGCCCCCCCAACCCCCACCCAGCCACCTTCCACTCCTGACACCTTCTTTCCCACTTACAAGAGGTATGAAACCTATGTCAACACTCCCTACTCACGTCCCCAAGGCCCCAAAGGATCCTTCCACATCAGGCAAAGAACATCTTGTGCATCCAAACACCACATCTACCCTGGATCAGTGGTGCTGGAAGAACACAGCAATTCAGGCAGCATCCAACGAGCAGCGAAATCGACGTTTCGGGCGAAAGCCCTTCATCAGATGAACGGCTTTTGCCCGAAACGTCGATTTCGCTGCTCGTTGGATGCTACCTGAATTGCTGTGCTCTTCCAGCACCACTGTTCCAGAATCTGGTTTCCAGCATCTGCAGTTATTGTTTTTACCACATCTACTCTGTCCATTGCACCGGATATCCTCTCCATTGGGAGGCAGGGCATCAACTTGCAGAACAGTTCAGGTAACACACTCGGACACACACACCCAAATTCCCTATCCTTGAATACTTCAACTCTCCCTCCCACTACAACAAGAACATGCAAGTTTTTGGCCTCCTCCATGTCCAATTTCTAGCCAGCAGTCGTCTGGAGAAAGAACGCATCACCTTCCACCGAGGGACCCTCCAACCACACGGTATTAAAGGCAATTTCGCCAATTTCCTTAACTCCCCTCCCAACACCTTATCCCAGATCTAGCCCTCTAGTTCAGTACCGCCCTCTTGAACTGTCCAACCTGTCCATATTCCTTCCCATGTATCCACTCCAACTTCCACTCTGACCTTTCGCTATCATCACTCACCTTCATCCAACTATCGCTGTCCAAGCTACCTTCCTCCAATCCCCAGCCCCTCCCATTTATCTCTCAGCCCCCTTCGCGCCAAAACCCCTCGTTCCTGATGAAGACTTTATGCCTGAAACATCGAATCTCTGGCTCCTCGGATGCCGCCTGACTGGCTGTGCTTTTCTGGCATCACACTTTTTGATTCTGATCTCCAGCATCTGCTGTCTTCACTTTCTCCTACTGAACGATTTGTACAGGTTAGGGGAGTGAGCAAAGATATGGCAGATGGAGTATAACGTGGGCAAGTGTGACATCATGCACTTTGCCAAGAAGAATACAGGCATGGACTATTTTCTAAATAGCGAGCAGGTTCAGAAGTCAAAAGTGCAAAAAGCCGAGGAAGTTACAATCCAGGAGTCTCGAAAGGTAATCTTGCAGGTTGTCAGTAGTTAGGAAGGCAAATACAATGATGGCATTTATTTCAAGAGGGCTTGAATATAAAAGCAGGGGTGTACTTCTGAGGCTGTATAAGACTTTGGTCAGGCCACATTTGGATTATTGTGCACAGTTTTGGGTCCCATATCTCAGGAGGGATGTACTGGCCATGGAGCGTTTTCCAAGGAGCTTCACGAGAATGGTCCCAGGAATGAAAAGCTTAACATATGAAGAACATCTGAGGGCTCTGGATCTATAGATGATAGAGTTCACAAGATGTTAGGAGGTCTACTCGAAACTTACAGGATACTGAATGGCCTGGACAGAGTGGATTTTGGGAAGGTATTACCAATGGTAGGAGAGACTAGGACCCGAGGGGACAGAGTAAAGAGAAGACCTTTCCGAACAGAGATACGGACGAACCTCTTCAGCCATGGAGTGGTGAATCTATGGAATTCACCGCCACAGAAGGCTGTCGAATCCAGGTCATTGAGCATATTTAAGAGTGAGACAGTTAGGTTCTTGATTGTAAAGGGGATCAAGGGTTACAGGTAGAAAGCGGGAGAATGCGGTTGAGGAGCTTAACAGCCATCATTGAATGGCGGAGCAGGCTCAATGGGCCTAATGGCCAAATTTCTGCTCCAATGTCTTCTGGTTGTATGGTTAATATTGACTCTCCTCATTCCTCATTGGAGTTGTATCCCGGAATTTGATCTTCATATGATTTATGAAGAATAAAATTCCAATACTGCTGACTGGGAAATATCATATTCCCTCCCTCCAGTCTCAGCAGCCATGTCCCCAATATCATAATCACACTGCAAATGAAATCCAGTGAAATTTACTTCATCATAGTTGATTGACATCGATAACATGAACAGCATGACCCTCACCTGCCCTCTCTGATCCTCGAATAACCATCTGAATTGTGTATCACACCATATTGTCTGTTAACATATCCATGCTATTTATCTGTTATCACTCATGTTGTTGTATGCACATTTTCCTGTCAGATTATGGACTAGAAAAGTTCTCTCCATATTTTACTGACAGTTTCATCACTGCTCAGTAGTTACAGACTGTATGTTTCGATTTATAAACGGAGAAACTTTCTAAAGTTCTGACAATGCTTTGACATTACTCGCATATCTTAGGCAGATTGAATGATTACATACAATCAATCTACCAACTCAAATATTTCTTCACTCTGTTCACCCCGCCCCTACACATATCCCATGCCAAATGTGTAACTTTAAACATTTTTCTGAATTTTAATAAAATCAATATTGAATTCAAAGGGGTTAACTGAAGCTATTTGTTCAGTGACTGTGATTAATGTCAATCTCCGTGGATCCTAATTATCACAATGGAGAGTTTTCATTGTTGAAAGATAAATGGGCTCTGTTCAATGTACTATCCCATAGTATGAGTAGGAGCATCACTGACAGCACTAACAGGGATCAGCAGCTCGAAAAAGAGAGAGACGGGGAGGAGAGCTCAGAATCTGAGAAAATTTGACTGGAATGTTCCAACAATGGACAGGAGCTTATCCTCGGGTCTTTGCTGGCTTTCTCGGCCTTGGATATCATTAGCACCACGGATCCAGGATATCCTTTGGATTATTCAAGGTGGTTACTATCCCATCCTCGCTATAGTTGGTATTCCTGGTAAAGTCATTATATTTTATAGGAGAAAGTGAGGACTGCAGATGCTGGAGATCAGAGCTGAAAAATGTGCTGCTGGAAAAGCGCAGCAGGTCAGGCAGCATCCAAGGAGCTGGAGAATCGACCTTTCGGGCATAAGTTCCTGAAGAAGGGCTTATGCCTGAAAATTCGAATCTCTTGCTCCTTGGATGCTGCCTGACCTGCTGCGCTTTTGCAGCAACACATTTTCAGCTTTCAAGTCATTATATTTGTCTACTAAACCGGGTTGACCTGAATTTCTACTCATTATATATAAATTTTGGAAAGTGCAAGTCAATGCCTTCAGTTCCAAACAAAAAATCCTTTTCTTATATATTATAACTATCAAACTACTATTTATAAATTACTGACTGATATGCGAGAAGGAACCAGACTGTTCCCAAACTCCATAATCCATTTTGTCCTTCACAGATTTACATCCCCATGTCCTCCCCACTCACCAATCCTGTCCAATACCACCATCATGTATCCCAGTCTCGTCCTCAGTCTCAGTGCAACTTCTGAATAAACCATTTGTGCCTTTGTTCAATCCGAATGCAATAGTTTCACGTTCCTTCTAACCACATGTCCGTCACTAGATAATTGCTCTTAAGTATGTTTAACTTGTTAACTGCACGTACGGGAAGACAGTTTATGGTGGTCAAGCCATTGACTGATAATCCAGAGCCACAGAATAATGGTCTGTTGATATCTCATGAAGGAAATTGGAAATTGGCAACCATTATCATTTGTTATAAAAACCAATCTGCTTGCCTCAAGACCTTTAAGGGAGTCAGTGTGTCATGCTTCCTTCGTCAGGTTTCAATGTGACTTCTGTGATGAACACATGGGTGTACTGTCCCATTGAGAGAATTAAAAGCCATCAATAACTATATGACATCACCAAGCGTTCTGAAAAATGGATATAATTTAACATTTGGTCGAACAACCCGATTAGCTCATTGTCTTGAAACAAAAACAAATTCAGTAAAACATTTTAAATTATACCCCAAAATACCCACCTCCAACCAAGTATGATTTTATTATATTGACAATCTTAAAAGCCAATGATACAATCCCCAATAGTTTGGCGGTACAAGACCGTGGAAAATTCAACAGTTGAGAGGAGAACTGCCAAGCTACCAGCATGCAAAGACTGCTTGAAAAATAGCTCTCCTTTGGTACCTTTATTGATTAGTAACTGGTGAAGCAGAGTCGCCAAGAAGAAAAGAAGACAGGAATATGGAGAAGAACCGAAAGCTTCCTGATTTTGAGATAAGAAGTTTTGTTTTGTAAATCTTAATTAGGAGTCTTATCGGACTAGTATTGTGGAGGGGGAAGGTAAAAGACAGGTTAGAGGAAGAAGTTGTAAATAGTCATTCGTTTATTATTCTCTGTTATACTTTAAGAAATAAAGTTGTTAATTTTTACTTTAAATAGATTTGGAGTCGAGAATCATGACAGATTACTGCATGGGATAAATCTTTTCTCTGTTGCTGGTTTTAATTAAGCAGGAAGATTTATCCTGTGTTGTGACACTACAAACCCAGAGCTATGCGATTTACTCTTTATGGTACTGTGGAACAGCTGAACCAGCCACTCAGTTCAAGATCTGCATAACATGCTGTCCTGACCAGGGCTACATACATCCTGTAAGAGAAGAACAGAAGTAAAGATAGCTCCCTTTCTCTACCTGTTTTCTGCATTGCTACATCTCATTTCCATTCAGGTACGTGATCATCCCCTATTTTAAGTCTATTCAATCTCATTGAAATTCTCCCCGAGAGCGATGCACAGCTCCATAGGCACCTTTGGTGCTGGCTTTATTGATGCCGACGTACAGATATAAGGCACTTATAAATTCCATGTCAGTCGGAGTGCACAGAGAAGGAATGGCTTTTTGTAGCACAGGAAATAAATGGCAATGTCTAAGTGAGAGAAAATGTGCTTTGTGATCATCCAGGAGAGTGCTGTTGAGGCAGTATTTTGTGTACTGTGGATAGACTTTCTCTCAAGTTTCACCAGACTAATCCCTGGGATGACGGCACCATGAGCAGTAAGTGAAGCTCAGTGAGAGATTAAGAGGTGATTGCATTGAACCTTAAGGGGGGTGGACAATCACTCATGATGTTCTAAACAGACACTGAGAAGTTCCATGGCTTTTTTTCACTAAGATTACATGATTCTCGATAGCTTAAGAGCCTCTGAGAACGTTCCACACAATCACCCCCAATCCCTATTTCAACTGAGACAGAGAGAGAAAGAGAGGAGAGAGAGAGAGAGAGAGATAGATAGATAGAGAGCAGCAACAATACCGTCATTATAGAAGTGTTAACTCTTTCCAGCATTGTAGAGAGAAGGAAAGTCTTTTTATGCCACAGGAAAGAAACGGAGATGTCTAAGAGGAAAAAGAGTTATTGTGATCATCGCTGAGAGTGTTGTTGAGGCAATATTTGGAATATTGTGGACAGACTTTCTCTCTTTTAGAAGGAATGATCGCCTTGCCACAGAGATAGTGCAATGGACTTTCACCAGACTAATCCCTGGGATGGTGGTGCCATGACGAGACAGTGAAGATTAATCTCTGGCGTTGGGAGAGAATGAGAGGCGATTGCATTGAAACTTGAGGGGAAGGGACAGTCACTCACGATGTTCTAAATAGACACTGATACGGTGAAAAATTCCATGGCTTCTCTTTACTCGGGTTGAATCATTGTCGATAGATTAAGAGCCTCTGAGAATATTCCCCTCACTCCACATCAAATTCCTATGACACATGAGAGAGACAGAGGACCAGTCTTTGAATAAACTCTCCCCGTAATAATACAGTGAATTTGGTGCATGGTCCTGCACTGAAAGTCTTGTTAACCGCAATCCCTACAGCAGCCACAATACATTCATGCTAAAACAGTTAACTATTCCCACCAGATTCTGACTTCCATGGAGAACATGGGTGTGACTTCTCGGCGATGGAAAATACCTCCTTGAAACTTGGCACAAATTATTTAGCTTCCCTCCTCATTGCCAGCAAACTATATTAAAGCAGCATACGTTCTACAAACAATGGAACCATGATTAACATCATGGAGTCCTCCATCAGTGCAGTCTCAATTTCATTGGTTTGTCATATTGGAATATCAATGACCCCCTCTTATTCCTGTATAACTGTCTCGTGGGGATGAATAGCCTCCTCCTGGTCTCATGGAACAGGTTTAAATGTTTGATTGGTTCTGTATGCTCCTATTTAAGAGCTCGATGCACTGAACAGACCACTCTTCTTCCTGTGTATCGGCAGAAGTATTGAACGTGCTGTCACTCTGCCTGTTCCTGAAGCTAGCTCATATCCGTGTGCAACCCGCTTGAGATGCTGAATGATCTCCTCTTTTAACTGTGAAAATGTGCAGTGTCTGGCCGTGCTGTTACATAAAATGTTACCGACACTTTAACAATACAAACCGGAATGCTGTCAGGGTCTTGCTGCACATGAACACGGAATGGTTCAGGAGCTGATGGGGTCAAAATGTTCTGAACATTCTGTGATCTTCAGTCATCATACCTTCTTCCGATCTTATGATGGGGAAATACATTGATGGAGCAGCTGAAGATGTTTGTGCTGAGGAGGCTAACGTGAGGATCTCCTGCAGTGATGTCCTGGGACTGAGGGGATTGTTGGCGACTGACCCCAAAACTCTTTAATTGTGTTCTGAAAGACCCTGTCCAGTGGGAAGGTTACACCTGATCCACATTCAGCTCAAATAAGTAGGTGGTCCCGATGCCTTCCTCAGTCAAATATCAAAGCCATTCGCTCTTTCCTGAGCCCCTGTGTTCGCCTCTTGTTCATATCAATAGGTGACGGAGTATGTGTAGGGAGTGTTTTCCTCTCACAGAAGGTAATCACTGTCAGGAATGATCTGGGCTGGAGACCTAGGGGAGCTATATCACTGAAAGCATTTCAGGAGGACGTAGATGGATTTTTGACTTGTCAGAGAGCTAAGGGGTGAAGTATTTGGGCATTAAAGAGGAGTTAATGACAACTGTAGATCAGCCATGATGTTATGCAATGGCTTGATCATCAGAATTCCCTGATCCTATTTCTTTTGTCCGCATATTCAGCAATTGCAAAGTTAATGGCTGTAATTTTCCTGAATGTTCTTTTATTGAACGTTGCAATCAGAGAGAGTAAAGTATTTTGTGAGTCATCTCTGGTTGAGGTATGGGGACTGTATTCACAGTGAATCTGGGTCTAAAATATCACCAACAAATGAACCACAAGTTGCAGAGAGGAAACACTCTGTAAAGAGACCAGAGGCGTTTTTTAAACCAAATAATATTTTCCAACCTACACCAAACCATGTGTGACAGTCTTGAGGATTGGATGAGATTCTGTGTTACTGTTGACCAGGTATTTGGAGCAAGTGGCCTCCATCTGCTCCTTGCAGGAGCTGTGAGGGGTTGAAGACAACATAGCAACATAGGACTGAGCAGCAGGAGTGGGCCATTAGATACTTTATCACCGCTCCATGTGCTTTAGGTCTCAGCAGAACGTTTCTGTCTGTACACGATTTTACTACATACAAAAACAACTTTGAATAAATGCAAACATCTAGGCACCACAATCCTCTGGGGAAGGGAATTTCCACTTGAACAGCCCTTTGAAAATTTCTTATTTGTGTTCCAACAAATGTTGGAGGGTCACTATGTCCCTTTCCAGTCCCACTCCTCCATTGGTTGCACCCATCTTAAATATAGCCAGTTAAGTGAGGTGGCCAATGATTTAGATCTTAGACTAGGCCATTTTCTAGAAAAAATGTGAGACACAGAAAGTTGAATTCATAACAAATGGTAAAATGATAGAGTGCCCCAAATGTTATTCTGCCTTTGCAGTCATTCTGCTCACACAAGCTACTGGTACTGGAATTTCTTTCTGGAACAGTGGGATTTGGCAGAATTCCCTTCGTTTCAGGCAGTGGAGAGATTCCAAAGAGTCCTCACCAGGAATCCTTCACAAGTGGTAAAGATGACGCAAGGATTTTATGATCTCACACTTTTCTATCTGGCGGAACAAAGTAAGAGAGAGGGATCAATCGGCTGCTCCTTCTCAGACAGGGAACATTTTTCTCCCTCTCTGTGTTGGAACATACAATAATGTCAACTGACCACCAAACTGGACCATTCTCTGGAAAACCTGATTATGGATTATATGCAGGTGCGTCATTGCTCTTGTTGTACACAATTCCTTCCAATCGCAAAAATGTCCCCACTTTATAATTTGATGACGTGCTTACATGTATCTGTGTAATTTGTCAATATTGGTAGGTGTCTTCATAGTATGTGTGTTAATATCAATGCAAAACGTTTTCTTAAAGTTTATTCTCTAGCTTTAGTCTCCCTGACATGAGATAATATGCATCCAGCTGATACACTTTTCAGAAAGTCATGGATGGTTCAATACTATTTCTCAGCTAAGATCAAAACTGATAATCCCCTATAACAAAAGACCTGCATGAGGAATGAGTAAAGGGAAACCTTTTTGAAAACCTTCGAAAATAATTATATCTTTTTAATTAAGTTTAGGGGATCAATCCTGCACACAGTGCATCAGGTGTGGTCTCAGCAGTGCCCTGTACAGATGCAGTAAAACATTCCTGCGATTAATCCTGATACCTTTTGACAAAACAGCATCATTCCACTTACCTTCCAAATCACTTGCTGCATCTGCAGACTGACATCATACGATTCATGTCGCAAGAACATGGAAACCTCCTGTATCGCAGAGTTCGGCAATCTCTCTCCATTCAAATTGTTTACCATTGTTTCATCCTTCATGCCAAAATAGACAACTTACCTTATGTTATTTCTGCTGAAGGTTTGCTCACTAACCTTCCCTGCCTGTATCACATTGCAGACTCACTACCTCCATTTGTCGACACGTTGAATGACCATCTTGGTGTACGAGCTAATTGAACTCCAAGCCACTCGCTCCCCTTCCTCCAGATTTTTGATGCAGATTATTGATCACTAATGACCCCACAGGGATCTCTGAGGCACTCCATCAGTTACAGCCTGAAAGTAACCATTTACCTCCACTCTCTATTTCCTGTGAGTGACAGCTTCCCTGTTCCTGTGCAGCGACTCAGGTGGTTTGAATGGCCATCTCCTGGACTGTGTAGTGTACTGCACGAGCTGAATTATTTCATTCTATATTCCTGTGTAATTCCTTAGAGGGGCGGAATGGTCTCCTCCTGTGTCATTGTAACGATCCTGTCTTACTGAATGGTGTGTTCCCCAACCCTGTTGGATTGAGGGAACAACACATGGGATGGGCAGGAGTTGCCCATTCGGCTGCACCATTCAGAATGTTCATGGCTGCTCCGAGTGTGTCTGCCCATCCATTTCCTGTCTGTTCCCAATAAGCACTGACACTTCTGTCCAGTAAAGATGAGTCGTGCTCAGGCTTGAATATCTTCAATAACTGACTCTTCACTGCTCCTTGAGGATGAGGACACCACAGGTAACACAACACTAAAGTGAAAGGGACATCCTTATTTCATTGTGGGACTTTTGTTCTAAAACTGTGTTAACTGAACAGCAAATCACTACCTCTTTTCAGACAAAAGAACAGAATAATTTGGAATAATTAGGAACATACTCCATTCCAGACTTCAAACCTATCCCACATTCCCACTGTCCCTTTCCAATCAAATATGTGTCGTACCCAGCCTCTGCTGCTGTCTCAGGAAGAGAATGCCTGATAGCAGAAGACCGCAGGAGCATTAGGGAAATGAGCAGATTGAGGCCATTCAGCCTATCGAGTCGGAAATTCCGGACAATAATTTCTTATATGTACCTCGACCTCATTCTTCTGCCTTCTCCCTAGTATCTTTGATCCCCTTACAAATCAAAACACATCGATTTATGTCTTAATAACACTAGTGTCTGTGCCTCTGTGTATCTGTACGTAAGTGTTTGTGCGTGTGTCTGTGTGTATGTGTGTCTATGCCTCTGTTTGTGTGTGTCTGCATGTGTGTGTGTGTGCCTGTGTGTGTGTCCATGTGCTTGTAATCTGTGTGTTTGCGTGTCTACACCTTTCTGTCTGTGTTTCAGCTTGTGTTTCTATCTGTATTTATGTCGATTTGTATGTGACTGTATATGTATTTGTGTGTTTATACGTATATGTATACCTATCTCCTTGTAAGTATTGTGTGTGTTCGTCTGTGTATTTCTGTGCCTGCGTCTCTGTGCAGTGAGGTATCTGTGTTTTTGTTTTTGAAAGTGAAAGGACTGTTGTTGGAACTGCCAGTGGGTTTAAACTGAGAATTGTCTTTCATTGAACATTGCTCCGTAACTGGTCAGTAAGACATGGATGTTTCAGATTCTCCACACGAGGCGTCCTGGTCCTCTCCAGCTCGTTTCGAGTCCTTCCCACATGAAGGGGGGAGGGGAGTGAGGGAACGGATATCGGGCACTCCACTACCCGGATTGGCCCTTTCTACCCTATTCCAGGCTGTTTCTCCTGGAATGGGCAAAAGGGATGGAGGGCGAGTGGGAATGGGTGACCCTGCTGTTTGTCCTGGTGTAGCTGGGGGGAGTTGTGAGGTGTCTGGAATGAGTAGTCGACAGTTTTTAATCCGTATGGTATTATTAGTTTCTGAATTCAATAGTGAGAGTGGTACTGCCTGAGCCTTGTTTGGAGACAGAGCGTGAACATTGTTCTGGGTTAGGTGCTACAACAGATATACAGTGAGTGTGAGGGAGCAGAGAGTATATGGGAACTCATATCCTAACAGAGCGAGGAGGATATTGTTGCTTTTCCAGTATTGTGGGACATTTCTTCAGATCATCTCAGCTTCGAGGTGAGCCTCCCTGAATGTCTTGTCCAAGTCTGTCACTCATAACGACACAGATGTGTCCCTCAGGTTCCACAGTATCAGTTGAGGTAGAGTTTACAGATAGCAAGGAGAAGCAAATATTGGTGTATTATATATCGACACCAAAACGGTAGCAGAAAATCTGAGCATCATATGTTCTGGAAAGTAGATAGGCATGTATTGTGGATACCGCAGTCTTATTGAATGGTCTCAAGTTGTATCTAAACTGCGTTAAGTAAGTGACTGCTGAAGCTGTGAAAAATAAGTTCTGTGAGTTTATATGAGATGAGTTGAAGAGTATGTTGCGAAGCAAACTAGAGAGCAGGTTATTTCGGATTTGATGTTGTGTGGTCAGAAGGACGAATTATTAACCTTGGTCTGAAGCAGCTTTTGAGGGATAATGACATTTAAAAGGTGCATTTTACAAGGTGTCTGCATATAATATAGAATGCTTGAATCGTCCAGTCAAACATCAGTGAAGATTGGAGGCTAGAGTTCAAGATATCTGCAGTGAATTTGGAAAGTACAATATAACATTCAGTGGGAGACAAGCAATGGTTGTTAGAGTCATAGAGTCCGACATCACGGAGTCAGGCCCTTCAGCCCTGTTTGGTCCATTCCGACCGAAATACCCATACACGCTAAACCCATTTCCCTGCCATTGTCCCGTATCTTTCTAATCTTTTCCTATTCATGTATTTGTTCAAATGCCTTTAAAATATTGTCAATGTATCTGCCTCAACCACTTCTCATTCCACATGCATAACAGCCCCTGAGTTAAAAAAATGTTCCTCAGATTCCCTTTTATTGTGTCCCCTCTGACCTTAAACTGATGCTCTCTAGTCTGTGATTGCCCAACCCTGGGGAAAAAAGACTGTGTGCATTCACTCTATCCATGGCTGACATGATCTTATAAACTACAATATGACCCTCATCATTCTCATGCACAGAAATGTAAAAAGTCCTAGCTTGTCCAACCTCTTTCTATAACTCAGACCATTGAGACCTTGGCAACATCATTGTATTTTTTCTGCACTCTTTCCAGTTTAATAACATCCTTCCTATAGCAAAGTGAACAAAACTGAACATAACGCTACCAATATGGCCTCACCAGCATCCTGTATAACTGCAACATAACTCCCTAATTTCGATACTCAGTGATATAAACCAATTAAGGCCACTGTGCCAGAAGCTTTCTTCAATGTGTACCTGTGAATCAACTTTCAGAGAACCATGCACCTGAATTCCAAGGTCCCTCTGTTCCACTACACTCCTTAGGACTCAACCATTCACGATTAAACTCCAAACTTGATTTGACTTTCTAATATGCAAGAACTTATACTGATCTATATTAAAATCCATTTGCTATTTCTCAGCCCACTCCTCCAGCTGATCAAGATACTGCTGTAATTTCTGAAATTTCTGATAACCTTCCTCAGTCTCCATGATGCCGCCTGTTTTAGTGCCGTCTTCAAACTTACAAATCATGCCTGTACATTCTCATCTAAAGTCAATTCATATCAGAAACAAGGTAGTACTTGTACATGGAGCTGGATTGAGCATTGCTAAGTCTGACGAAACAGATGTACGTCCTATCAAAATGTCGGAAATAAATCACCAATAGTAGTATTAATTGCGCTGTCGATGACTGTGTTTTATTTTCCTGTACATTCTGCAGAGACGGGAGACTGTTGTGGATAAACGTGATCCAAGAACGACCGACGAATGGAAGGGATTCAAACAGCTACAAAGGGAAAAAGACATTGTGTGGCTAACTGCACACTAGTTAACTTGACATTTTTAGGCAAACTGTTGGAATCTATTACACAGGATGGCATTTTTGCTATTTAGAAATTAACAGCAACAATGGAGAGAATCAGCATACATTTCTGATAGAGAAATCATACTTGATAAACTTCGGAATTGTTCGAAGTTGTTCCTTTCAGCATAGATAATGGGGAATCAGTAGAAGTTGCATAGATTGGATTTTCCGAAGGGTTTCTATAAGAACTCAAAAAATGAGGTTGTAAATGCAATGAATGTGAAGGGTACTTGGAGGAATATATGGAAGTGGGAAGTTAAAGTTTTGTTCGCCTTCATATAAGAGAGTCAGAACATCGATGCAAAGACATTTTGAAGCAGTTTCACAGCGCGTTGGTGGGACTGTACCGGAGTATTGTGTACAGTTTTGGTAACCGAATCTCAGGAAGGATATACTGACCACAGAGGAAGTGCAATGGACATTCTCCAGATTAATCTCTCAGATGGTGAGATTGCCTGAAGAGGAAACTCGGCCTGTGTTCTCGAGAGTTTCAAAGAATGAGAGGTGGGTCACAGTGAAATTTAGAAAATTCACAAAACATATGACAAGTTGAAAATCAACAGAACGCTTCCCTCGCTGTCTATTCCACATTCAAGGCAAATAATGGCAGGATCTGGGACAGGCCAGTTAAGACTGCAATAAGGAGGAAATTCTTCACTTGGAGGAGACTAACTAACAAAGGGGCTTGGAAACCTACTGGCAGGCAAGATTATGGAGAATGTCCTGATATTCTACAAGTGTCTCCAGCAGAACAGAATAACCAGGGAACAGGTAGGACTCATTAGTGACTTGACAAGTTGCATCCAAATCAACTTTAGTGATAGGAGACAGAGGCTAGTAGTCGAAGGATGTTTGTGTGATTGGAGGCTAGTGTCCAATGGTGTACCACAGGGATCAGTGTTGTGTCTCTTATTATTTCTGATTCAGAGGTGTTGGTGTTGGACTGGGGTGGACAAAGCTAAAAATTGCATAACACCAAGTTATACTCCAAAAGGTTTATTCGGTGGCACTAGCTTTCGAAGCGCTTTATCAGAGCGCACAACCACCTGATGAAGATGCAGCACTTTGAAAGCTCGTACCTCCAAATAAACCTGTTGGACGATAAGCTGATGTTTTCTGATTTTAAACCTTATCCTAAAGGATGCAGCTGTGAATATGGATGAGGGGTGGGGAGTGTCATAAGCAAGTTTGTTATTGATACGAAGATTGGCCGGGTGGTTGACAGTGAAGAAGAAGGCCTTATGTTTCAGGAAGATACAGATGGAATGGTCAGATGGTCACATCAATACAGAGAAAATGGTCAGATGGGTGGATCAATGGCAGATGGAATATAACCCTGATAAATATGAAGTAATGCACTTTGCAAGAAGAAACCACACAGGGGAGGACTCAATGAATGACAGCACACTAGGAAGCTCAGAGGGTGCTTCTCCACACATCCCTGAATGTGACTGGACAGGTTATTGCACAACTTGGGAACACATAGGGGAGCGTAAACACAGCCTTTATACATCGAAGCATAGATTATAAGGGCTGTGCGGAACTTTGGTTCGGCCAAGATGGAATACTATGTGTAGTTATGGGGGCCACATTACAGGAAGGATGTGATTGTACTGGAGGGAGTGCAGAGGAGATTCGCCAGGATGTTCCCTGGGATGGAGTATATCAGCTATGGAGAGAGCCTGGACAAGCTCGGGTTGTTTCCTTTGGAGCAGAAAAGGCTGAGGGGGATGTGAATCAGAAGGATAAGATTCACGGTGGATAGACAGCAGCTGTTCCTTTTCGTCAAATGGCCTCATTTTCAAAGTGACGGGTTTGAGGTTTAGTGAGGATTTGAGGACTGTTTTTCACCCAGAGTTTGTGGGGTCTGGAATGCACTGATTGAGAGGGGAGTTGTCATGGTAACTTCAAATTCTTTAGAAAATACATGGTTGTGCAGTTGTTATGCCATAAGATTCACAGGTATGGGTCTTGTTCGGAAAGTGGGCCTAGTGTAGACCGTACTGTATTTCTGATGGAACAGAGACTGTGCATCTGTTATTGTATGGATGTGGGAGGTCAATCATTGAGTAGCTTAAGATGAGAATTAATGGGTTTCTAAAGAATATCTTACCAAAGTATGTAAGAGGGAACTTGTAATATCTTCTGAAAATATGTCAATGGCAAAATTAACAGAAAAAGTTGCAGCTTCCTTACAGTCTGACACCAGAGAATTGAGGACAGGGAAATAGCAGATCAGTGGAGCAAATACTTCAGTTATGCCTTCACAGAAGATAAAAAAACAAAAAAAAATCTTCCTAGAAATACTAGAGAACTTTAGTCGGGTGAGAAAAAGGGAATACCAACTAAATTAGCAACTAAACAGTTTTAGAGAAAAATATTGGAGTGAAATTAATGTGCATAGACAACGTCAACAGAGATTTATGAAATGGGAATCATATTTGAGAAAGTAGCTTTTAACAAAATTATGAGAAGGTATCAATGCAATACGATTGGAAACTCAGAAAGATTTTTGATAAAGCCCCAAGCCTATTTTGCAAATTCGAATCCTGTGGGACTGGGGAAAATATATGGTCATGGTTTTAGAATGGGAGAGCTGGCAGGAAAGAATGAGTAAGAATAGAACCATGTTTTTTTTCTGAATGGAACACTTTGAGGATATAACAAGGATATATCGAGATTTGACATCCATCTATTCCCAATACACATCATATCTTTGGTTGAGGGGCTCATATGCTATATTCCTTAGTCTGCTGACAGTACGAGACGATGTCAGCTTGTGAGTGGATGAGGAGGATGTAAAAAAGATTCCAAGGTGATTGAGATATGTGGAGAGACTGGGCAAGTACATGGTAGATGGAGAGCAATGGGAGAGATGAGATGTTGTACACTTTGATGGGAACAATAGAGTGGCATCCTATCATTTGCAAAGGGAGTGGTTGAAAAATGTTGCTCTATAAATGAACTTAAGCTGCATTTTTATTTTATTTCTGCGCAGCCCTCCGAGTCCATGTAAGGCAGTGAGTTCTGAAGCCAGAAGTCAATACTAGGAATAGCATTGACACGTTGACCAGTGTATATATACCCAACAAGTGGGGAGCTGTAACGTTGAAAACGATCTGTATGTCCCTGTCCACCAATCAGTGAAAGTAATATTGTAGGAGCAGAAAGCAGGTAGGCAGATAAATGGTGTATTCACCTTCATTTCACAGAGATTTGAATACAGGAGTAAGGGTGATTTACTGCAGCTGTATGGAGCCTTAGTGGGGCACCATTTCGAACATTGTGCAATATTGTTCGCAGTTTTGGTCTCCTTGCCTAGTAAAGGACATTGAAGGAGAGCAGTGGAGGATGACCAAACTAACCTCTGGGATGACAGGCTTGTTGAGGGACCAGCGGTTTGGGGTGACTGGGCCTGTATTTTATGGGGTTTAGAAAAATGAGTGGAGATATCATTAGACAATAGACAACAGACAATAGGAGTAGGAGTAGGCCATTCTGCCTTTCGAGCCTGCAACACCATTCATTATGATCATGGCCGATCATCCTCAGTCAGTATCCTATTCATGCTTTATCTCCATAGCCCTTGATTCCTCTAGCCTTGAGAGTTCTATCCAACTCTTTCTAAAATGAATCCAGAGACTGGGCCTCCACTGCCCTCTGGGGCAGAGCATTCCACACAGACACCACTCTCTGGGTGAAGAAGTTTCTCCTCATCTCTGTCCTAAATGGTCTACCTGATATTTTTAAGCTGTGTCCTCTGGTTCGGCACTCACCCATCAGCGGAAACACGTTTCCTGTCTCCATAGTGTCCAATAATTTTATAAATAATCTTATATGTCTCAATCAGATCCCCTCTCAGTCTTCTAAACTCAAGGGTATACAAGCCCAGTCGCTCTAGTCTTTCCGCACAAGGTAGTTACGCCATTCCAGGAATTGACCCCGTGAACCTACGCTGCACTCCCTCAATAGCCAGAATGTCTTTGCTCAAATTTGGAGACCAGAACTGCACACAATACTCCAGATGTGGTCTCACCAGGCCCCTGTACAGCTGCAGAAGAATCTCTTTGGTTCTATACCCAATCCCTCTTGTTATGGAGGCCACCATGCTATTAGCTTTCTTCACTACCTGCTGTACCTGCATGCTTGCCTTCATTGACTGGTGTACAAGAACACCCAGATCTCACTGTACTGCCCCTTTACCTAAATTGATTCCATTTAGGTAGTAATCTGCCTTCCTGTTCTTGCCACCAAAGTGGATAACCATACATTTTTCCACATTAAACTGCATCTGCCATGCATCTGACCACTCACCTAAACTGTCCAGGTCACCCTGTAATCTCCTAACATCCTCCTCACATATCACCCTGCCACCCAGCTTAGTATCTAAGCAATTTTGCTAATGTTATTACTCATACCATCTTCTATATCATTAATACAAATTGTAAAAAGCTGCGGTCCCAGCACCGATCCCTGCAGTATCCCACTGGTCACTGCCTGCCATACTGAAATGGAGCTGTTTATCACTACTCTTTGTTTCCTGTCAGCCAACCAACTTTCAATCCAAGTTAGTACTTTGCCCCCAATACCATGCGCCCTAACTTTGCTGACTAACCTCCTATGTGGGACTTTATCAAAAGCTTTCTGAATGTCCAGGTACATTACATCTGCTGGATCTCCCTCGTCCATCTTCAGAGTTACATCCTCAAAAAAATCCAGAAAATTAGATTTCCCCTTCATAAATCCATGCTGACTCTGACCTATCCAGATGTGTCGTAATTTCGTCCTTTATAATAGACTCCAGCACCTTTCCCACCACTGAGGTCAGACTAACTGGTCTATAATTTCCTGTTTTCTCTCTCCCACCTTTCTTAAAAAGTGGTACAACATTAGGCACCCTCCAATCCGCAGGAACTGATCCCGAATCTATGAATTTCTGGAAAATAATCACCAACGCATTCACGATTTCTCGAGCCACCTCCTTCAGTACCCTGGGATGTAGACCATCAGGCCCCGGGGACTTATCAACCTTCAGACCGAACAGTCTCTCCAACACCAATTCCTGGCAAATATAAATTCGCTTAAGTTCAAGTCCTTCAGCCACTGTTATCTCAGGGAGATTGATTGTGTCTTCCACAGTGAACAGGGATCTGAAGTAACAATTTAATACGTCTGCCATTTTTTTGTTCCCTGTAATATATTCCCCTGTTTCTGTCTTCAAGGGCCCACTTTTAGTCTTAACCATTTTTTTGCCTTGTGCATACCTAAAAAAACTTTTACTACCCTCCTTTATATTTTTGGCCAGTTTACCTTCGTACCTCATTTTTTCTCTGCGTATTTCCTTCTTAGTAATCCTCTGTTGATCTTTAAAACCTTCCCAGTCTTCCGTTTTCCCACTTATCTTTGCTACCTTAAAGTTTTTCTCTTTTAACTTTGTATGTTTCCTAACTTCCCTCGTCAGCCACGGCCACCCATGACTCCTCCTGGGATCTTTCTTCCTTTTTTGGAATGAACTGATCCTGCAACTTCTGCATTATACACAGAAATATCCGCCATTGCAACTCCACTGTCATCCCGACTAAAGTATTGCACCATTGAACTTTGGCCAGCTCCTCCATCATAGCTCCATAGTTCCCTTTATTCAACTGAAATATTGTCACTTCCGATTGTACCCTCTCCCTTTCAAATTACAGATTGAAGTTTATGGTCACTACTTCCTAATGGATCCTTCACTTGGTCCCTTCAAGAGGTCCCTGATCAGTTCTGGTTTGTTGCATAATACCAGATCTAGAATTACCTTCTCCCTGGTAGGCTCCAGCACCTGCTGTTCTAAGAATCCATTTCGGAATCACTCCACAATGTCTCTTTCTTGAGGTCCAATACCATCCTGATTCTCCCAGTCTACCTGCATGTTGAAATCCCCATAACATCTGTAGTAACATCTTTGCAACAGGCCAATTTCAGCTCCTGATTCAACTTACATCTGATATCCAGACTACTCTTTGGGGGCCTGTAGATAATTCCCAAGAGGGTCTTTTTACCCTTAGAATTTCTCAGCTCTATCCACACTGACTCTCCATCCCCTGATTCTAGGGCACCGCACGCAAGGGACTGAATATCCTCCCTTACCAGCATGGCCACCCCACTCCCTCTGCCCGTCAGTCTGTCCTTACGATAGCACGTGTAGCCTTGAATATTCATTTCCCAGGCCCTGTCCACTTGAAGCCACGTCTCAGTTACCCTCACAATATCGTATCTGCCAACTTCCAAAAGAGCTTCAAGCTCATCCATCTTATTTCTAATGCTTCGTGCATTCATACATAGTATTTTTAATTTGTTACTATCCTTACCCTTCTCAAAAACTCCTATTTCACTCAACCTTACAGCATGATCCCTTTTTGAGTTTTCTGCGTCATTCATACAGTTGTGTTTCTTGACTTCCCTTTTTCTAACTTTCCCTTCAATTTCCTTCTTAAACATCCAGTTTGTCCCCTCCCCCTCGCTACTTAGTTTAAATGCAGCTGTGTTGCAGTAGCAAACCTGCCTGCCAGAATGCTGGTCCCCAACCTATTAAGGTGCAAACCGTCTCTCTTGTATAATTTATGCTTACCACAAAACATACCCCGGTGATCCAAGAATTTAAATCCTTGCTTCTTGTGCCAGTACCCCAGCCACACGTTCAACTCCATTATCGCCCTGTTTCTGCCCTCACCAGCCCGAGGAAATATATCAAACACTGACAGTGTGAGACAGATTGGAAGCAGGGATGATAGTTCACTTTGAAGAAAACAGTCAAATCGTATTTAATACACAAGCGTTATCAAAGAACCGCGTGTATATTGAATAGAGAAGCAAACTTGATGGGCCGAAAGCACTACATCAGTTCTCGGTTTATACTTCACAATGTGAAAACATATTATGGGATATGAACATTGTATGGGGAAAATTGCATTGAGGAGATGTTCGGTCATGAACTAGCATGAGGAAATCTCAACGTATTGAATGACCTCCTCCTTTCCCAATGTTTGTGTGCAGTCTGTGGGAATGCTCTGTAAATGTTGTCACAAGCTCTCAAATGTTAGGAAGGAGGCCTCTGCAGGATCGATAGGATTGTGTTTCCCGTTCCATTTTCTGATAACGAGGCTGGTGCCAGGTGTTCAGTCCGGTTTTATCCTTTAAGACGTCAGATCACTTTGATACAATTGAGTGTCTTACTTGGCCGATTCAGAGACCATTGAAGAGTTGATCACATGTCTGTGCGTCTGGAGTCACTTTTAGGCCAGACTAGGAAAGCATGGGAGATTCACTTCCTGAAAATACATTGGGGAAGGAGATCAAAGTTTAAAATCAACATTGGACACGAGATCACTATTACTGACACCAGATTTTCCGGCTCGATATTTTATTAATTACTTTTAACTTCCACCAGATGCCAGAGCATTATCCTGGTCTGGATTCGTAATACAATGATATTTCCACAACAACATCATCTCCACATGGAGACCTATTGGAAACCATACTGACCTGATTATTTCGAAGCTACTTGACAGCTCTGTCAAAAATAATTCCCACCAATTTGACTATCGTGATGGGAGTTCGAGGTGGCAATTGGTCATATTGTAATTATTCTCCTATTCGGGGACTGGACATAGCTGAGTAATTTTCCACATTGCCAGGGAGATGTCAGAGTTGGAGCTGGAATGAAACAGCTTCCCCAGGGACTCGGCTTGTTGTGCAGCACAAGTCTTCAGTCCCATTGCAGGAATAGTTTCAGGGCCCATTGCCTTTATCGTATCTACTGTGTCCAGCTGTTATTTCATGTCACGTAGAGCAAATCGAATCGCTTGAATACTGGCATCTGTGAGTCTGTGGGCATCATGATGCGTGTGAGTTGGATCATCCAGTCAACAACTCTGGCTGAGGGTAGTGCAGACACCATATCCTTGACTTTTTTTTTCGCTGATTTAGAGTTGTTCCGATATTTAGGATGAGGATATTTGTGGCGTCCTCTGCTCCAGTAAATTGTTTAATAATCCATCGACATTTATGCTTGGATTTAGCAGGACAACAGAGCTTAGATCCGATCTGTTTGTCTTGGGATCATTTCCCCTTCTCCATCAGAAGTTATTTCTGCTGTTTGGAATGTAAACAGTCATGTGTGTTTTGTCAACAGGTTTAGGTGCATATGATTCCGACCTTGGCATCAGCCCTGCATTCAGTGACCTAACCTGGTTTCTGATGCCGTAACACTTCCACTTTCATATTCTTATTCTGCTGAGGGCATCTCCCTGGTGTCACGCCTCCAATTTGTTACTTTATCTCAATCCATTTAAGGTAATAATCTAAATCGTTTCTTTTCCACAATGTCAACTTCTGTATTGGAAGTGAATGTGTTCCCTGTTTTTCTCCCTGACATGATTAAAAGCTCTCTAGTTTCAGTGATGCCAGTCTCATGCAGTTTCAGAATCTAGGAACTTGTGCACCATGCACTATCGTTCAGTCCCCAGTGTACGGCGCTCCAGGTTGGACAGGATGTTTGACCATCATTGACATCCTTCTTTGGAAATTGTCCAAAAAGAGAAAATGGTGAAGAAATCACTGAAAATGTTGCAGCATCTTCTGGAATGAATGCAGAGTTAAACTTTCATGTCCAGTGACCCTTTTCAAAGCTCCCAGTTTATCCAGCAATTTTTGTATTTTTATTTCCAGAATCCATAGTTATTTGTTTTAGTGAAAATTTGTTCTGTACCTATTCATTTCTGGAGAAACTCACCAGGTCTGTCACCATCTGCAGAAACAGAAACAGCGTTAGCGTTTCAAGCCCAGTGTGGCACTTCTTCAGAACTGAAAAGGATTGGAACCTGGGATTTTTAATCCCTTATCAGAGGTGGGGATGGGTGACAGGGAAAAGAGGGTGGGGTAAAGCTAAACGGGCTTTTAGCACTGCTGAACGAGTGGATGATGTAAAATGTGTTTAAATTAAGGTGTGAATGTGGGAAAGGGGTTCTCTCAATTGAGTGCAAGATTAAGAAGATACAACCACACAAGGTCATAGGGAGGCCAGGAGGGAGAATGCTGACTCTGTGGCATTATATAGATCTGACCATGGATGCGTTTTCACTGTCAAGATCATCGCCCCCTTTAGACAAAGGAATCCCTGTGTTTGACTTCTTATTGGCAATAGTAAGCATTTCATGCTGCCTTAGTATTGTAATATGGAGAAAAACAAATCACCATATGAAGTTGAACTGAGTATTGTTTACCTGTCATGTTTAATATTGTTTAAATTTGCAGTGCTTATCTTTAAATGCTTGTTCTTAAAATTAGAATCAGATGGAGTGTAGGAGGTTGGGTGGTGACATTGTAAAAGCTTCAAAAATCATGAGAGATATGGATAGGGTGAATAGCCAAGATCTTTACAACGGCATGGGGGAGTTCAGCCATAGAAGGCATAGGTTTAAGGTGAAAGAGGAAAGATTTAAAAGAAACGAAGGGGCAACTTTTTTATACAGAGGGTGTTGTGGTTATGGAATAAGCTGTCAGATGAAGAGTGGTAGATGCCAGTACAGGTACAACATTTAAAACTCATTTGGACAAACATATGAATGGGAAAGATTTCGAGGCATATGGGCCAAATAAAAGCAGGTGGGACGAGCTTAATTTGGAAAACTTGGCCAGCATGGACATTTAGAAAGGCTTCACGCAGGGTCCGAGTGTTTTGTGAAAGAGAAATTATACTTTGCCCTGTAAAATTATGCAAAGTATTTCTGGAGATGCCTGAGAATGTAACAATCAGACTTGATAAAGGAGATCTGGTAGACACCAGGCTTTCCAGAGATTTTCCACAAGGTATTACAAAATAAAAGTTCTTACACATGACAGAAGGTCGTAGGATGATGGATAATGTATTAACATGGGATGATGATTGGTTCGCACATAGAAATCGGAGAGTCAGGATTAATGAATCTTCATGATAAAGGTGTATCTGCTGGAGTACCACAGCTATGAGTCCGATGGCATCAGATATTTACAATCTATACTGATAGCCTGAAAGAGGGAGTTGGGTGCAACATACATCCGAATTTGTGGATGACACTGAGAACCAAAGGCATGCTGTTATTTAATGGAGAGGACTTCCAGAAAAGGAGCAGTACAAAGGGATTGGAGTCTTCCTGTGTATGAAACATAAAGTCAGCATGCTGGTGCAGCAAGTAACTGGGTTGTTTCAAAAGATGGGTTTCTGGGACGAAAGTTTTGTGTTAATGAGAATCTCTAAAATGGTGAGGCGATTATTAATTGGGGTTTAAATTAATGAGGAGTGGTACTGCTGAAAAATACAAGACAAAGAGGGGTTGACACTGCAGATGTCGAGAAGTTGTTACCATTCCTGGGTGGAGTCCCGAACTTGAGGACATAGATACCGAATAGGGAACATCGATTTCAGTCTGAGATGCAAAGTGATGTCTTCTCTCAGAATGTCTGGAATTCCCTAACCCGGAAAGGTGTGGAGGGACAACAAATTTGGACTACACAAACACCCAGCGGGTATATACATAATCCACTCTCCTCAAGGAGTCGGCAAGAAAGTGGAGTCGAGTCCTGGAGTAGATCAGCCATGTCTGTATTAAATGACAGGGCAAGCTTGAGGGGCCGAATAGCCTACTGTTCCTACTGTTATTAATTTCACATGTTATGCTTTTGGAAAGTAACTGGTCATTTTCCTGGAAGTTGTGTTCTGTAATGCTACATTCGGATGAGCAGAGGATTTGTTTGAGTTTACCCTGGGTGGGGTATGGGGGCTATAGTCACAGCGAATCTGGGTCTGGGACATGGCTTAAATTTGGAGCAGAAGTTACAGAGATGGGAAGCCTGGAAACAGGGATTGGGGGTGAGGTTCACTTCCTGATCCAGGCTAGATTTTCCAAGTACATTTCCAAAACTACACCTAACCATCGGAGTGGCCTCAATTTGCAGGTCCGAAGGGCTGAATGGAACATCAGAACACAGGGCTGAGGGATAGGAGTGAGCCATTCGGCCCTTTGACACTACTCCACCAGTAAATGAGATCGTGGCTCATCTTATTGTTGTCCCAGCTGCACTTTTCTCTCCAAGTACCATTATCCCTGATTCACCGGTCTATGGAAAATCACATGATGCCAGCCTCGATATAATATAAAGATTCAGCCATCCCAAACTTCTGGGAAAGAGGATTTCCACTCGACTGAATTCCCACTTTGTGAATTTCTTCTCACTCCATTTGTGACTGAGGATGAAGGGTGTCACTATTTCCTTTTCTATTCCCACTCCTTCACTGCTCACAACAAATTTTAATGTTAACTAGGTTGGTGATATGGCCGATAATAAAGGTCTCAGACTGGGTTAGGTTCAGTGATAAGAAGTCAGGCCGATTTCTTTAGTCAGCCACAAGTTACTAACAGAACTAACAGAGGAGTATGGTGGATCTGTGGGTGGCACTGCTTCCTCACATCACCAAGGAGCTGGGTTGAATTCCAACCTCGGGCGACCCTCTATGTGGAATTTGAACATTCTCCCCGTGACTGTGTGGGTTTCCTCCCAGTGCTCCAGTTTCCTGCCACAGTCCAAAGATGTGTATTTTAAAGTGGTTGCCCATAGGGCCCAGGGATGTGCAGGTTAGGTGGGTTAGTTATGGGAAATGCAGGGTTACATGGATAAGGTAGGGGGCCACGTCCAGGTAGGATGCTGTTTGGTGCATCAGTGCAGACTTAATGGACGGAATGTCCTGCCTCCACACTGCAGAGGTTCTATGACAATTACAACAAATTTGGCCTATACAAACACCCTGCGGGTATATACCTAATCCACACTTATCAAGGTCTTGTATGTTTCATTCTCATTCCAAGAGTACCCTGTTCAAGCCTTCATAATATACGCCCTTCACCCCAGGAATACGTGAAATGAAATATCTCTGAACTGCTTTCAATGTAATTATATCCTTTCTCAGATAAGGAGACAGAAAAAAAAATTACTCTCACACTCAGATCATAAAGTTTATATTTGTTTTCTCAAAGTGCTGAGAGTCTTTGGAACACTCTTCCCCACAGATGGATTTTCCCCACAGAATCAAGGATTTTCGAGGAATGGGCAACAATTTGCAGCGTAGAGGAAAATGTAGACAGTGGTATCAAATTACACGGGTCCACAACCTAGTAGAGACTTCTTCTGTGTTTTTACCAGATTAGAGATTTGATTTTAAAAAAAAAAACAGAGACCGATAGATCCGATACAGAGATGTGGATACTTTTTGCTAAGAATACACTCTCTGTCAGTCCCCTTTGTCATCAGTTGGATAATGTCCCCTCAGATAAAGCTATGCAGCTTCGTGACGTCTGTGCGAGAGAGTTGGGGGTTTAGATCTCTTCGGAGACATGGGAGAATATTTGTGAAAATGCTCAAAGGATTTTGATCTGTAACAGGACACATTCCATGCAGTTGTAAATTCTTCATAGGATGAATCTGACACCAGTGTCAGATTCTCTCAAAATTCAAAGTAGGAGTATCTTCAGCATGTCCTAAATGCAGAATGACTACAGGCACTCTTGCTCATTGCATGTGGTCCTGCTGCAGGCTTCATATATATTGGAGCACTGTGTTAGGTTTGACAGAGTGGGCTTTGTGGACCGAATTGGAGATGGACGCGGTTTCTCTTTTCCTGGGCCTGCCCAGAGTACCTTATGCATGGGGAAAGAAATCCTTACTTTTTGTGCTAGGAAACTTATTGTGTTGTGTTGGATGTCTGAAAACTCCTTGGGGCTGTTGGTCTTTGTACGCTCCTCATGGAAAATATCCCTTTGGACTGTCTCACCAGTATGGTGCACCAAAGAACAGAGATTAGTATAAGTCATAGAGTCATAGAGATGTAAAGCATGGAAACCTTCGGTCCAACCCATCCATGCCGACCACATATCCCAAACCAATCTAGTCCCACCTGCCAGCACCCGGCCCATAACCCTCCAAAGCAGTCGCATTCATATACCCATCCAAATGCCTCTTAAATTTTGCACTTGTATCAGCTTCCCCCACCTCACCTGGCAGCTCATTCCATACACGTACTACCCTCTATGTGAAATAATTGCCCCGTAGGTCTCTTTTATATCTTTCGCCTCTCACCCTAAACCTATGCCTTCTCTTTCTGGACTCCCCGACCCCAGGGAAAAGACTTTACCTATTTACCCTATCCATGCCCATCATTATTTTGTAAACCTCTATAATGTCACCCCTCAGCCTCGGACGCTCCAGGGAATACAGCCCCAGCCTGTTCAGCCTCTCTCTGTAGCTCAAATCCTCTAACCCTGGCAACATCCTTGTAAATCTTTTCGGAACCCTTTCAAGTTTCACAACATATTTCTGATAGGAAGGAGACCAGAATTGCATGCAATATTACAACAGTGGCCTATCCAATGTCGTGTACGGTCGCAGCATGATCTTCAAACTCCTGTACTCAATACTCTGACCAATAAAGGAAAGCATATCAAACGCCTTCTTCACTATCCTATCTACCTGCGACTCCACTTTCAAGGAGCTATGAACCTGCACTCCAAGGTCTCTTTGTTCAGCAACACTCCCTGCGACCTGACCATTAAGTGTATAAGTCCTGCTAAGATTTGCTTTCCCAAAATGCAGCACATTGCATTTATCTCAATTAAACGCCATCTGCCACTTTTCAGCCCATTGGCAATTTGGTCCAGTTCCTGTTGTAATCTGAGGTGGCCTTCTTCGCTGTCCACTACACCTCCAATTTTGGTGTCATCTGCAAACTTACTAACTGTACCTCTTATGCTCACATCCAAACCATTTATGTCAATGACAAAAAGTAGTGAATCCAGCACCGATCCTTGTGGCACTGCACTGGTCACAGACCTCCAGTCTGAAAAACAACCCTCCACCACCACTCTCTATCTTCTACATTTTAGCCAGTTATGTATCCAAATGGCTAGCTCTCCACGCATTCCATGAAATATAACCTTGCTAATCAGTCTCCCATGGGGAACCTTATGAAAACCCTTACTAAAGTCCATATAGATCACATCTACCCCTTTGCCCTCATCAATCCTCTTTGTTACTTCCTCAAAAACTCAATCAAGTTTGTGAGACATGATTTCTCACGCACAAAGCCATGTTGATTATCCCTAATCAGTCCTGCCTTTCTAAATACATGCACATCCTGTCCCTCAGGATTCCTTCCAAGAACTTGCCCACCACGAACGTCAGGCTCTCTAGTCTATAGTCCTCTGGCGTGTCCTTAACACCCTTCTTAAACTGTGGCACCACGTTATCCAACATCCAGTCTTCCAGCACCTCACCTGTGACTTTCCATGTTACAAATATCTCAAGCAAGAGGCCCAGCAATCACTCTCTAGCTTCCCATAGAGTTCTAGGGTATACCTGATCAGGCCCTGGGGACCCGTTTCAAGACATCCTTGGGTATTTATCCACCTTTACCCATTTTAATACATCCAGCACTTCCTCCTCTGTAATATGGACATTTTGCAAAGTGTCACCATCTATTTCCCTACCTTTTATGTCTTCCACAATAAATACTGATGCAAAATACTCGTTTAATATCTCCTGTGCTGGGAAAAATATTCTGTTATGTTGGATGTCTGAAAACCCCCCGGATCTGTTGGGTGGTTGTGAGCTTGTCATGGAGAATATCCCTTTGGACGTTCTCACTAGTATGGTGCACCAAAAAGCAGAGATTTATATAAAATATGGCAATCCTTTTTGGATTACCGCGATACAAGCTTATCTGCTACTCTAAAAGGGGCTTTTATTTAGCCGTGACGATATTGTCTCATGAATCTTTTATGAAGAATTATGAACATATGAATGTGTAATGCTCTCGAAGAACGAGAACTATGGTTTTGTCATGCTGAGCCGTATTATTTATTTATTATTTATTGTTTATTTTTTGTTTTTCTTCTGTCCGTTTAGAGATTTCAACTTGTTTTGTATGTACATGCATATGGGTGTAATTTTGTTCAGTTATTTGAGTTGTTTTGTTATTGGTTTAATATAATAATAAAAAAAACTCTTTTTCAATAAAAAAAATGTTTGTTAAAAAGTTAAAATGCCAGAATTGATAGAATAGAGTCCCGAAGAACTCTCATTACAAAGACTACTCATGGTGGTTCACCCTGAGGGTCACCACACCCTCGTGACAGGGTGAGGTTGAGAGACCGTCCCCTTCATGGTAACCGCTATCAGTGTGGGGAATTGAACCTGCGCTGGTGTCCTCCCTCTGCATCACAAACTGTATAACTGTTACACACAGAATCAGTCACAAAGCGCAAGAGAAACTTTCATGACAAGGTAAAAGGTATATTTGAGATAAACGTCATGATAACGGCTGAGGATAAAAATGTTCTCTGCCAGAAATTGCATTTTATAATGAGTCAAGTTTTTGGAAGCTGCCTTTGGCTGAATACAATAAGGCGAGTGAAATAATCAGAATGACTAATTGTGGTTTGATACCGATAACCATAAAATAAGTGCATGTTTTTGATTGGTCTGTGGAAAGCATGATGACTGTTGCATGAATTTATAAAGTAGATGAAATGTATTGTAAGGAGAGTCCGTCCCCATGGGAAATGCCTTCTGAACACATGCTAGAAGAAACCCGGGGTAAAAAGTGTCTGAGAATCGTCTGCTCAGTAACAGGAACCTGGGGGTTGAATGACTGAATGTTCCTCTAACACAGAGCTGAGAAAACCATCGGATCACCCCCGAACGTATTGAATGTTGGAGCATATTTGAAGTACTGAATCCGGATGATGGATTTTAATTGTGTGTGATTTGAAAAACGTACATCTCTACTCCACCATTTTACGTGATACACACTGGGGCACAGCCGTTTTTCTGTAAGTGGGAATAAGTTGGAACATTATCTGGAACATTCCATAATTGGCATCCTCCAGAATATTTTATAACTGTGTGGAGGGGCATTAGAAAGGCAAGAGAGAAAGAGAGGAAAGGTGATGCATGCAGTAGTGAGAGTGGTGGAGCATGAGCCTTGTTCGGGGGTCGGTGCTATAACAGATATACAGTGAGTGTGAGGAAGCAGAGAGAATACGGTGACCCTTATCCTGACAGAGCGGGGAAGGTTATTGATGCTTGTTCTGTATTGCTGGACATTTCCTCAGACCGCACACTGCACTGAGCTGGGTGAGGAGTTCAGACCATGCTTGGTGGGTCTGGTGGTGTGATCCCTCTGGGAAGAGAATGGTCCCCCTCTGTACTAGCCCATCTACCAGGACCTCTGTGCCCCCGTTGACAATCCGTGGTGTAATTTCCCCTTAGCTGCCATGCTCGAGGTAAACTGTGCAGGGCAGACCTGAATTGAGAAAGCACAACCGTGTACCCATTGGCCTTTTTAAGATGGCACAAGTGCCAGGCATCACAGAATATCCGGGGCCTCTCGGCGATGGTGAGTACCTCCAGTCATGATGGGTTGGAGAATCGGGATGGCATTGTATGAGGGGGACACTAT
The DNA here is from genome assembly GCF_037043375.1 of Chiloscyllium plagiosum. Lineage (NCBI taxonomy): Eukaryota > Metazoa > Chordata > Chondrichthyes > Orectolobiformes > Hemiscylliidae > Chiloscyllium > Chiloscyllium plagiosum. The sequence goes on along the minus strand of NW_028270180.1, from coordinate 65,643,941 downwards.
GGAGTGGGTTGGGTAGTTAATGAAGTGAGTTTGGTAAGATACCACCAGGAAACTAGCTCGGCCTTGTGCAGACAAACCCTCTGTCACACTTAATGAAAATGTAACTGCGACAGTTTTTTTGTCAGATTCAGTCCAGTGAGGCAAAGACTCTGCTGTCCTCACTCCCAGTTACAAAGCTGCAGAACCAAATGCTCATCCAAAACTCTGCATCGCCTGAACTCACAGCAATATCCCTTTCACTCATAATTCTTCGAAATACTGACCCATGTTGCATGATACGATCGAAATGTCTTCATTTCAGCATTCTGAAACCTGTGAACATATCCTTGCATGACATTTTTTCTCAGTCTCCCCCCGACCCTGTCTCCACACCAAAACACACTCATTTACAGTCATACTGCACGAGACTGCCAGTGTAACTGGTCATTTGGTCCAGCTGGTCCATCACAACCAAAATGTCAATCAACACTCACCCCATTTCCCTGCCTGTGCTCTGTATCCCTCTAATCCTTTCCTATCTGTGTATTTATCCAAATGCCTTTTCAATGTTGTTATTGTACCCACCTCAATCACTTCCACTGGCTGCTCAGTCCATATGCGTACCACACTCTGTGTAAAAAGGTTGCCCCTCAGTTTCTTTTTTCTATTTTTTATCCTTTCCAATCATTAATGGATGTCCGCTAGTCCTTGATTCCCCATCCTTGGAAAAAAATTTGAAGTATTCACCACATGCACGCCTCTCATGATTTTATAAGAGCTACACTTCTATAAGAACTCCCTCAGTTTCCTATGCTGTAAAGAAATAAGTTCTAACGTGTCCAACCTCTGCCTATAACTTTGAGCCTTTAGCCCAGGAAACATCTTTCGAAATTTTTTCCACGCTCTTTCTAGTTCAATGATATCCTTTCTAGAGCAAGGTGAACGAAACTGAACACAATACTCCAACTGAAGCCTTACCAACATCCTGTTCAACTGCAACATAACGTCCCAACGTCTATACGCAATGTGCTGATGAAGACCACTTAGCCAACAACCTTCTTCATTGTCCTGTGTACTTGTGACTCAAATTTCAGACAACCGTGCACTTGATCTCCAACGTCCTTTTGTTCCACTACACTCCTTAAGGGTCTCAAATTCATCATTAAAATCCTACCTCGATTTAACTTTCCAAAATGCAAGACGCCACACTTATGTGTATTAAACTCAAATTGCTATTTCTGAGCCTACGTCCTCAGCTTACCAAGGTACTGCTGCAATTTCTGATAATGTTGCTCATTGTAAATGATGTCTCCTAATTTAGAGTCATCTGCAAACTTACTAACCTTGCGTTGTGCACTCTGGTCCAAATCATTGGTATAAGATAACGAACAGCAATGGGCCCAGAACCGACCACTGAGGCACTCCACGAGTCACAGGCCTCCAGTCTGACAAGCATACCTCCACCATAGCCATTTGCTTCATGACGTCAAGCCAACTGTGTCACCAGTTTGCAGGTTTAAATTGGCGTCCATGCCATCTAACCTTCCAGAGCGACCTACCATGTGGAACCTTATCAAAGGCCTTACTGAAATCCATATGGACTATGTCCACCACCCTGCACTTGTCAGCGTTCCTGGTCACTTCCTCAAAAATCTCTAACAAAATTTGTAAGGCATGATCCACCACGCACAAAGCTATGCTGACTGCTCCAAGTCAAACTCTGTCTTTCCAAATGCATGCATATCTTATATCTCAGAAGCTTCTCAAGCGGTTTACCGAAAACAGATGTGAAGCCTACTTGTCTATCTTTCCCAGGCTTTTCTTTGCAACCCTTCTTCAATAAGGGCACATTTGTTACCGCCCAGTCTTCCGGGTCCTTGGCCCCTGAACTGTCTTCTCTCGCCTCTTCCAGTGCTCTTGGATATATCTGGTCAGGACCAAGAGATTTATCTGACTTTATGATTTCTAATATGTCCATCAGCACCTCTGCTGTGATATGGACTGTACCAAGATATCACAACTAACCTCCCAAAGGTCACAGGGCTTCATGTCTTTCTTCATGATAAACACAGAGGGGAAATTGAGGACCTCATCCATCTCTTGAGGTTTTACACATGCGTGCCCATTTTGGATTTAAAGGTGTCCTATTCTCTTTCTAGTTGTTCTTTTTCTTTACTATAATGAATTTGGATTCACCCTAATCTGCTCAGCCAACGCTATCTCATACCCCACTTTAGCCCTGCTGATTTCCTTCTTCAGTAAACTCCTGTATCCCCTATGTACCTCCAGGGATTCCCTTGGTCCCAGCTGCCTGAGCCACGCCTCCTTTTTTTCTGGTCAGAGCCTCAATATTTCTTGTTATCCAGGGTTCTCTCTTCCAGCCTCACTTTCCCTTCATCCTCACAGGAACATATAGGAACATGTCTCACTTTTGAAGCCCTCCCACTTTCCCGGGATCCTTTTACCTTGAAACAAACTACTCCAAACATCCCCTGCAATCCCCTGTCTAACTCCAACAAAATACGCCTTTCCCCTATTTAGAACTTGATTCTGTGGACCAATTTTGTCCCAACCATTACTATTTTAAAACAAATACAGCTCTAGTCACTCTTCCCAAAATGCTCGCCCACTTTACCTTTGTCACCTATCCGACCTTATTTCCCAACAGTAGGTCGAGTTTGTCCCTTTCCCAATAGGAACCTCTCTATATTGCTTGTGGAAGCTTTCCTGAACACACTTAAGAAATTACGTTCCATCTAAGTTCCTAACCCTCTGGAAGTCCCAGTCCATGTTAGAAAAATTAAAATCACCTATTATGACAACCCTATTGCTCCTGCAAGTCTCACCAATCTCCCTGAATATTTGTTCCTCTTGTTCCTTTGATTATTTGGAGGCTTCTAGTGCAACCACTATCACATCACCATCCCCCTCTTACTTCTTTGCACCGTTCACATAACCTCATTGGATATTATCTCAGTTATTTCAACTTTAAATACTAGAGTGATATGCGCCTTAATCAGAACTATTGGTATTTAAATTGTTTCCATTTATATCTCTTCCTCACATTGATTTTCACATTCGCAGCACCCCTTGTCAAGGCACAGTGCAGATATGGAGCTAGAAATGGATGGGAACTGCACATTCTGTCACTTCCAGCATTGGTTACTTGTTTCTGCACACTGGGCAGTGATCTAACACAGTGTTATCGAACAATGCAACAGCCTGGGTTTGGATATGAATGAACCAGTTCGGACTGCACAGTTCCCCACACCGAACATTTAGTCCAGGATTATAGATCAAGCATTGGTGTGGGCTGCATAGTGTTTCACTCTGGACATTGCTGGGTTGTATACAGCTGTACACGAGCCGGATCGACACAGTGCTCCATCCTGAATATGTCATGGATGGGCTGGTTATGCGAGTTGGATTGTGAATGTGAGAGTACGAAACATCTGACAATACCTTTATTTGGTGTTTTCATTCTTGTCATTGGACCCCTCAAATCCTGACTCATCCGGTTAGACCCATCCTTCTGGATGAGTCATGGTGAGTGTCGTTGCAGCATCTGAGTCTGCAACATGTCCAAGAAACGGAGCAGAGGCTGCAGAGAGGGGCGTCTCCGTAAAATGGAATGAGGGAATCACAATCAGATCAGCCGTGGTCTTAGTGAATGTTGGGCCAGGATTGAATGGACCACTAATGCAACCTATTCATATATTTCTATTTGTTCCAAGCAAACTCCCCTTCTCTCCCAGTGTCCCATACTGGAGGGGAGTGAGTCACATCCTGCTGTCCTTGCACAACAGGATGCTGCGGCCTCACTAACCTCAGATTTCCCTGTACCCCAGTTTCGAGCTCTGAGTGACTCCCTCCTGTCCCTGTGTCACAGTCTCAAGCAGTTGAATGACTGCATCCTGTTCCTGTGTCCCAATCTTGAGTAGCTGTGTGACTGACTCCTGATCCATGGTTTGCGAAAGTAGACGTCCTCCTCCTGCTACTGACTAACAGGTTCCAATAGCTCTGCACTCACTTGCTGCTCCTGTGGAATGGAGTTGAGAGCCTGAATGGCCTCTTCACATTCCTTACAGCTTCTCTTGACTAAAAGCCTTTCTCCTGTTTTTGTAAAACACCGTCAAAATTTGAATGATGTATTTTTGTATTTTACTCTCAGCAATTGAACAAACAAGCTGACTGACAGAATTCAGAAGCTGAATAGCCTCCTCCTGTTCCTGTGTTATACACTCAAAAGGCAATAGAGTCTCAGAGATGTACAGCACGCTCAAATACATTTCGGTCTGGTCGTCCGTACCAACCAAATATACTACATAAATCTCGTCCCCCTTGCCAGCACTTGGCCCATCTCCCTCTAAACACTTCCCATGCATGTATCCATCCAAATTCCTTTTAAATGGTGTACTTCTACCTGCCTCCATCACCTCTTTTAGCTGTTCAATCCATATACACAGTAGTCTCTGTGTGAAAATGTTGTCCCTCATGTTCCTTTTTAAATCTTTCTCCTCTCACCTTAAACCTTTGTCTTCTAATTTTGGACTTGCCTATCCTGGGTAAAAGACGTTGACTGTTTACCTTATCTATGCCCCTCATGCTTTTATAAACGTCTTTAAGGTCACCCCTCAGCCTCAACGCTTGAAAATAGTCACAGCCTATTCAAACTCTCCCTGTAACTCTAACCATCCAACACCTGCAACATTATTTTAAGTCACTTCTGCACCCTTTCAGATTTCACAACATCTTTCCGACAGCAGGGAGACCAGCATTAAAGGCAGTATTACAAAAGTGGCCAAACCAATGTCCTGTACAGATGCAACATGTAGTGAAAATGTTTAGACTCAAAGCACGGACCAAAAAGGGAAGATCACCAAGTGCCTTTTTTCACGGCGCTATCTACCTGTGACGGCAGTGTCAAGGAACGAAGAACCTGCACCACAAGATGACACAGCAGCTCACTGACTAGCATTGCTGCTTCAGAGCGCAGCGATCTGGGTTTAATTCCATCCTTGATTGGCTGTGTGGAGTTTGCACATCCGCCCCATGTCTGCATGAGTTTCCGGATGTTATGTTTTCCTCTGACAGTATAAAGATATACAGGTAAGGGTAGATTGGCCATGCTAGATTGCGTGAAGTACCCAGGGATGTGTAGGCGAGGTAGATTAGCCATGGGAAATGCAAGCTCAGAGGGATAGGGTCGGGGGTGTCCAGTGGGATACTGTTTAGAGGTTCGGTGTGGCCTCGATGGGCCGAAAAGCCTATTTCCGAACTGTAGGAATTCGATAATTTCGATGGAGTTCTTCTTGATTGGCAGCTTTCGTCATAACCCTACCTATATGTCTTGCCTTGATTTGTCTTGCCAAAATGTAATAGTTCACATTTAACTAAAATAAACTCCATCTACCAGTCCTCGGCTCACCTAAGCAAAGTTCCATTATAGTCTGAGAGATCATTCTTCACTGTCGACTACACCACCAAATTTGGTATTATCTACAAACTTCCTGACCATACTTCATTTACTCAAATGCAAATGATTGTATAAGTGACAAAGGGCAGTGGACCCATTATTGATCTTTGCGGCACGCCACTGGTCACAGGCGTCCAAGTTTAAAGAACAAATGTCCACTGTCACTCCCTGTTTCCAATATTCAAGAAAATTTTGGATCTAACAGGCGAGCTCGCCCTTGATTCTAGGCAGTCGAACCTTGTTAACCAGTCTACCATGCAGAACATTTTGCTTTTCTTACTGAATTCCATAAAGACAGCATCCACTGTCCTGCCTTCATCAATCATCTTCATCACTTCCTCAAAAAATTCCACCAAGTCAGTGGGATGTGATCTACAAAGCCCTCTTCAGTCCATGTCTTTCCAAATGCATATCGATCTTTTTCCTCGAAATCCCCTCCAACGATTTAGTCACCATTGACGTCAGGCTGATCGATCTATGGTTACCTGTTTTTCCCTTACTTTCTTAAATAATAACACTATGTTAGCAGCCCTCTAGTCTTTTGATGCCTCACCTGTGGAAATCAATGTTACAAATATATCAGCAAAATGCTGAGCAATCTATCTTCTATCTTCTCACAAATATGTGGGAAGCAACTGATCAGGTCCCAGAGATTTGTTCACCTTTATGTGTTTTAAAATGTCCACCACGTCCTTGTAATATAGACACTTTCAAGGTAACACTATATATTTCTTCATTCTCTCGCTCTTGTAACCTCCTCCACATTAAATACTGAGGACAAATACTTGTTTTGTATCCCTCCAATCTCCTGTGGTTCCATACATAGGTAGCCTTACTGATCTTAAAGGGGCCCTATTCTCTCCCTAGTTAATCTTTTCACATTAAAGGATTTGTATAATTTCTTCAATGCCTCGTTAACCGTATTTCTAAAGCCATCCCTTGTCCACATTTTTCTGGCCTGATATCCCCATTGACTGTACACTTGCTGCCCTTACACACCTCTCCGGATTCACTTGATCTCAGCTCTGTTTATCTGACATATGCCTCCTTCCTTACCTTGATCAGACCATCAATATATCTAGACATCCAGCACTCCCCGCACCCACCAGACTTGATCCTCTCACTAATGGGAACACGTTGGCTCTGGACTCACTGAAACCAAGTTTTGATGGCCTTGCGTTTTCCAACCATCCCTTTACCTGTGAATAAGGTATTCCAATCAGCCTTTCACAGGGCTCGCCTAACTCTTTCAAAGTTGGCCGTATTCAAAGTTAGAACCTTAATGTTTACATCAGGTCTTTCCTATTCCAAAACTAATTTAAAACTAATATTTATGCGTAACAGACTTGAAAGTTACATTTACACTTCCTGCCCCTCTAAACAGGGTCGAAAGGCTGAATGGGCTCCTCGTGGCCCTATGTAATAGACTGGAAAGCATGAATGGCCTCCTCATTCGTCTTTGTATAACAGACCCGATACAATAAATGACGCAGCAACCTGTGGATTATGAGCAGCCATTAAACTGTATCTGATGGAGGTCCATCCCTTCTCAGTTACAGAAACACAAACAACACAATGTACTCCAGGTGCCCTCTCAGTAACACCTCATACAGCTGCAGCGACACATCTCTTCGTTTTGAATGATTCTGTTGGCAAAATGTGCCAATATTTTAGATTTCCACCTTTTCAAGTAGCAACAGGCTAATATGGGCTGAATGGCCTTCTCGTATCCATTTGTAAGAGGCCCATAGAGACAGAAATGCTTCGGCCTGTTGCTGAGCAGCAATCTCAATGCTCTGTCTCAAGGTTATAAAAGGATTTGATAACAGGGCACTTAAAACCAGGAGCAGCCTCATACTGGTCAATAAATATTATACTTTGGGGTAAGGTATCTAGAAACTTGCCTACCTGACTTCTTTTTATGCAACCGATCTGTTATTTTATAACTGCGTCCTTTCATAAACAGAGTGGAACATGTATAGACCACTGCAGTGCCTTTTAATACTCTCATATATAAGTTTTAAAAAAAGATTCAAAACATTTAAAAATCTTTGGTCTATCCCTCAGCAACCCTCATCCATTCCTTCCAAACCCGGTAAATGTTCCCTGTTATAGTGATATGAAAAATGATGTGTGGAACTGGTTAACTGAGCCTGTTTGTTTAGTCATGATTTGGAGAATCCGGTGTTGGCCTGTGGTGTACAAAGTCAAAAATCACACAACACCAGGTTTTCATCCGACAGTTTTAATTGGAAGTACGTTAGCTTTCAGAGCGTTGCTCCTTCATCGGGTGATAGTGGAGGACACACTTGTAAGGCACAGAATTTATCGCAAAAATTTACAGTGTAATGTAACTGAAATTATACATTGAAAAATACCTTGATTGTTTGTTGAGTCTTTCATCTGTTCGAATATCATGATAGTTTCATTTCTTTCATGTGTCTACCACAAAACCATTTTCTTTTAAAGTTTCATACTCAGGTTAGCAGTAACAACGAGTGTTAGTTAGACAATATTTTGAAGCTGTTAGCCTCTGTGTTCTCTGTCTATACCATAATCTTTAGATTGACTCTAATCTAAAAAGTAAGATAACAGAGTTTTACATGAATTCATGCAGCTTTTGAGTTCAGATTTCTACAGGAATGCATGCAGTTTTTGAGCAAAGTACAATGTAACTCTGCAAGTACAAATTCACCCCAGAAAATATATGTTTGCATGTGGGTCTTTGTTTGTATGTGTGTGTTTGTCTTGGTTGGGGGTTGTGAGTGTGAGAGGGAGTGTATATGTGTGTGTAGTGATGTAGAGTGTCTGAAGTCTGTGAGGGGTGCATGTGTGAGTGTGGGAGTGTGAGTGTGTGTGTCTGGGGTGGGGGGACTTAAGTATCAGTGAGAGAGAGTGTATATGTGTGTGCATGAGTGTAGAGTGGTCTAAGTCTCTGAGCGGATGCCTGTGAGAGTGTGTGCGTCTGTAAGGGTGTGTGTGTGTCTGTGTGCGTATCTGCGTATATATATGTCCGTACGTATGTGTGTGTATAGGAGTACGTGTGTGTGTGTGTGTGTGTATACTGCAATGGTGGTCACCTGCAATGTGACATGAACCCAAGGCCCCAGTTCAGGCCCTCCCTATGGGTACCGAAAGTTGTAATCAGCTTCTGCTCGGCCACTTTTCTATGCTGCCTATCCTGAAATGCGCCTTGAAGGATGGTCACCAGAAGGTCCGAGGTTGAATGTCTGGGACCACTGAAGTGTTCCCCAACTGGGAGGGAACACTCCTGTCTGTTGATTGTTGTGTGGTGCCCATTCATCTGTTGTCGTAGCCTTTGCTAATTTTCCCAGTGTTTGTTCAGTGACTGTGCTTAATGCCAATCTCCATGGATTCTAATTATCCCAGTGGAGTGTTTCCATCTTTTAATGATAAATGGGCGCCGTTAAATGTGGTATCCCATAACATGAGCGGGAACATCACCGACAGCACTGATAGGGAACAACAGACCCAGAGAGAGGGGGAGGAGAGATCAGTATCTGAGAACATTAGACTGGAATGTTCCAAACATGGATCAGAATCTGAGAACATTAGACTAGAATGTTCCAAAAATATATCAGAATATGGGAACATTAGGCTGGCAAGTTCCAACAATAGACAGGAGTTTATACATTTATGTTTGGCGTCTTTCTGCATATTACTGGTTGTCATTATCTAGGCGGTTCTATTACGCTCTTCTCATTATTCAAAACTTTTATTATCCTTTCCTGGCTATCGTTGGTGTTCCTGGTAAGTGTCAACGTCCAGATTTTTTTGTTCTAAAAACAGGTTGTGACTGTATTACTGTTCTTTTATATAGTCTACACTTCTTGTCACTATTATTTTCCTGTTGAAATTCTCATTCCAGATATTTACTCTACAGACCACTACTAAATACATAAAGAAATGTGTTCAATGACTGTCTCCCTCTCTGAGCTGGCATTGTTACTCTCTATGTTGACCTATTCTGTTCCAGCGGAGAACTGCAATTTACTGTATCATTGCCTTTGTTATTTAAAAATTAAGAGCTGGGAGATCACTCTCAACTGTTCTGGTTACAAACTCCACTTCCTTCCACTGTTTCCATCTCATCCCTGGCCAATATCTGCGACTGAAGCAGACAAGTCACAACTGTGGGAGATCCCTTTGACCATGAGCTGATTCATGACACCATATCCTGACCATTTCTGACTTGAAATGCTCACCACCCCAGACTATATCTCACTGGTTTATTCCATCTGCTGTTTGAACCTTGAGCTATGAAGCCACAGTCTTAATGAAGCCAATAATCTGCTGCTGACGCTCCCGGCTTCAAACCTGCCGAAGCAAATCTGATTCGAACTCACACCAAACTCCCATCCGTCTGTCACTCATGTGCACGCAGATGTATATTGCTGTTTTTTTTTCTGGCAATACCTTTATTTTGACATTCTCAAACTTTACCGTATCTGTCCATGAAACGTCTCTCGTTCTCTCTGTTGATTAACAAAAAGCCTGCCAGTTGTACTTATTTAAAATAGTTTCCTCCATGTGCGTTCCTTCTCAAGCAATGAGTTTCGCATTCAACCACGCCAATCGCGCGCAAACACACACTCTCTCAGTCTCTGATGAATACACACACAGCAGACCTTCTCATTGTCGACATTGTAGCAATTTGATGCGAGTATAGTTAGCATATGATAGTAAAGTTTGCAATACTCTTTATGCTGGACAGACAGTGCAGTTTACTGAGCAACACACTAGCATGGTCTGCACAGCTCTCCATGCTGGGCTGTCATCTTGTCCCAGTTTATGTTGTTTCTGGTGTTCTGTCAAGCAGATTCTGAATTTGATGTAACAAACCATTCCAGCTGATCTGACAATGCCTTTATTCAATGTTCTCATTCTTTTCAGTTTACTCTCGAAGATTCTCACTTTTCCAGTTAGTCCCACTGCCATGTCTTTTTCCCCATATTTCCACAACATCTTTTCAGTTAATTAACTGTCTCTTTCTGTCGTTAATGTGAATCTTTCTGTCCCTCTGTTTCTTTCCCTGGCCTTTGTTTATGGTTCTCTAGTGTATCGAGTGCTGGCATTGTGTAGCTCAGAAACAGTGAAATGGTGTGTGTCAGGCTGTTGTTCACTTCCCGGTATGTCCCATGTGATGGTCCATGGACAGGGGTGTTTCAGAAGTTATGAGACACATCCTTGTAACTGTATTTGTCCCTCTCATGTGATCTTCCGATCGCGGAAACCCCTCAAGTAAAGGGCCAGGGATCTAAAGTGTGTGACAACGCTGTCACTTGAAAAAAAAGATTATTTTCTCCTTTCTTTAAATAAGAGATCTTAAAGGCCAAACTACCTACTGAAAACGGCTCAAGTAAATGACTTACGACACTTTTAGAGTTTATAATAAATAGCAGTAACGACGGCCGAGTAACTTATCCCCAGCTCCGACTCTCTCTGAAACCTGACTTGATGCTGTTTCCTCCTGAATTGGAGAACTGTATGCAAGTCTGAATGTATATCTGAATGTTCTATTTTTCCAAGAGATGTGTTGATGGGATGTTGGTATATTGGAAGAGTTCATTTGTAGAAGGTACCGTATCCATTATTCGGTTATGGTTTCCAATAGTTAAATTATTCTAAATTCCTCTTCATTTTGTATTGATTTTCATTAGATTCTTTAAGTATGTTGTGTTTTGCTTAATGGTGAGTGGTTTGACTAGTAGCATCACATCTGGAACTCCCACTTCACATCTACCTTTAAAATAAGGAAAGTTTGGCATCCAGCTTCTTAAAATAGTTTGAGGCAGTCTGGTTGGTCTATTGCAAACTGGGGTCTCTTGTCTGGTTCTAAATCAATATTACCAAACTGGTTTAGAATTACAATCCCTACAGTCTGCAAACAAGCCATGCGACCCAACAAGTCCACACCAACCCTCCGAGAAGTAACCTACCCAAACCTATCCATTACCGTATTATTACACATTTACCCCAACTAAGGCACCTAACCCACACAACCCTGAAAACTTTGAACAACTAACAATGACCAATTTACCTGACATGCACATCTTTGGACTGTGGGAGAAAACCAGAGCATCCAGAATAAGCTCATGCAGACACTGAAAAGTATGCACCAAGAAACTATTGGGTTCAAAGGTCACGTATGGTAGTTGTTAGTGTCTTTGGTTCCGGATGTTGAATCCTGTTGGTTGAAAGACTGTTTTGTGTATAAAGATTCTTTCAGTCACTGAGAGTTCTCTGGGTGTGGAAGAAGTGAAGTTGGGGGTTTTACAAAAGGTAATGAAGACAAAGCTGTAGGAATTGACAGACAAGCTGGAGTTGGGGATGCGTTTGTCTGTGAGAAAATGAGAGATAATTACAGCTAAAGCTCAGCAATTACATTTGGTGGAAGCGCCATCAGAGTCTTTGGAAATGGCTAGAATTCAATTTCAAATGAGGCGCCTTGAACATGAGAAGGAATTGAAACAGTTTGAATTATGATGAAAAGTAGAAATAAAATAAAAGGAAATGAAGAAGAAAGAAAGAAAAGAGAGAAGAAAAGCAGAGAGATTCAACTTCAAAAGTTAGTGATTAGAGAGGAAAGTTGACATATAGGGTCGAGATGAAGGTAGACGATAGGCTGGATGAGGAGGATAGTGAGGATGAGCAACCCCATAGTAGCCAAAGGCTTGATGGGGATCTGTTTAAATACAGTCAGGCATTATCTAAATTTGATGAGAAGATTGGGGGAGCCTTTTTAATTTCATTTGAGAAAGTGGCTAAACAAATGCAGTGCCCAGTGAACATGTGGATTTAGTTGATCCAAACAAAGCTGATAGGTATTTGCATCCCTATCGCAGGCAGTGTCTGAGGAGGAGGAGGTGAAGAATGCCTTCTGAAGTGGACATGAGCTTGTGCCAGAAGCCGACAGACAGTGTTTCAGGATTCTAAAATAGCGTCCATGATTAAATGCACATTGAGTTTCCAAGAATCAAACAAAGTAATTTTGAAAGGTAGGGAAGGGTATTAAAAACAGAGCAAACCTATGACACTGTTAGAGAGACTCTTATTTTGGAGAAGTTCAACAATTCACTTCCTGCAATCGTGAGAACTCGTGTGGAAGGGCAGAGAGTTACAATGGCAAGATTAGAAGCTGAAATGGTTGATGATGATGATTGAGTTCCGAAATCAAAGGCTGGTTTCTGTGAGAGATGGAGAAGAATGTGCGAGATCTTCTTAAAACATATCCCTGTGAGAGTAAAGTTTATTGGCATAGGCCAGGAGTAGCAGTTAAAGGGGTTACAGCATTAAGAGGCAAAGAAGGACTATTCGAGAGATGAAAAGTGCTCCATTACGTAATGTGTGGTTGGAGCGTCCAGTGGAAACATCAACAGATTTATTCCACAATGGGGAAGGAGGCCTTGAGCTTGGTGTTAGCGTTACAACATTTCAGCATTTCAATTGCCAGTAACATACCTGAGACAAATCTTTATCACTGATCGTGACCCCTTAAAGTTTTTTGGAGAATTTTAGGGAGAGAATCAAATCTGCCATTCAATTTGAACTTTTACAGTTGACAGGGCGAGAAAACCTAAATTTTGACACGTTGTGGAGACTTGGATGAAGAAAGACAAAAGCATTCTGTGGCAGGAGTAAAATGACTGAAATCGAATCTAGTTGTGAACATTTGTATGCTCACAGTCAATGAAATATATATGCATTTCAGTCTACTAATAGAGGAAGGTTAGCAGGTCTAAAATTAATCCATTTTTGTATCTTGATGGATCATTTTATTAAAGCTGAGTTGTGAGTTTACTATCACTGTAAAGAGGTTATGTTCTCTTAGGTTGTTTTTGAAGGGATGTTATTAAGGCAGAGATGCAGAACTGCAGTCTGCACACAGTTTAAGTAAATAACTGAGGAGGCCTTTAGGTTTCATTAAATGGTGGTAACAATCGAAGGGCAGTGGCCAGCTCTCCCAGACCAGATTTTCTCGTTTTCTTTTTATGTGCAGTATTCAGAAGCTGTTGGAGATCCTCGAAGGGTTGGAAGTATCAATACATGATCCCCAGCTGCTTTTCTCTCTGGGATCTATGTTGATGTTGTTTCCCCCTGGATCAGAATACTGCAATGTAAGGATCTGTATTTAAATATATCTTTGTGCCAAGAGGTGTAAACCAAGAAGGTACGGTATCTATTGTTTGTGTAAGTGTTCCAACATATAAGCTATCCCAAAATGTTCTTTTCTTTGATTGTATTTTAACTAAAGCATTTGAATAGATTATATTTTGCTTAATGTCGAGTGGTTTGACCAGTCACAACATATCTGGAACGCACACTTCACATCTATGTTTTAAATAAGGAGGTTTGGGTCTAAGCGGCCTTCTTAAAATACTTTGCGGAGATCTGGTCTGGTCCACAACACTTGCACAGATGGGTTTCTGACTGACTCCTCTTATTGAAAATTTAGTGCAGGGGCTGGGGATGGTTTGCTGGAGGTTGTGCTGTGAGCTGCCTCAGACATTCAGGGAGACCTGAGGATTTGGTGACTCAAATCTGGATGGAGCATGGGGACTGTATTTACAGCATCTGAGCCTGCAACATGAACAACAAATGAAGCAGAGGCTGCAGAGAAGGCAAACTCCGAAACCACAGAGTGAGTGTGTGTGTGGGGAAAGGATCTGCTGTATCCACCCCAAGTATTCCAGGAATAGCTTCCCAAGCTACACGTAACCCAGGAGCAGAGAGTGAGGGGACCCTGACTGAAAAAGGAGCTGGTCACAGAGTGGTGTCACCTCCTTCAACACGACCTGCAGCTTCACACCAGGGGGAGGATGGTGCTGCCAGTGGCTGTGAGGGTCACTGTTTCATTCAGCTTCCATGATCCATAACTTTCCAGGCAGGACTAGGTAACATATCCATCATTTCCCAGTATCTCAACATCAAAGTCACCATTCGGTGATGGAGGACATATTTGGTGGATGAGGTAAATAGATTGTTTCTCCCAGAGCAGGAAGCTGACGGGTGTATCCAGTATAGTGGTATTCACGATGGTGTGCATGGCATCTGCAGAATACCCATGTCAATGGGGAGAGGTAGAGGAACTGAAGGAGCTCTCTCTCTATTAATGTTACAGTGTGCCCATGCACAGTACATCATGTTGGTGAATACCCACTGTCCTGGCAGCAGTCACGGCCTCTTCATTCAGAAGCAGTCAGCCATTCCCATCGTCATCGGGTCTTCACGTAGAAAGAAATGAATATATCTTGGATAAAGGCCTTCCCCTTGATGCACATTTCAAAACAACATCCCCACCACCAATCAACCACATTAAAGTATTCCATGTGTACGGAGAGCAATTGGGTCACTTGGAGTGTCTGGGAGCAGAGGATCAGGGATGGTGCAAAACCTGCCATGTCTGAACGGGTTTGAGTGAACCCCTTAGTACACAGTATCAATAAGTCCTAAAATCCCTCTCCATTTCAGTAACATACTGCTTTCCATTATTCCTGTAAATGAAATGACAGATTATATCATGTTAAATTCCACCTGCCAAACTATTATCTATTGCTTTTACCTCTCTGAATCTATTTGCAGACTCTCCACCCTCTCTTGATAATTTAATCTCTTGCTTACCACAGCGACATCACCAAACGCAGCATCTGTATGTCTGTTCCATCCTCCTGATCATTAATATAGATTGTAAATAGTTGAGAACCAAGTACTGGTCACTCTGTGACCTCACTGGTTACGTTCTGTCTAACTGATTGAGACTGATTTATCCTGAGTGCCTGCTCCTGTATGATACACTCTCCTTCCCATTCCTATGCAACACTGTGGAAGGATCGAAAAAGAACAAGGAGCATCTGTGAGGAATCCAACCCCTCGATGAGGCTGATGTCAACACGGCCTCTGTTCCACTTTCCTGCTATCTCTCCATCCTAAAACTCTAGTCTCTTGTTGTAGATTGCGCCGCATGAAAAAAAAATCCACTCCATATCTACACATTCAATGAATTTTAGCATTTTACAGGCCTCAATGAGATCTCCTTTCATTCTTATAAACTGGAGAGTATAGGCCTAAACTGCTCAATTTCTCTTCATAAGACAAACACTTCAAATATGGAATCAATCTAATGAAGTTCTTCTGAATTGCCTTCAATGGAAATACCTCATTCTGCAGGACACCCAAACTGTACTCCAGTTGCAGCCTCACTAATGCCTTGCATAGCTGCACCAACACCCCCTACCTTCCTACTCTATCCTTTTATAAATCACCACTGAAATTATGCTTGCATTTCTCATTATTTGCAGTATCCGCAGGCAGGTTCTCTGTGATATGCAAGCAGACACCCAGATCCCTCTGCACCTAAACACTTTGAAGTTTATCTCCATTTAGATAATAATTTGTCTTTCTATTATACTGGCCAACTTGAATAGCCCCATATTTATTCACTTTAATTTTCCTTGCCAAACGTTGGCCCATTCACCCAACCTATCCATATAGTTTTAAAATATCTTACATCATCATTCCGAAGTAATTTCCTACCAATGTTAGTGTCATCTGAAAATGTGGCATCGTATTTTCTATCCCATCAACTCAGTACAGTACGACCATCGATCGCAAATGGTTGAGGCATGAGAACTGAAATCAATGGCACCCCACAAATTGCATTTGCTAAAAGAAAATGACACATTTAATTCATCTGACTCCATTTTGTTGGTTAACCAATCCTCCATCCAAGCTAATAAATTACTCCTAAACCCATGTTGTCTGATCTTACCACTTATTCTTTGGAGAAACGACATATCCGATGCCTTCAGGAAGACCAGATATGTTCTATCTCCAGGATTCACACGCTCCACTTTGTTTATGACATCTTCAAATAACTCAAGCAAACAATTCAAACACGATTTAGCCCTCGTAAAACCATGTTGACTCTGATGGATTGTGGTTTAACTTTGCAAATGTCCAGAGCAATGGACTCTAACAATTAGCCTTAAATTACAATAGTTTATTGTTACACTTTAGTCCCTAATGTATATCATTATTATAAGTTCTTCCCTTTCGAAAACCTTTACGTTTTCTTTGAATTCCTGTTTAATGAGCACAAGAATTTAAGAGATCAATTGCTGTGTAAGAGCCATGTGTGACTGAATGGATTCATCATCCTGCTGGTGTACAAATTGGATGGGCTGGCGTCTTTCTGTTGCTCCCATGTTGTCATCTCCAGGGCCAGAATGACCTGCTCCTGTTGATGCTTCAGAGGATTTGGAGATTATGGAATCTTCCTGTTGCTGTGTAACATTTTGAGGAGCTGATGGGGCTTCTCATACTTCTCCATAACAGATGGAAACACTGAACGGTCTCCTCATGTATCCCGGAGATGGGACCGAGGGAATGATTGGTCTTCTCTTGTTCCCATACAACAGACACGTGTCGAAATTATATTTTCCTTTCTCATGAAAGGAATCTCAGATAGTTTTTATTCTTATCCAATTCCCTTGCAATAGACTCGGTGGGTCTGAATGGCCTCCTGTTATCCCAGCGTAACAAATCTCCAATCACTGTGTGACCTCTTCCAGTTCCTATGTTACAGACTTGAGGAGGCTGAATGGACTGATCCTGTTGCTGTTTAACAGTATACTGATGCAGTATGGTCTACTGTTATAGGCTCGAGTGGTTGATTGGCCTCCTTCTGTAAATGTATATCAGGCGCCAGGGGCTGAATAGCCTCATCCTGTTTGGGTGTAACAGGGTCGAAGGCCTGAATATCCTCCTGTTGTTCCTGTGTAACAGGATGGAGAACGGAATGGTTCCTCCACTATCTGTGTAATTCACATCACTTGTTGACTCCTCCTGTCATCTGTGTCCAAGTAAGATCATCTTTATTTTTTGTAAACTCCAATGGCTACTGGGTCAACCTGATCATCCTTTCGTTACAAGCTAGCACCTTCATTGCAGGAATCAGTTGAGGGAACCATCTCTGAGCTGCTTCCAAAATAACAAAACATTTTCTTCATTGAAGAGATTAAATCTGTACACACGACTCCAGATGTGATCTCACTAAGACCCTGTATAGCAGCAGCAACACATTACCAGCCTGCTGTAAAGTTCCCACCCAGGTTAGAGCTGTCTCAGCTCTCTGGGGGAATATAGAGCATTGTTGGAAGATCATTGTCCTTCTCTACTCCATCAGCATAACTGGAGATCTGGAGAAATTAACGTTTGAGAAGATCATAAATGATGTGGCAAGATGATCTCTACCATTAATCTCCCCAGAGCCCACATTGCTCAGATTCTACAGAATCTAGTAAAGTGAAGCGCAAAAACAGCAAGGAGGAGCAAACATTGATGGGAGTTATATATCAAAGTGAAAGCTGCAATACAAATGCTGGAGATGTTATAAAACAGGAAATGAGCTATACACATTTGTGGGTACTGCAGTAAAAATGTACTGTTTATGTTATATCTGAACTGTGTTAACCCAGTTGAGTGCTAATGCTGAGAAAAATGGATTTCATGACCACGTGTGCGATGGTTTACATGAACATAATGTTGAGCACTGAGCTCGAGATCAGGTTATTTCGGAATTGGTGTTGAATGATCAGAAGAGCACATTGAAAATTTTGCTGTCAAGGACCTTTTGGGAACAGTGAACACAATGAATTGTTTTTTTTAATGCTGTTTAAGTACACGATAGTTTTTGTTGTATTTGAAGTAACCGTTATAAAACTGAGTCAGGCAAGCCATCAAGGTGTGAGGAGAAAGTGGACTATAGATGCTGGAGATCAGAGTCGAAGAGTGTGGTGCTGGAAAAGCACAGTCAGGCAGCATACTAAGAGTAGATAAATCGATGTTTCGGGCATAAGCCCTTCATCAGGAATTATGCTTATGGGCCAAGGAGGCTGAGAGATAAATGAGAAGGGGGTGCGGCAGGGGGGAGGTAACTGGGATTGCCGTAGGTAGATGAAGGTGGGGTTGAAAGAGTTACGTGATGAAGGGAGACAGAACGCCCCATCTACTGCATCCATTAAACCCAATGTAGTCTTCTTTACATTGGCGAGGCAGGAGGTCAACTTGTGGATCATTTCAGAGAACATCTCTGGGACAGCATACATTGAACAACTCCATCGCATTGTGGCTGAGCACTTTAACTCCCCTTCCCACTCTGCCAAGGACATGAGGGCCCTTGGCCTGCTCCATCACCAAACCCGAGCCACCAGAAGACTGGAGGAAGAAAACCTCCTCATCTGCCTTGGGACCCTCCAACCACAGGGGATCACAGTGGATTTCCCCATTTCCCCATTTCCCCTAATCCCACCTTCAAAGTCAGCACAGTCCTTTTGAATGTTCCTATGTGTCCACCTTCCTTCCTATCAATCTGGGCCACCCTCCTCTCCGACTATTACTTTCAACCCCACCTTCATCTACCTATTAGATGAAAGGAGACAGCTTAGAAAAATGCCAAGTGCTGCAGTAAGCCAGTGGATTCAGATAAATGTAAGACCCAGCAAAGGATGACCAAGAAACTGGGAAGAAAATCAGAAAGAGACAAAGCGTGCAAACGAAAGAAAAACATGCAGACTGCTAAAAAGCGTCTATCAATGTATGAAACAAAACTAAAAACAAGGTCAAATGTGGAACTGTTGGTGTGCGTTCAGGATAATTTATTGCAGAGAACAGAGAAATTGCAGGGCAAAGAAACAGTTTCTTTGTGTCTATCTTCATGGAAGAATGTCCAGAAATTCTTCCAGAAATACCAAGTGACCCTGGGACTTGTGTAATTAAAGTCTAAAACCATTCTTATCAGTGTTGGGGTCATCTTTGAAAAGAAAGCTGGATTAAGTATTTATTAATCTGACAGACTGGATGTACTTCATACAAGAATTTCAGAGGAAGCAGCAATAGACATGCTGATTGAAAGCGGATTGTCATTTTATTTTCCAACACATGCCCGAAAGGCATTTAACCAATCTGGATAAGGCAAAGGTTATAAATATTATCCAACAGTTTAAGAAGAGATGAAGATGGAGACTGGTGAACTACAG
Organism: Chiloscyllium plagiosum; assembly: GCF_037043375.1. Lineage (NCBI taxonomy): Eukaryota > Metazoa > Chordata > Chondrichthyes > Orectolobiformes > Hemiscylliidae > Chiloscyllium > Chiloscyllium plagiosum. Next base: position 65,624,429 of record NW_028270180.1, on the reverse strand, counting down.
ATCAACTAACTTGTCATCCGCAGCCGGGTGTCTGTTGGACTCGATTACAAAGAACATGCTACTCGGTATATAGAAGATAATAACATAACAGGGGAGTGTGAGAATGTACCGATGAAAGGAAAACCGGAAGTGGCAAACATATTTTTGGAATGGTTTGAAGATGATTCTTGTGAACAAAGGCAATGATGAAACAATGTATAACGTACAGTTGGAGATTCATGAGCTTTTTTAAAGAACTCACACAGTAAGCTCATAAGAAAAGTGAAAGCGAGAGGTATTAGGAAGAACATATGCAAATAGGAAAGTAAAAACCAAGTTTACATTCATGTGAATGGAAGATAGAGGATGCCGTGCACCAGTTGTATCGAGTGTTCATGCGACTATACTTAGAGTATTGTGTACCGTTCGGAGTCCCAATCTAAGAAAGAATGTACTGACTACAGAGGAACTGCAAAAGGTATTATCCAAGATAACCCCTAAAATGGCAAGATTGTCTGAGAGGGAAACTCAGCCTGTGATCTCGAGTGTCAAAACATGAGAGGTGATTGCAGTGAAACCTAGAAACATAACGGGGATTGAATAACAGAGGGTCAAGTACACTAGGCGAGATAAGGGAGAATCCCACGATATTCTACACGGACAAGTAGAACAGAATAATCAACAAACAGTCAGTGTCCATTAGAAAGCAAAGGGGCAATACGTGTGTCAAGCTGGAGTACATTGATGGATTGTTACATGAGACCTTCGCATCTATTTTACTTGGGAGAAGGAGGAGGCAGGTACAGAATTCAAGACGATGGACTAGGAAGCTCTTGAACAGTATGATGTAAAATGCGAGTCGGGATTTGAGGTTTTGTTCTGTACAAATTTGGACCAATCTCCATGTCTGAATGATTTGTATCACAGGCGGCTGTTGGAGTCGAGGGAGGAAAGACCCTGACTGAATAGTTTAATTAGAATCTGACCATAGGGGAGGTGCCAGAGAACTGGAGAACTGCTAATACGATTCCACTTCACAATAAGAGTGGGAGAGATAGACCAGGGAACTATAGACGAGTGAGTATTAGATCACTGTTAAGGAAACTACTGGAGAAAACAGGGAAGGAGAAAATCGAACTCCAATTAGAGTCACAAGTTTTGATCAGGGATAATCAACATAACGTTATCAGGAGGAAGTCACATCCAATGGATTTGATTGAATTAGTTTGAGGAGGTCGATTGTTTAGTTTTGTAGGAAGGCCTTTGACAAATTTCCACCTGGAAACTGGAAAATAAAGTAAAATCTCGCAATATGAAGGATAACTTGACAAGTTACAACGAAAATTGTCTTAGTAGCAGGAAATAGAAGGTGGTGAGAGAAGGCTGTTTGTGTGACTGGAGACCAGTGTCCCCTGGTGTACCACAGGGATCAGTGTTGTGTTCCTTATTGTTTGTGTTATTCATAACAAAATATAGATCTGAATGTGGCGGGGGCTAAGTGGAGAGTGGGGAAGGTGTGATAAGTAAGTGTATGTTTGACAAAAAGATTGTCTGGGTGGTTCGCAGTGAGGAGGGAACGCCTTAAGTTACAGGAAGATGCAGATGGAATGGTCAGATGGGCACATCAATGGCATGTAACCCTGATAAATATGAGGTGATGCACTTTGGGAGATGGAACCAGGCAGTGGAAGACTCAATGAATGGCAGCACACTAGGAAGCTCAGATTGTGCTTCTCCACACATCCCTGAATGTGACTGGACAGGTTAATATTTAAAAATGCGTTGCTGGAAAAGCGCAGCTGGTCAGGCAGCATCAAAGGATGTTTCTGGCAGATTCCTGAAGAAGGCTTATTCCCGAAACATTGATTCTGCTGCTCCTTTGATGCTGCCTGACCTGCTGCGCTTTTCCAGCAACACATTTTTTAAGCTCTGATCTCTAGCATCTGCATTCCTCACTTTCTCCTGGACAGATTAATGGACTAGTTAAGAATTGGACCTGAGGTGTAGCGTTTCCTAATCAGGGTGTAGATTATAAGAGCAATACAGGGCCTTGGTTCAGCCAAAATGGAATACTGTATGTTGTACCGGGAGCCACATTCCAGGAAGGATGTGATTGTACTGGAGAAGGTGCAGAGGTGATTCACCAGGATGTTCCCTGGGATGGAGCATATCAGCTATGGAGAGAGGCTGGATAAGCTCGGGTTTTTTACTTTGGAGCAGAGAAACTGAGGGGTCAGTGATCAGAAGGATACGATGATAAGCGACACGGACAGGGTGGATAGACAGCAGCTGTTCCTTTTAGTCAGAGGGTCAAGAACAAAGGAGCACACTTTTAAGGTGAAGGGTTTGGGGTTCAGAGAGGATTTAAACATTTATTCACCTCGACGTGTGGGATTCTGGGATTACTTCCTGAGAGGGGAATGATCACCTCACGATCATTAAAAAGTACTTGGACGAGCAATTGGAAGTGTCATAACATTCCAGGCTATGGGCCTGGTGTAGGAAAGTGGGACTAATATAGATCGTGCTGTATTTCTGTTGGAACAGAGTCTATGTTCTTGTGAGTGTATGGTGTGGAAGGTCAATTATTGAGCAGTTTAAGGCAGGAATTGATGGATTTCTGAAGAGTTATATTCATAAGGGTTATAAGAGTGAACTGTATTAGCTTGTTAAATTATGTCAATGTGAGAAATATGAGAAAACAAGTGCAGTTTGCTTACAGTTTGAAACCAGAGAATGGAGAATGGGGAACAGGGAAATGGCAGAACTATGAAGCCACTACTTCAATTCTGTCTTCACAAAACTTTCTAACAATACAAGGAAAACCGAGTCTGGAGTGGGAAAATGATAGAATACATGGAACAATAAACTTAGTAAGTAAATGGTTTAGCAGACATTATTGTTGCTGAAAGTAATGGTCATAGACAACACTAAGATAGATTTATGAAATGGGAATTATGTTTGAGAAACAGACTGGAAGACAAATGAAAGAGAAGCAATGGATGTAAAACGTTTTGATTTTTAGAAAATGTTGGTAAAGCTCCAAGCCCAATTTGCAAAATCAAATCTGAGCGGGGCTAATATATGAATATGTTTCTAGAATGGGACAGCTGGCAGGAAACAGTGAATAGAAATAAACAGACTCGTCAAGCAACAGTCTGCCATTTTCTGAAAGGTATGATTCTGTGAGTATGACTATGTCCCAGACTCCCCATTACCTTCCCCAGATATCTCCTGTCTCATCAGCAGGACGGACACAGCAGAAGTGGCTGTGCAGTGGGATACAGTTGGAAGGACATTGCTCTTGGAGTCCTCAACAGTGACTCCGTATCCCATGAAGTCTCATGGCATTAGTTTGCACATGGGAAAGGAAACCTCCTGCTGATTACCATGTACCAGGCTCTCTCAACTGATAAATCAGTACTCCTCCATGCTGACCAACACTTGGAGGAAGCACTGAGGGGAGCACGGACGCAAGATGTACTCTGGGGGGGGGGGGGGGATTTCAATGTTCACCACCAACAGTATCTCAGCTACAGCATTACTGATCGAGCTGGCCGGGTCCTAAAGGATATAACTGGCGGCAGGTGGTGAAGGAACCAACAAGAGGAAAATACATACTTGACCACAGCCTTACTAATCTGCCAGTTGCAGAAGTATCTGTCCATGACAGTATCGGTAAGAGTGACCACGCATAGTCATTGTGGAGACAAAGTCACACCTGCATATTGAGAATAACCTCGACCATTTTGGGTGGTACTATCACGGTGCTTAATAGGGCAGACTTCGATCAGATCTAGCACCTCAAATCTGGATGTCCATAAGGTGTTGTGGGTCATCAAAGCAGTGGAATTGTACTCCCGCATAACCTCATGGCCTGGCATATCCCCCTCGCAACAATTACCATCAATCCAGAGGATGAACATTGGTTCAATGGAGTGTGCAGGAGGTCAGGAGCAGCACCAGGCATACCTGACAATGAGGTGTCAGCTTGGTGAAGCCACCAAAAAGGACTACTTGTCCGCCAAACAGCATAAGCAGTGATTGATAGACAGAGCTAAGTGATCCCACAAGCAACGGTTCAGATGTAAGCTCTGCCGTCCTTCCACATCTAGTCGACAAAAGTTGAGGACACTTAAGCAACTCACTGGAGGAAGAGATTCCACAAATAACCCCTTCCTCCATGATGGAAGAGCCCAGCACTTCAATGTATAAGATAAGGCTGGTCCATTCGCAACAATCTTCAGTCAGAAGTGCTGTGTGGATGATCCATTTCAGCCTCCTCCAGTGATCCTCAGCAATTCAGTTACCAGTCATCAACCAATTTGATTCAGTCCACGCGATATCCAGAAATGTTTGGAGATACTGGATACTCCACAGGGTCCATAATCTGACAACATTCTGGCAATAGTACTGAAAACTCGTGCTCCATAACTTGCCGCTCCATAACTTGCCACTCCCCTAGCCAAACTGTTTCAATACAGTTGCAACAATGGCTTTCCCCGATTACGTGGAAAATTACCCCAAGTATCTCCTGTATATAAAAAGCAGAACAAATCCAATCCGGCCAACTACCACTTCATCAGTCTACTCTCGATCATCAGTAAAGTGATGGAAGGTCTCAGTGCTTTTAAGCAGCAACCTGCTCAGCAATACCGTTGTCAATGACGCCCAGTTTGGGCTCCACCAGGGCCACTCAGCTCCTGACCTCATTACTGTGGTTCAAACATGGACAAAAGAGCTGAATTCCAGAGGTAGGATGAGAGTGACAGCCCTTTAGGTCAAGGCTGCATACGACCCTGTGTGGTATCAAGGGCCCTTAGCAACACTGGAATCAATGGGTATCAGAGACAAAATCCCTGCTGGTTAGATTCAAACCTGACACGTAGGAAAGTGGTCATGGTTGATGAAGGTCAGTCAACTCAGCTCCAAATCTGTAGGAGTCCCTCGAGCAGTGACCGAAAACTTCTTCAGGGCTGCTTCATCAATGACCTTCCCTCCATTTTAAGGTCAGAAGTGGGGATGTTCGCCAATGATTGTACAATGTTCTGCAACATTTGTGGCTCCTCAGATACTGAAGCAATCCATGTTCAAACGCGACAAGATCTGGACAGTATCCAGGCTGGCAAGTGGCAAGTAATATTCAGCCCACAGGAATGCCAGACCATGACCATCACCAATAAAATACAATCTAACCTGCCCCTTGGCATTCAATGGTGTTACTATCACTGAATGCCCCAGTATCAAAGTCCTGGTGGGTAATCATTACTCAGAAACTCACTGGTCTCGCCACATGAACACAGTAACTATAAGAGCAGGTCCGAAGCTAGGAATACTGCGGCGAGTAACTCACATCCTGACTTCCAAAAGTCTGTCCATCGTCGACATAAGTCAGAAGTGTGATAGGAGACTCCCAATTTGCCTTGATGAGTGCAGCCCCAACAACACTCAAGAAGCTTTATACCATCCAGGACAAAGCAGCCAGTTTGACTGTCCCTTCATCCACAATGCTCCACCATCAACGCTCAGCAGCAGCAGCAGCAGCAGCAGCAGTGTTTTACTATCTACATGCTGCAATGAAATGATTCACCAAAGATCCTCAGATAGTATCTTCCCAACTCACGACCACGTCTATCTAGAAGGAGAAGGGCTACAGATGTATGGGAATACCATCATCTTCAGGTTCCCTCCAAGCCAGTCACCATCCTGACTTGGAAATATATCACTGCTCCTTCACAGTCACTGGGTCAGAATCCTGAGATTCCCTCCCTAATGGCATTGGAGGTTAACAACAGCAGGTGGACTGCAGCGTTCAACAAGGCAGCTCACCACCACCTTCTCAAGGGCAACTAGGGACAGGCAATAACTGCTGGCCCCGCCAGTGATACCCAGATTCACGAAATAAATAAATAGAAATTAACAGAGGAAGGTTGCTGAGGTGTCGCAGGGATCGGTGCTTGGGGCCCAGCTGTTCACAATACCCATTAAACATTGGGTTTGCTGGAATCAGATACAATATATCCCAGCCTGCTGACAGCAGGAACGGATGTGGGATTGTGAGTGGGTGAGGAGGATATATAAAAGCACCGAGAAGACTAAGACAAGTGGAGTGAAAGGGTAAATACTGACAGAGGGAGAACAATGTGGATAGAGGTGACAGTGTGCCCTTTGATGGAAATTTGAAAAGGATGGGTTGAAACATGTTGATCCACAAAGGGATGTATGTTCCTTCTTGTTGTTTCCTTCTGCATAAATATCTGAGGCCCATGCACCGCAGTGAGTTCTGCAACCAGAGGTCAATACTAGGCATGGCATTGGCACGCTGTCCAGTGGACACAGACCCACCAAGTGGGGAGCTGCAACACAGAAAAAGATTTCCATTTCCTTGTACACCAGTCGCTGAAAGTAATATTGCAGAAACAGAAAGTAGTGAGGAAGGTAAATGGTGTGTTGACCTTCATTTCTTGGGGATGTGAGCCCAGGAGAAAAGGTGTCTTACTGCAGCTGTACAGGGCCTTGGTGAGATATCATCTTGAACATTGTGCAGTATTGTGTGCAGTTTTGGTCTCCTTACCTAATAAAGGACAAACCTGACATTGATGGAGAGCAGTGAAGGATGAGCAGACTGATCTCTGGGATGACGGGCTTGTTGTGGGAGCAGAGTTTGGGGTAAGTGGGCCAGTGTTCCATGGGGTTTAGGAAGATTAGTGGAGATCTCAGTGAAATATACAAAACTCTGACAGGGTTAGACAGATTGGAAGCAGGGACGATAATTCCCCTGGCTGGGACTTCTAAAGCAAGGGGCCACAGTATTAGGTACAGGCAGTCATTCTGCACTGAGATGAGAATAAATGTCTGCACTCACTGACTGGGAAACCTGGGGAATTCATTCGCACCTGGAAACCGAGACACTGATTATAAATAAGGATTTAGAAACAGTAAAGGAATGGTGGGAGAGCAGGGGTGCGGTATGGAAATGAAGAGCCAACCATCATTATATTGAATTGGTTAGCAAACTCGATGGACCAAACGTACTACTGCGCCGCCTATTTAAGAGCATCCCAAGGTTACTCACATTAATGGATATGTATATCGTGTGGGGTAAGTGCATGGAGGAGATTTTTTCCATGAACTAGAATGGGGAGGCTAAATGTGTTTTCCATTCCCGATGTTTCTGTGCAGTCTATGGGAAAGCTCTGTAAATGCTGTCACAAGCTCTCAGATGTTATGAAGGAGGTTTCTGCAGGGTCGACATGACTATGTTCCCATTCCCTTTTCCGACATTGATGCTGAGTCCGGGTGTTCTGTCCGGTTTCATCCTTTCAGACCTCGGAGTAGTTTAATATAAATGAGTGCCCTTGCTTGGCAATTTCAGAGACCATTGAAATGTTTACAACATGTCAGGGTCTTTGGAGTCACTTTTAGGTCAGCCCAGGAAATCACGGGAGATTCACTTTCTAAAAGTACATTGGAGAAGGAAATTCTGTTTACAATCCATATTGGCTTCAAGGTCACTGTTACTGACCCCAGATTTTAGATCTCGATATTTTATTAATTGTCTTTAACTTCCACCCGCTGCCAGAGCATTAGCCTGGTCTGGATTAATAATCCAGTGACATTTCCACAGCACCATCTCCACATGGGGATCTATCGGAAACTACACTGAACGGTTACTTCTGTGCTGCTTGACACTCTGTCAAAAAGAACTCCCACCAATTTGACTGTCATGATGGGACTGAGGAGGTGGTAATTGGTCAGATTGTAATTAGTCCCGTCTTAAGGAACGGGACATAGCTGAGTAATTTTCCACATTGCCAGGGAGATGTCAGACTTGGAGCTGGAATGGAAAAGCTTCCCTAGGGACATGGCTTGTTGTGCAGCACAAGTCTGCAGTCCTATTGCAGGAATGGAGTCAGGAACTATTGCATGTGTCGTATCTACTGTGTTCACCAGTTTCTTCATGTCACGGGCAGCGAATCAAATTGGTTGAAGACTGCCATCTGTGATTTTGTGGGCATCATAATGAGGGTGAGGTGTATCATCGACTCAACACTTCTGGCAGAAGATAGTGCAGATAAAACATCCTTCTCTTTTACACTGATGTGCAGGTCTGTTCCATTATTTAGGATGGGGAATGTTTGTGGAGCCCTCTCCTCCAGTCATTTGTTTAATCATCCATCACCATTTATGACTGAATGTGACAGGACTGCAAGACTTCGTTCAGATTTGTTGGTCATGTCTGGTAGCTTTAATGAGTTAGCATCAGTTGTTGTGGTTCTGTTCGCCGAGCTCGAAATTTTTGTTGCAAACGTTTCATCCCCTGTTTAGGTGACATCCTCAGTGCTTGGGAGCCTCCTGTGAAGCGGTTCTGTGGTGTTTCCTCCTGTATTTATAGTGGCCTGTCCCTGCCGCTTCTGGTTGTCAGTTTCAGCTGTCCACTGTAGTGGCCGGTATATTGGGTCCAGGTCGATGTGCTTGTTGATGGAGTTTGTGGATGAGGGCCATGCTTCTCGGAATTCCCTGGCTGTTCTTTGTTTGGCTTGCCTTATAATGGTAGTGTTGTCCCAGTCGAATTCATGTTGCTTGTCGTCTTCGTGTGTGGCTACTAAGGATAGCTGGTCGTGTCGTTTCGTGGCTAGTTGGTGTTCATGGATGCGGATCGTTAGCTGTCTTCCTGTTTGCCCTATGTAGTGTTTTGTGCAGTCCTTGCATGGGATTTTGTACAAATCTTCATTCAAACTTTGAGTTAGCATCAGATTAAGGTTCATGTGGTTCTGACTCTGACATGTTCACCCACACTCGTCACTGAGCCATAGATGGTGTTGATGGTAATGACAGACTGAGGTGTTATCCTGGGCAAAAAGTTACAGATTGTGGTTGAATGCAGGTCTGCCTCTCCCGCTGCTGTGGTCTACAGCATTACATGAATACGCAGTTTCAAGCTGCAATACCTGCAATGCAATTCTGTTGCCTGTTCCCCAATTCTCACTGACACCCATTCACCCATCAGTCCTGCAGTCAGTGACCTAACCTGGTTTCTGATGTGGAAATACTTCCATTTTCATACTCTCATTCTGCCGAGGGTCTGTCTCCCCGGGACATGCTTCCAAACTGACACAATCCGCAAAAGCATTTAACTGATCTTAATTCAAATGTTTAATTCACCTGAATCTTTTTCCTTGAGAAATACCATCTTCTGTGTTTAAAGTCAATGTGTTTCCTTTGTTTCTTTCCCTGACCATGATTAAGAGCTTTGTAGTGTCAGTGATGCCAGCATTATGTAGTTTCAGAGCCAATAAATTCTCTGGATTCCCAATCATCTTCACCACATTGTAAATTATCTGTTTTGGTTTGATGCCTTATCACTCATGGCTGCCTTGTTCTCCCATGAGTATGTTTCAATTTCTTGGGGTTGCATTTCTGGTATTATCTTCCGAATTATCCCCCGAACCTCCTCTCATTGCTGCTCCATGGTCTTACCTGCTCAGCTCCCCTTCCAATTAACTCTGGCCAGCTCCACCCGCATGTCCTTGTAGTTACATTGCTTAATTATAACCACATTACATCTTGAAGAGAGCATTAGATATAAACTGAAAGAAGGAGTTTTGGGAGATGGGACACGAAGAATAATTCGTGGATTTCTTAACTAGATACAAAGGGACAATGAGAAAGAGGATATCGATATGGAGATGTGGAAAATGAGAAAACGACATTATCGAAAGAAGTAGATGAACATCCCTCAATGTTTTGGCAATGCCTGTGTGCTGTGGTCCTTTGTACAGTGCATGCACAACAGAGTAATATGTTCAAATGCTGAGTCTGATGCCAGAATATTTATCTCCAATAATATGACAGACACTAGCTTTGGAAAGAACACAGCAGGCCAACACATTGAAAACCCGGAAGAAAGGGGATTAACTAAAATGATTTGGGACACCAGAATCAAGATTTCGGAGCACACTTCCTGGTAAGAATGTGAGACTAGAATTGGGAATCCCAGAAAAGGAGGGAACGTTGAGAGGATCAAATCATGTTTTAATGTTTTATCAATTTTATACATCATATGCATCATTTTTCGTTAACTGTGTCTCTGTTGTTCATTGACAATGTGTTGTGCACATATGAAAAATGCTACTAATCTGCACACACACATTGATTAAACAGTGTATATAAAATCATTTTTCCACCATTAAAACTGCCCTGTTGTCGTGTTACGAGGATACATGAACACCAACTAGCCACCAAAAGTCATGACGCACTATCACTATGTTCCATAAATACAGACAAAGAAGGTCACCACTTTGACTGAGACAAAGCACACACACATACTAAGACACGCAAGGACCTTCTTAAAGGAATGGTATTCTAACCAGAAATCCATCAATAAACGCATCAATTTAGATACTGTCTGCATTCTCTTGTTAAAATAACCGGAAATGTCATCACCCACTTTAAGAAACCAAGACCTATAAATAGAGAGGCGGGACATACCACCAGACCTTCAGCAGATACTCTGACTGATGATGTCACCTAGTGGAATTTATGAGTTCTCTGTCTCTCACGTTTTTACAGATTATGATGTGAAGTGAGCTTTTCTAGGCGTGTGGTTTTAATTTACAGAGGGGTTCTACATTGATGTCATAACAGTTTGGGGTCTTGCCATTTGGCACTTGGACCAACGTGAACAGATTTGAGATACAATAGGCCCCAGAAAATTCCAACTCATTGCAATTAGTGACTTTGATCTTCAAATAAAACCAGTGGGAAAATTCGTTTTATTTTGTTACTTGTGGTTGGTTAAATGAAAAGTGAGGGAAATGGCTTTAAACATTACTAAAGAGGTTCCCAACTTTTCCAAGAAGTTTAGAAAGACGGAAGGAGGACATTTTTTAGAATTAGCAAATAGGTTGGAATTGTGTTTAACCAGGGATAAAAGAGAAGTTGAAATTGTAATGGAGTTGGTCAAGCACTTTGATGTATCAGAGAAACAGGCAACTGCAGTAGAGTTATAAAAACTTAAATTGCAAATGTGGCAACTGGAGTTAGAAGATAAATAAAGGGACGGAAACAGAGAGAGAGAGACGAAAGTGAAAGAGAGGAAAAAGAAAGAGAGAGGGGATTTGAAATTCAGAAGTTGGGAATTAGACAAGAAAGTTAAATTAACAGGATGGAAGTGAAGGGAGAACGTAGGGATGAATACAACTAGGTTAGTAACTTGCCATATTTCGGTGAGAAAAATGTCAACATCTTTTTTATTTCATTTGAAAAAATGGCTAGGCAGATGACGTGTACAGTGAACTTGTGGGTAATGCTAGCTCAGACTAAGCTGGTGGGCACAGCTGGTGAGATATGTGCAGCACTGTCAGATGAGGGATCAAGAGATTATCAAGATGTCAAACTGGCTATTTTGATTGGTTATGATTTGGTACTAGAAGCATATAGACAGAAGTTCAGAAAAATAGAGAAGGAACCAGGTCAGACTTATATTGAGTTTGAAAGAATTAACCAGTCATTTTGACAGGTGGGTACTGGCCTTAAAAATGGATAAGACCTGTGAGGCTTGAAGGGAGATTATTCTGCTGGAGAAGTTAAAAGACTCACTTCTAGAGATAGTAAGAATTCATGTGAATGAATAGAAAGTTCAAGAAGTGAGAAGCGCGGCAGAAATGGCAGGTAAATATGCATTGTGGCATGTGATGAAATTTAGCTTCTGGCAGGAATTTCATCCTGTGAGGGATAGACATTTGGAGAATGGACGATCACACATTACAAAGCGAACGGTAGCTCACAATAGTTTACCACAGGTGAAGAAAGAAGCCCAAGAGGGTTGAAAGATGGTGAAAGGCCTCCGGTGCTCTCACTACAACGGAGTGGAACACATCAACTTACAGTGCTGGTGGTTTAAAAAGGGCACAGGGAAAAAGTTGTTTTCACTGCAGTAAGCTGGGACACACCGTGCTGGGAGTTAAAGGAAAACACTTTGGGGAAAGATGCGGTAGAAGAGGCTAAGCCTAGTGGCATTAGTGAAACTGGTAAAGGAGACGCCAAGTGGAGCCGAGGAGCTGCAGGAAATTGCACAGCCTAGGCAAGGGCTGGGTATGGAGGCAGTGCCTGATCTCTCTAAAGAATTCACCTCTGTAGATAAAGTTTACACAGAAAGATCAGGGGGAGTTGGACAAGAAGTTAGAATTTTGTGAGATACGGGATCTGCTCAGTCTCTAATAGTTGAGAAGTGAGGCACCGGAAAAGCACAACAGATCAGGCAGCATCCAAACAGCAGGACAATCGAATATCAGGCAGAAACCCATCGTCAGGAACATGGTGTGGGGACAAGGGGGCTGAAAGATAACAACGAGGGTAGTAGCTGAGCTGGTGGGAGAGTCACTGGGAAGGCAATAAGAAGATGTAGGTGGGAGTGATAGTGATATGTCGGAGGGTAGGGTGGAGTCGGTAGGTGGGAAGGAAGATGGCTAGTTAGGGTAGTCCGAGAGGGCAGTGCTAGTTTGAACAGTTGGATCTGGGAAAGGTTGGTGGAGGGGAGATTTGGAATTTGGTGAAGTCAACGTTGATGTACAGTTTGAATGTTCCAGCTGTCCTACCACCGATAGGAGTCCTATCACCCTCCTGTCCGACCTACCACCATCATACCCCGCTTGCATCTACCTATCGCCTTCCAAGCTCCCTTTCACCTATCTCCACCCCTACCCTCCCATTTATTTCTCAAACTCCTTCCCCCTCCCTTACCTCCCACTTTCCTGATGAAAAGCATTTATGCCTGAAACGTCAACGCCCCTGCACCTCGGATGCTGCCAAAGTGCTGTGCTTTTCCAGCCCTACACTTTTCAACTCTCATCTCCAGCATCTGCAGCCCTCACTTTCTCTAACCCTCTAATAGTAAGAAATGAAAGCTTTTTTCACTCTTTCTGGCATGTTAATCAAGAGCATGTTAATTGTGGAAGGGGGACAGAAATTAAGCATTCCCTTGTGTAACATCAGGATGGGATGCCAAATCAAGATAAGGGAAGTAACAGTAACAGTGAGTAACAGAGTGTCAGTTCCAGGAATACAGTTTATTCTTGGGAACTATTTAGCAGGAGGCGAGGTGCGATAGGCACCCCTTGTGGTGGAGCAGCCAAAGGAAGACTAGAGAATTAGTGAGTTAAAAGAAAATTAACCAGGAATTTTTCCAGACTGTGTAGTAACAAGATCCCACTGTCAGAAGTTACAGCAGGAAGGAAAAACGAACGAAAATGACAAATGGGTTGATGCTCAATGAACCGACACCCTGTTTGATGTAACGGTGCAGGAAAAACCTGAACAGGCGCAGAAAAGGAATCAGAATATATTGTTGAACGTTATTAACTTAAAGATAGAACCATAAAATTAAAATGGAGACCCCGATAGGTTACTGCAGAAGGGAAATGGGCCGATGTGCACCAGATTGTGTTAGCAGTAACGTACAGCGTTACGGGTAGCTCATAAACTAACTGCAGGCGGTCACTTAGGTGGACAGAAGACTCAGGCTAAGGTACAGAAGCATTTCTAGTGGCCTGGGATGCGCAAGGACGCTGTTAATTTTTGTTGTACGTGACATACATACCAAATGGTAGGTATGTTACAGGCACTAATAAAACCAGCACCTTTCTTGCCAATTCCTGCATTCGAAGAACCTTGCACGTGGGTTATGATTAATTGTGTAGCTCCCCTTTCTAAAGTAAAAGTGGAAACCAATATTTGCTGACGATAGTGGATGCGTCTACCAGATTTCCAGAGGCAATTCCATTATTGCAGTGTCAAGGCAAAAAGGGAGGTGGTGGAGTTGGTACCTTTCTTTACTCACTGTGGATTGCCCAGAGAGATTCAGTCAGACCAAGGGTCCCATTTTACCACTCAACTGTTTAAGGAAGTCATGGATGGCTTAGGAATACAACACTTCAAATCATGGGCGTCCCATCCTGAATCCCAGGGAGCCTTGGAAAGTTAGCATCAGACGCTGAAGACTATGTTAACAGCGTACTGTCAGGGTTGGCCAAATGATTGGGATAAATGTGCCCCATTAAATTGTTTGCAATTAGAGATGCCCCAAATAAATCTACTCACTTTACTTCCTTTGAGTTAATATTCGTACATGAAGTGAGAGCACCTTTGAAATTAATTAAATATAAATTGACAGGACCAAAGTCGGAAATCTCACACCTGGATTATGTGTATGAGGTGAAGGAGAGAACAGATGGAGTAGGTGAGTTTGCTAAACAGTATCTGAAGAGCACAACATAGAGTGAAGCAGGTGGCAAATAAAAACACTGAAACTTTGAAGATTTCCCGTGGGGATGACGTATTAGTATTGCCACCAGTGGAAAGAAATCTCTTCAAAGCCAGGTTTAGTGGCCCCTTTCAAATTAAAAAAAATGTGGAGTCAGTTAAACTATCTAGTAAAGATCCCTGAGATGACAAAAAACTTTACCCAGTATTTCATATGAATGAATAATGCACCACCACATTTAAGACTCGGAAACAGAGCTGTGGCCAGATGAACAAATTGTGCAGGTTATCTGTATGATGTAGTGATCTTTAGCAAGTGATTGAAAGCTCCCATGTTACAGTTGACAGAGCATGTTGAACGATTACAAAAAGCAAACTTGGGAATAAACTTAAAGAAAACAGAATTCTTGAAAGCAGAGGGGACGTTCCTGGGACATTACATTGGCCATGGCAGGTTGCCTCCATGGAACACAAAGACGAAGGGCTTTGAGGAATTTCTACGACCATCCTCGAAGAAAGAGGTGCTTCGATGTTTGGAACTGAGTGGATTCTATCAGAAGTTTGTTCCAAACTTCAGCAGTGTATGGGCACCACTGATGGATTTATTAATGAAAAACACAGTATTGTGGTGGACAGAACAATGCCAGGAGGCATTTGAGAATTTTAAAGCAGGATTAATCACCGCACCAGTTTTAGCTGCACCAAATATTCTGAAACCCTTTGAAAGTTGTGTTTGATTTTCGGGATATAGGGCTCGGAGATGTATTGATACAGAAAGATGATGATGGAACTGAATGGCTAATTGGCTGCTTGTCGAAAAAACTCAATATCCACCAGAAAAAAAAAACAAAATCTCCATTATTGAACAAGAATGATTAAGTTTCACACTGGCCTGACAATATTTTAATGTGTATATGACAAACAAATTGTCGGAGATGGTTGTGGACAATGACAAATCTCTCGCATTTTTTGGAATAGTTAAAGAGCAGAATATGAGACTATTTCATTGGAGTCTTACCTTACCGACTTTAAACTCACAAAATGTACATGCTGCGGATCCTACAATGTGATAGCAGGTGTGTTTTCACGGATTTAAAGGGAAAAGTATAGGTAAGATTTGCCTTATTCCAGTGTTATAATGGTGTGCAGAATTAATATGAATGATATAACTGAGATCAATACTTTTGTATTTCATAAAATTGGGATTAAGAATTAGAGGAAAAGAAATGTAGCCATCTTTTCATTCTGCTGTTTCATTTTATTTCCTGAAGTGGGGAGATGTTACGAAGCCAAAAACATGTAGGGTACTTTAAAACAGAACGGGTTTTGCCGAATAGAAATTAAAGCCACAGATGCCAGCTAAAGGTCAAACTATTCCACACGTCACCATTAGCTGAGAAATAGATACCTGAGTTTTGGTTGCTGTTTTGACAGCCATTCAAATGCAACCAAAGAGTTTAAATAACGCTCAGGAAACCAGAAGCCAACAGAATTTGAATATTATTGATTGGATAGCTGGACAGCAACCAAATTATGAGAATTACTATATCATGGGGAGTATACAAATCTAGCATTTTGAACACTGATGGGAGAGCTACTGCCATCCAACAGCAGAGCCACTGCTGTAGAGCAGGAGTGCTAACTGGCCATCTCAAACACTCTCTATCAACGATACATGTTCATGCAAACGTACTTGCAATAAAAAAATGACCCAGGGAGATCAGCAGCTGAAAGAGTGAACACAGTGGGGAAGATAGAGACTGTGTGGTCTTGAGATTGTAATGTTTAATATGTGGGCTGTTGGAACAGCATATTTTACAGAGTTGGAGTCAGATAGTAAGTAGCTTGTATTTGTGAATAGTTGATGTTTAGTGTTCACTATTAAAGTTAAGAAACAAACTTTTTAACTTTTGTTTAAATAGTCGAATATAGGAGATCTGTGTCACTCATATTTTAACAGATTACGAAGTGAGGCGAGCTTTTCTGGGTGTTTGGTTTTAATTAACAGAGGGGTTCATCTCCACCTTGTAAATGTCCATCCACGTTAGCCCCATTTCCCTGCAGTTGGCCCATATCCTTCCAGTCCTTTCCTCTCGACATATTTATCCAAATGCATTGAAATGTTGTTAATGTTCACCCCCCAACCACATCTGCTGGCAGCTCATCCATGTGCCAGCCTCTGTGTAAAGAAGTGGCCCCTCAGGTTCCCTTTTATTCCTTCCCCTCAAACCTTAAACTGATCCCCTCTAATCCTCAATTCTGTACACCTGGGAAAAAAGACTGAGATCATTAACCCTAGCCATACCCCTCGTGATTTTATATAGCACTATAAGGACTCCCTCAGTCTCCTACACTTTAACGAAAAGGTCCTAGCTTGTCCAACCTCTCCCTATAACGCAGACCATTGGGTCCTGGCAACGTCTTTGTAAATTTCTTCTGCACTCTTTCTAATTTAATAACATCTTGCCTGTAACAAGGTTACAAAAACTGAACACAATACTCCAAGTGCGGCCGTACCAAAGTCCTGTGTAACTGTAGTTTAAGTTCCCAAATTCTATACTCAATATCCTGCCTGATGAAGGCCAATGTGCTAAAAGCCTTCTTCACTGCCCTGTCTACCTGTGACTCTACTCTGAGAGAACCGTGCCCGTGAAAACCAAGGTCTCTCTGCCCAATGCACCCCTTAAGACCCTCCCATCCTACCTTGATTTGAGTTTCCAAAATGCAAGACCTCACACATCTATATTAAATTTCATTTGCCATTTCTCGGCCCACTTCCCCACCTGATTAAAGTCCTGCTGCAATTTCTGATCAACTTCCTCACTGATCACGCTACCACTTATTTTAGTGTCGTCTGCAAACGTACTAATCATGCCTTGTACATTCTCAACCAAATCATAGATAACAAACAGCAATGGACACAGCCTCCAGTCTGACTATCATCCTTCCACTAAACCCTCTGCTTCCGATCATCAACCCAACTGTGTATCCGACTGGCCAGTTCCCCCAGCATTCCACGTGATGGAACTTTCCAGAGCAGCCTGTCATGTGGAATCTTATCAAAGGCCTTACTGAAATCCATAGAGACTAAATTTACAGCTTTGTCCTCGCAAACCTTCCTGGTCACTTTATCAAAGAACGCTAACAAATTTGGGGAGCATGATCGCCCACTCACAAGTCTACTGTGACTGCTCTGAATCAAACCCTGTGTAAGTAACGGGTGCAGTCAATGGTATGCTGTCCTTCATTGTAAGATGATTCGAGTACATAAGTAAAGCCATCTTCCTGCTGTTGTAGAGCCTTGCGGAGAGAGCTTTTGGGACACTCTCTGCAGATTTGATCTCCTTTGTAAGGAATGATCTCCTTCCCACAGATACAGATGGCGGTATCATGAGGGTAGAGTGAAGAACCTGAGAGTTTAATCTGCAAAGCTGTGAAATACGAAGCA
This sequence comes from Chiloscyllium plagiosum, assembly GCF_037043375.1. NCBI lineage: Eukaryota > Metazoa > Chordata > Chondrichthyes > Orectolobiformes > Hemiscylliidae > Chiloscyllium > Chiloscyllium plagiosum. The sequence continues at coordinate 65,606,740 of NW_028270180.1, read as the reverse complement.
ATGGTGATGCTGAAACGAGGTGTAGCAGGTGTATTTCCAAAAGACACATTGATAGGGTGAGAAATTCCATACTTTACCCAGGACAGATTGGTGTGATTTATTGTCACGTGTACCTCAGTCCAGGAAACACTTTCTTTCTGAGCAGTGGAGGCAGATCATAGTAAGCATGGCCAGACAGATCATAGTGTGGAAATAGATTTCGACAGAGTAAGGCATACAGGTTACATTGCACAAGACAAGCACTCGACAAGATCAACATGAGCAAGATCAGCATTATTTGAACATAGAGAGTCGATTCATCAGTCTAACGTGACTTTCCTAATAGTTTATATGCCTAAATTAACTATCCCCATGTTATTGTGCAGTCGGCATGTGAGCCCGTACTGAACGTCAGGTTGCATATAATCCCCAACAGCAGCCACAGTACCTTCGATCTGAAACAGGACACGAACTTCCGCCCTACTTAGAGAACACCAGGCTGGCTTCTTGGAAATGGAAGGTGCCTTCTTGAGACTTCACACAAGACATATGGCTTCCCTCCTCGCCACTATAAAACCACGTTAAAGTCACACGTGTGTATCATGAGCAACGGAGCCAGAAGGAACAACGTGGAGCAGTCTGTCTGTGCAGCCTCTGCTCCACTTGTTCATCATGTTGGAGCATCAATCTGGAGACAGTGAGGACTGCTGATGCTGGAGATTGTAGTAGAGAGAAGATTGCTGGAATAGCACAGCAGGTCAGGCAGCTCCGAGGATCAAGGGAATCCACGTTTTGGGCATAAGCCATTCATCAGGAATCAGCATCAATTACCTCATTCTGTCCCTTTGCAAGTGCGTTGAGGGGAAATGGCCTCGTACTGTTCCTGTGTAAGTGACTTAAGGGATGAATGGCCTCCTTCTGTTCCTGTGTAATAGACTGAAGGAGCTGAATGGCCTCATCGTGTTGCTGTGGAAGTGGCTTTAGGGGCCGAATGGCCTTCCCCTGTTCCCGTGTAAGAGACTCCAGGGGCTGAATGGCCTCCTCCTATTCCTGTGTAAGTGACGCAAGGGACTGAATGGCTTCTTCCTCTTCCGATTGGACAGAACCAAGGGCCTAATTGGGTTACCCCTAGTTCCTGTTTGACAGCTCGATGTGCTGACAAGTATGATGATGCTGCAGGCTTTGAGAGGTTCTTTTGTCCTGGTTTCTTTTCAGAGAGAGATTGAATGATCGTTACCAAACTGGTTAGTTAAGGCCACTGAGTAAACAGCTAGGGAGGTTTTGGGTTAATTTTAATGCAGACTGAATGGGTGTGGCCAGCTCTCACAAATTACGATCTCTGGGTTTTGGTTTCTAAGTAGCATCAGAAACTATTGGGATCTCCACAGAGTTGGAAGCTTCAGTGACTATCTCCTGGCTGCGACTCTCTCTGAATTTTCTCTTGGTGCTGTTTTTAATTCCTGGATTAGAGAAATGTTTGTGACAATCTGTGTCTGAATTTTCCTTTTTGCCAGGGGCTGTGTTTATGGGATTTTCCTATATTGGTTCAGTTAATTAATAATAGTTCCTAGATTTGTTATTCTGTTAACTTGTCCAATAGAACTACATTTTTCTAAATTCCTCTTTCTTTGCTTTCATTTTATCTTTCGTATTTCAATAAATGGTGTTTAGCTTCACACCGAGTAGTTTGACCTGTCACATTGCATCTGGAACAATCACTTTATATTCCGTTTAAAATAAAAAAAAGAGTCTAGGTTACCGCCTTCCAATATTTTCGAGGGGCTCTGGTGTGGTCCATCACACTAGACTCCTTCTCTTCCTGAGTAATATGCTGGAGGCACTGAATGGGCTGTCCGTGCTCTTCTCCAATAGTGTCAATGGGCTGAATGGCTTCCCCATATTCCTGTGAAACCAGCGTGAGGTGCTGAATGAACTCTTATTTTACTGTGGCAATGTGCAGTGTCAGGCAGTGCTGGTAGATGAATGTTACGGACCATTTAACAGCACATGTCTCAATGGAGTCTGCGTCTTGCTGCACATTGACACAGACCAGTTCAGGAGCTGAAGGGGGTACAAAATGTTCTGAACATTGTGGAATCTTCAGTGACCATCCCCACATTCTGATCTTATGTTGGTGAGGGTGGGGACGGGAGACATTGATGAAGCAGCTGAAGCTATTTGTGAAGAGGAAGCTACCCTGAGGATCTCGCACAGAGGTGACCCAGGACTGAGATGATGAACATCTTCCTTTGTGCCATGTTTGACTCCAAACACTGGAGAGTTTACTCTGATTCCCATTAAGTCCAGTTTTGTTCAGCTTCTTGATGTCAGCAGACGTCAACCACTGCCTTGATATCAGGGCCAGTCATTTGTACCTGAACCCTTGTCTCAACCTCTTTTGTTCATATCAATAAACCATGATATAGGAGCAGCAAGTGTTTTCTTCAAACAGGTGGGATTGAATGTCAGGATTTCTCGTCTCAAGAATGTTGGGGAGAAAAAATGACTGAAAGTATTTGAAGAGGAGGTAGATAGATATTGACCTGTCAGAGAGTTGAGGGCAATGATAAATTGCGTATGAAAGAGGATTTGAGACAGAGAGCAGATCAGTCATGATCTTAGTGAAGGGCAAGACAGGCTTGGGGAGTGAATGACCGGTTCCTGTTTCTGATGTTCGCACATTCTGTTATTGGAAAGTTAGTGGGTGTTATTTTCATGAATGTCTGTATTGGAATGTTGCACGCAGAGAGACCAGAGGATTTTGTGAGCCATCGCTGAGTGAGGCATGGCGGCTGTATTCTCAGTGAATCTGAGTCTAAACATGACCAACAAATGAAGCATAAGTTGCAGAGAGGGGAAGCTCTGTAAAGAGAGATGAGGGGCGTCTTTCATACCCATGCCTGGATTTTCCAATTGCATTTCCCAAATCACTTCAAAGCGTGTGTGACAGTCTTGAGAGGCTGAATAGTCTCCTCTGTTTCTATGCAACAGGTTATAGGAGTAAGTGGCCTCCAACTGTTCCTGTCCAGCAAGTATGCGGGGCTGGATGGAATGCAGAAACATGGGACTGAGGAGCAGGAGTGGGACATTAGATACTTTGAGCCTTCTCCACCAGGCACTAAGATTGTGGACTCAGCCCCACTTTCCTGTTTGTACACTATTACCCGTGTCTCACTTCCCTGTCAAATATTTAACTAAACAGCTTTCAATCCATGTGAACATAGACGCACAATAAACTTCCAGTGAAGAGAATTCACCCTTGAAAGGTCCTTTCAGAATCTTTCGCCATCCCTCTTATAGAATCTGACAGTCATGCAGAACGGAAACAGACCCGTTCGTCCAATCTGTTCACTCCGATCAGATATCAAATCTGACCTAGTCCTATTTGCCAGCATTTGGCCAATATCCCTCCTCTTTCAGATACATTTTAAATGCGCAATTCTAGCCGCCTTCACCACTTCCTCTGGCAGCACGTTCTGCACACACACCACTCTCTGTGTGAAACATTTACCTTCAGATCATTCTAAATTATTCGCCCTCTCATTTTCAAACTATGCCCTCTTGTTCGGGACTCCCCTATCTTGGGGAGCAGAACATGGCTGTTCAGAATATCCATGCCTCTGATGATTCCACAAACCTCTATAATGTCACCCTTCAGCCTCTGACACTCCAGAGGGAAACACCTCAACCTAATCAACCTATCCCTGAAGCTCAAACCTCCAGTTCTACAACCGAGTTGTACGCAGTATTCTTAAAGTGGCCTCACCAACATCCTGTACAGATGCAACATGCCACCACAACTCCTATACTCAATACTCAGACTGATTAAGGCAAATGTGCCAAATGTGTTCTGCACTACTCTGTCTACCTGCGACTCCACTTCCAAGGAACTATGTACCGGCAGCCCTATGTCCCTTTGATCCACAACAGGACCTGACAATTCAGTGTATAATTTCTGCCCTGATTTGCCTTCCCAAAATGCAAAAGCTCGTATTTATCTAAATTTAACTATATCTGTCACTCCTTGTCATTTTGTCCCATCTAATTGTGGTCTCGTTGTACTCTGAGATAATCTACCACACCACCTTGCTGATGTAATCTGTAACCTTACTAACTTTGGCCCCAGTATTCACATCTAAATCTTTTACCTAAATGATGAAATGCAGTGAAGTCAGTACCGATTCTTACAGCACACTGCTGCTCACAAGCCTCCAGTCTGAAAAATATCCCTCTTCCTTCAAGCCAATTGTGACTAGCTTCCTCCGTATCTCGTGTGACCGAACCTTACTCATCTGCCTACCAATTGGAATGTTGTGAGCACTTTACTGAGGTCCATGTAGACAATGTCTACCAAACTGCCCTCATCAATCTTCTTTGTCACCTCTTCATAAAACTCAATCAAGTTCATGAGACATGATTTCCCATGGAGAAAGCCACGTTGACTACCCCGATCAGCCCTTGCCTTCCCAAATGTATGAGCTGAAAAATGTGTTGCTGGAAAAGCGCAGCAGGTCAGGCAGCATTCAAGGAGCAGGCATAAATATGTATGTAAATCCTTTCCCTCAGAATCCCCTTCAAGAACTGACCCACCACTGACATCAGGCTCACCGGTCGAAAGTTCCCTGACTTTTCGGGTCATGTTTCCTTTTCAATTCCCACTGCTGCACTGCTCACAACAAATGTCAAATGTAACCAGGTTTGTGATAAGGCCGATGATATCGATCTCAGACTGGGTCAGAGTCAGTTTTAGCAACAAGTCAGGCTAGTTTCTTTAATCTGCTAAAATAAGCACGTTTATGATCCAGAGCAATGTTACTCAAACTATCTTGGAAAGATGAATGGCAAACTGTTTGGAAATTGCAAATAAAGAATCGATATTTCCCTTTCTAAAAACACTGACACACACACACAAACAAACATCTCTGCAATTTCAAGTTGAACGCGCTTTGTCCATATATTATTGTAACTCATGACAAAAGGAACAATTGAGAGATTGTTCAAAATGTTATTCTGCTTCTGAAGACATTCTACTCACACAAACTGCTAGGAATGGGATTTCATCTTGGAACAGTTGGATTTGGCTGAAATCCCTTTACATTAGGCAGTGGAGAGATTCCAATGAATTCTGGCCAGGGATCGCCCAAGGGTATAACAGTGGCTCAGTGGTTAGCACTGCTGCCTCACAGCACGAGGAACTTGCGTTCAATTCCAAACTCGGGTGACTATTTGTGTAGAGATTGCACATTCTCCCCTTCTAATGGTTGTTCCAGTTTCCTTCCACAGTCCAAAGCTGTGCTGGTTAGATGGATTGGTCATGATAATTTGTCCGAAGTGTTCAGGGGTTTCTAGGTTAGGTGCATCAGTTGGAGTAAATTTAAGGGAGCTGGCCTGGGAAGGTTGGTATGGACGTTTTGTGCCGAAGAGCATGTTTGCACACTGTAGGGATTCTATAAAAATAAGAATGGTAACGATGACTGTAGATTTTTTGTTTTAGCTCGCACACATTGCTGTCATGAGGAACAATGAAGGAGAGAGAGTGTAATCGGCCATTCCTTCTCGGGCAGATTACATTTTCTCTCTATCTGAGCTGAATCACACAATAATGTCATCCTCTCCCAAACTGGACCATGTGAGATCTCCTTGTACGTTGTCCAAACTATGTCTCCATCACATTCCCTGTTCCATGTTAATGCATCATTGCTACTGTCATACACAGAGCCATACCCTTAGCAGAAGGTCTATTTGAAGATATGTTTATATGTCGCTGCGTCATTAAAAAAATAAAATGTTTAATGTATTCCGAATATTGTGTTAAAATGAATGCATTTTGCAACAAATACAGTCATTGCTGGAAAAGCTCGGCAGGTCTGTCAGCATCCAGATGTCTTTTACATGCTGTATTTGTACCAGCCTCCACCACTTCCTCTGGCAGCTCATTCCACATGCACACCCTCTGCGTGAAATGGTGCTCGTGGGTTCGTCAAAACCTTTCCCCTCTCAATTTCAACCAATGCCCTCTAGTTTTGTATGCCCCAATCTGGGGAAAAACCCTGACTACTCACCCTATCCATGACCATTTTGATTTTATAAATCTTTACTGCTGCAAAATGTGACTCCAATCAACACGAATGGCTGTACTTTCAGTCATCCTGGGCCTAAATTCTGAAATGCAATACTGACACCTCTTCCTTCTCCATCAAGCCACAATTCTAAATCCGTTTTAATCAGTTTGTTCAGGTGCGTTATGAAACACTTCTGTGGTATTTGCACCTGGACCTTTGTGCCCGGAGATAGGGACACGAGCATCACTCGGCAATATCCATGAAGTTGTACCATTATTCTCCTGTGTGTTTGCTCATCAGCCTCTTCTGACATGCTGTGACATACCTCTGCAACAGGCAGGACTTGAATCCAGAACTTCTAGTCCAGAGCTTGGAACACCAGCACGCACGTTCAGGAATCAAATCCAGACCTCTGGCTCAGAGGCAGGGACATTACCCACGACACTACCATATCCAGATTTTGGGTCATATTTTAAGCGTCAGCTTTCAGCTCAGTGTGGATTTATTATAATCAGGCTACCAATACTGAACTACACAAAACACTTTGTATTAAACAAGTGCAAAATATTTGTCTTAACTGTAGGATGTTGAGTGTACGGGATTAGTGGTGCTGGAAGAGCACAGCAGTTCAGGCAGCATCCGAGGTGCAGTAAAATCGACGTTTCGGGCACAAAGCACTTCCTGATGATTTTACTGCTCCTCGGATGCTGCCTGAACTGCTGAGCTCCTCCAGCACCACTAATCCAGAATCTGGTTTCCAGCATCTGAAGTCATTGCTTTTACCTTGTTGGGTGTACGTGCTGCGCCATCGAAGTTAACTATGAACAGCTTTAATCGCTATTATCTGTAGTCTGCAATATTAGGGAAAGAAATCCTGCAGACACACTCTGCACAATGAAGGGTCTCGAATAGATTTTCATTACTGAACACCAGAGACGGAAAAAGACGATAATATTGGCCCCAAAAAACCGATCAGTATTACCCAACTCTCACGTGTGACTGCCTTCTTCCTAAAACCATGAAGTGATACCAGGCCGCTGATTACTGTTCAGCCTCTCCTCCCCACTGACTGTGTCTGCAATCTGTCCCTCCTCCCCCTACCACAGAAGGCAAACCAAGGGTCTTTGTGAAAATCAAGGCCGGAGTGTGCAGGCCTCCTGGAGAGGGGAAGGTGAGGTGGCAGTAATATCACTCACTGGGCTGAGGAGTGGCAGATGTAGTTTAGTTTGGATTAATGCGAGGTATTAGATTTGGTAAATCAAACAAGAGCAGGACCTATACAGTTAAAAGCAGGGCCTTTGTCAGTGTTGTAGAACAGAGACCTAGGCCGTCAGCGTCCCCATTGAGCGGTGGGGGGTAAAAACCCTATCAAGTGTCATTGGTACTTTGGATTTTGTTTCGTTCTTTTTTATGGTTTTAGCTTTGGAAAGTTTTGAGAGCTTTGAGTTGCAGTAGTTTTAGTTTGTACAGATTTAAGGCTCGATGAGTCTTTTGTCATTCATGCTCATTCGATATGAAATTCTCTGGAGTTCAAATGTTGCTGCAGTGTGTTATGGATAATGATGTGCTTAAATTGTGTACCTGGAACATTAAGGGGAGCCATCTGCCAGTCAAGAGGAAAAATATACTTTCTCATCTTAAAAAAGAGAGAGTTGTCCTATTGCAGGAGATGCACCTTGATGACACAAACATTTGACGTTACAGCAGGGCGGGTTCGATCGGGTTTATTTCTCATCTTTTAATACTAAGAGTGGGGGTAAAGTCATAATGGATAGGAAGAATCTTCCATTTAAATTACTAGATTGTATGAAACACCCATGGAAAGATCATAATCGCAAAGTCTTGAACTACGGGAATTAATACAGTATTTTAAATGTTTATTGCCACCCGGTGCACCCTTTTAAAATACTGGTAGATGCATTTTCTAAATTCACTTATCTTGCATCATGGCACATGATTGCAGAAGGAAATTTCGACTGTCTTATGGCCCCACGATAGACAGAATGTCCAAAGGTCCCCCAATGCCCTCTTTATAATGTAAGCAATTAATGGATTTGTGTCTAGAACTAGAGCTGGTGGATGTCTGGAGGCAGATCTACCTCACAAGTAGGGATTTTATTTTCTTCTTTAACCCGCAGGAATGGCACACGAGGGTTGATCTCTTCCCCATCCCTGCAACAATCTTAGATTCGGTGGCATCCTGCACAATTGGGAATATTACCCCAACATGCCTGCCCCAGAAGTTGGATAAAAGTCACATAAAATTATGTTGTATGCAGATTGTCTTATGTTTTTGTCAAATCCCGCAATTTCGGCAGCTCACATGATGCAATGCAATAATTCGCTTGCTGCCTTTTCGGGCTCTATGATTAATTTTACAACATTGGAGGCCATGTCTATGGGAGGTCTTGGGGAAATTCCTGATGAGGGCAAATCCTGATTTCCTTTTAAATGGTCACGGGGGTGTAGGGGGGCGAGGTTCTCTATTTCAGTATATTCATTACGTCCGTCTTTGATCATTTATTTAACGTGAACTATGTCTCTTTGTTTGACAAAATTAAACAAAACCTTCAAAGATGGGAGGCACTTCCAATATCCTGGCGTGGTTGGATAGCTCTTATTAAAGAATGTCCTTCCTCATTTACTATACCCCGTGTGAATGCTTCCTTTGATGTTTCCCACATAGGTATTTAGGAGACATAATGGCTGGTTTAGCTCTTTTATTTGGCAGCATGAGCGACTCTTTATCAAGCTAACCAAATTGCAACTACCCCACAGATTGTGGGGAATAGATCGCCCAGATAAAAGCTATCAATTAAGCTCTTTTTTATCCTATGTTAGTGCCTGGGCTGCTGAGGACTCGGCTTCAATACTGTGAGATATTGAACCCTATCAGATAAAGTGAACCCTTATTAGTCTGTTTTTCTTAACAAAATTGACAACATTTATGAAGTATTGTCATAACCCAATAATTATCAATATTGTTAAAGCATGAATGACAATGCGTCAAATTGGGGCAATACAGCCAAAATCATGTTTCTTACCCCTGTAATTGGTACACTGGGTTGTCATCTGGGAATAATGGATTCCAGGTTTAAATTGTCGACAGCAAGGGGTGTACATTGCTTGAGTGATTTAGAATTAGGAGAATCCCTACAGTGTGGATAGAAACCCTTGGGCACAACAAGTCCGCTTCGACCTTCTGAAGAGTAACCCACCCAGATGCATTCCCCTACCATTCCATATTTACCCTGATTAATGCCCAAACCTACACACCCCTGAACACTATGGGTGATTTATCAATCACCAATTCATCTAACATGCGCATTTTTGTACTGTGGGAGGAAACCCACACAGACACGGCGAGAATGTTAACTCCACACAGCCAGTCACCCAAGGCCAGAACCAAAGCCGAGACCCTGGTGCTGTGAGGCAACAATGCTCACCACTGAGCCACCACGTGTTATTTGATGGAGAAACAATGATATCATTTGATCAAATAACTCGTGCGTATGGACTACCTAGTTGAGATCTCTTCTGTTTTTTTTCCAGATCAGAGATTTGATTAAAGAAAAACACACTTTTACCACACTCTTACAGATCCGATAAAGGGAAGAGGGCGCTTATTGCTTAGAATACACTCTCTGTCAGTACCCTTTATCATTAGTTGGAGAGTGTCCCCTCAGATGAGACTGTGCAGCGTTGTGATGTCTGCTAGTGAGAGTTGGGGGTTCAGAACACCTCGGAGACATGGGAGGACATTTGTGAAAATGATCGAAGGATTTTGATCTGTAATAGGACCCATTCCATGCAGTTGAAAATTCTTCGTAGGGTCTACCTGACCCCAGATTGTCTCTCAAAATGCAAAGTGGGATTATCTTCAGCATGTCCTAAATGCAGAATGTCTACAGGCACTCTTACTCATTGCTTGTGGTCCTGCTGCAGACTTCGTCTATATTGGAGCACTGTGTCAGATGTGATAGAGTGTGTATTGGGGACTGATTTGGAGATGGACTTGGTTTCTGTTTTCCTGGGCCTGCCCAGGGTACTTTCCACAGATGAATATGGGAAAAAAAGTTATATCCTATCATTCTGTACTTTCCGTGCTAGGAAAAATATTCTGTTGCGATGGATGTCTGAACTCCCCCACCCCCAGAGAGGAAGAACTATGTACATAAAAATGTGTATCAGTTAATGCTCTTGATGAACAAGAGCTATCCTTTTGTTATGCTGAGCTGTATTATTTATTCATTATTTATTGTTTAATTTGGTTTTTTGCTTCTGTCTGTGTAGTGCTTTAATTTGTTTTGTATGTACATGAAATTGGATGTTATTTTGTTTTCAGTTAGTTGAGTTGTGTTGTTATTGGTTTATTATAATACTAAAAATCTCTTCTTAAATATTTTTTTAAAATTAAAATGCTAACATTGATAGAATACAGTCCTAAAAACTCTCATTAGAAAGACCACTCATGGTGGTTTATCCTGAGGATCACCACATCTCGGGTGATGGGGTGAGGCTGAGAGACTGTCCCCTTCATGGTAATCTTTGTCAGTGTGAGGGACTGAACCTGCGCTGTTGCTCTGCCTCTACATCAAAAACCTGCCGTCCTGCCAACTGAGTGGGAGTCTGTGTAACTGTTACAGACAGAAACAATCACAGACAAATTTTAAGAGAAACATGCATAATAAGGAAAGTGGTACAGTTCCGAAAACAGTCAAGATAACGCCTGAGGGTAAAAATGTTTTTTTGCTCGAAATTGTATTTATAACGAGACGTGTTTAGAAGTTGTTTTTGGTTTAATATCATTAATGTGAGTCAAGTAACTCTTATGTGTTACACACTGGCACACTACCATTTTCCTGAAACTGGGAAATATTTGGAACATTATCTGGAACATTCTATAATCGGCATTGTCCAGAATATTCTATGACTGTGTGGGAGGTATTGCAAAGGAGAGAGAGAGAGAAGGTGTTGCATGCAGTAGTGAGAGTGGGGGACCACGAGCCTTGTTCGGGGGTAGTTGCAATCACAGATATACAGTGATTGTGAGGGAGCAGACAGAATGCGGTGACCCTTATCCTGACAGAGCGGGGAAGGTTATTGATGCTTATCCTGTATTGCTGGACATTTCTTCAGACCTCAAATACTGCACTGAACTCGGGTCTGGTGGTGTGGCACCTTCTGGGATGGGAATGTTCCCCCTCTGTACTCGCCCATCCAATACGCCCACCGTGCTCTGTCAACAAACCATGGTGTAATTGCACCTTATCTACCAATTTGCCATTTCCCTGTCTTTGCTCTGTATCCATCTAATCCTTTCCTATCATTGTATTTGTCCAAATGCCTTTTCAATGTTGTTATTGTACCCACTTCAACCACTTCCACTGGCAGCTCAGTCTAATTTGACAGTTCATCTTGGATTCCATGCGATCTAGCCTTCTGGAGCGGCCTAATATGTGAAACCTTATCAAAGGCCTTACTGAAATCCATATATAATATGTCTACAACCCTGCTCTCATCAACCTTCCTGGTCACTTCCTCAAAAATCTCTAACAAAATTTGTAAGGCATGATCCACCACGCACAATGCCATGCTGACTGCTCTAAGTCAAACTCTGCCTTTCCAAATGCACGCACATCTTATCTCTCAGAAACTTCTCAAGTGGTTCACCGAAAACAGGTGTGAAGCTTACTGGTCCATATTTCCTAGGCTTTTCTTCGCAGCCTTTCTTGAATAAGGGCACAACATTTGCCACCGCCCAGTCTTCCGGGATCTTTGTCCTAAGCTTTTTCTCTCGCCTCTTACAGTGATCTTAGATATAGTTGTTCAGGACCAAGAGATTTGTCTGCCTTTCTGCGTTCTAATATGTCCAACAGCAACTCTACTGTGATATGGACAGTACCAAGATATGACAACTAACCTCCTAAAGGTCACAGATCTTCATGTCTTTCTTCATGATAAACACAGAGGGGAAATTGAGGACTTCACCCATCTCTTGAGGTTTAACGCATGCATGCCGGTTTTAGATTTTAAAGCATCCTATTCTCTCTCTAGTTGCTCTTTATCTTTCCTATACTGAATTTGGATTCACTCTAATCTTCTCAGCCATGACTACCTCATACCCCCTTATGGTCCTGCTGATTTCCTTCTTCAGTAATCTCCTCTATCCCCTGTAATACTCCAGGGATTCCCTTGATACGAGCTGCCTGAACATGAGCCACGCCTCCTTTTTTCCGGTCAAAGCCTCAGTATCTCTTGACATCCAGGGTTCTCTCTTCCAGTCTCACATAACCTTCACCCTCATAGGAAAATGGAAACCTTGAACTCGAGCTATCTTACTTTTAAAGCCCTCCCACTTGCCCGAGATCCTTTTACCTGGAAACAAACAACTCCAATCATCCCCTGCAATCCCCTGTCTAACCTAGTCTTGTGCAGTTGAGTGACTGCCTCCTGTTTCTGTGTCCCAGTTTCAAGCAGTTGAATGATTCCCTCCTGATCCCAACTTTGTGAAAATGGATGTGCTCCAACTGCTCCAGAGTAACAGGCTCCAATAGCTCTGTGCTCAACTGCTGCTCATGTGGAATGGAATTGAGGGACTGAATGGCCTCTTCACATTCTTTACAGCTTTTCTTGACTAAAAGCCTCTCTCCTGTTTCTGTAAAACACCATCGAAATGTGAATGATATATTTTTGTATTTGACTGTCACTAATTGAGCAAACACGCTACTGATAAACTTCAGAAGCTGCATAGCCTCCTCCTGCTCCCATGTTAAACACTCAAGAGTCAATCGACTCTCAGAGATGTATAACATGGAAGAAGATCCTTCGGGTCTGGTCATCTATACCAACCAAATATCCTAAATTTATCTCGTCCCCCTAGCCAGCAGTTGGCCCATCTCGCTCTAAACACTTCACGTGCACATACCCATCCAAATGGTGTAACTGTACCTGCCTCCACCACCTCTTTGGACTGTTCAATCCATACACGCAGCAGTTCTGTGTGATAATGTTGTCCCTCACGTCCCTTTTTCAATCTTTCTCCTCTCACCTTAAGCCTTTATATTCTATATTTGGAATCGTCTATCCTGGGAAAATACATTGACTGTTTACTTTTTCTATGCCCCTCATGATTTTATGTACCTCTTTAAGGTCCACCCTCAGCCTCAACACTTGAAAATAGCCCCAGCCTATTCAAACTCTCCCTGTAACTCTAACCCTCCAACACCTGCAACATTCTTTTAAATCTCTTCTGCACCCTTTCAAGTTTGACAACATCTTTCCGACAGCAGGTTGACCAGAATTAAAGGCAATATTACAAAAGTGGCCAAACCAATGTCCTGTACAGATGCAACGTTTCATGCAATTGCTTAGACTCAAAGCACGCACCAATAAAGGAAAGATCACCAAGTGCCTTCTTCACTGCACTGTCTACCTGTGACGGCACTTTCAAGGAACTGAGAACACAGTAGCTCAGTGGCTAGCATTGCTTCTTCAGAGCGCAGCGATCTTAGTTTAATTCCATCCTTGAATTAGTGGCTGTGTGAAGTTTGTACATTCTCCCCATGTCTGTGTGAGCTTCCTCGGGTGCTATGTTTCCCTCCGACAGTATAACGATATACAGGTAAGGGTAGATTGGCCATCCTAAATTGTGCATAGTACCTTTGGATGTGAGGGCGATGGGCATTAGCCATGGGAAATGCAGGCTGAGAGGTATAGGGTAGAGGTTTGTCCAGTGGGATACTGTTTAGAAGGACGGTGTGGCCTCGATGGGTTTCTATAATTTCTATGGAGTTCTCCTTGATTGGCAACTTCCGACAGGACCCTACCTATATGTCTGGCCCTGACTTTTCTTGCCAAAATGCAACACCTTACATTTATCTAAAATAAACTCCATCTGCCACTCCTCAGCTCACCTAACTAAGTTCCCATTATATTCTGAGAGATCATTCTTCATGTCGACTACACCACCAAATTTGGAATTATCTACAAACTTACTGACAATACGTCATATACTCAAGTGCAAATGATTTGTATAAGTAACAAAAGGCAGTGGACCCACTATTGATCTTTGCGAGCAGCGCCACTGGTCACAGGTCTCCAATTTAATGAACAAATGCCAACTGTCACACCCTGTCTCCGATATTCAAGAAAAGTTTGGATCTAAATTGCACGCTCTCCCTGGATTCCAGGCAGTCTAACCTTGCTAACCAGTCTACCATGTAGAACATTTTGGTTTTCTTACTGAATTCCATAAAGACAACATTCACTGTCCTGCCTTCATCAACCATCTTCATCACTTCCTCAAAAAATTCCACCGAGTCAGTGAGACGTGATCTCCAATGTACAAAGCCCTCTTCAGTCCTTGTCTTTCCAAATGCATATACATCGTCTCCCTCAAAATCCCCTCCAACAATTTAGTCACCATTGACGTCAGGCTCACCGATCTATAGTTACCTGGGTTTTCCTTAATTTCTGAAATAATGTCACTATGTTAGCAACTCTCCAGTCTCTTGCCACCTCATCTGTGGAAATCAATGTTACAGATATATCAGCAAAAGGCTGAGCAATTTCTTTCCTATCTTCCCACAATATTCTGGGATACAACTGATCAGGTCCCTGGGCTTTGTTCACCTTTATATGTTTTTAAATGTCCAACATCTCCTTGTAATATAGATACTTTTCAAGATATCACTATGTATTTCTTCATTCTCTCGCTCTTGTAACCTCTTCTACATTAAATACGAGGCAAAATACTTGTTTAGTCTCCCTTCCATCTCCTATGGTTCCACACATAGGTAGCCTTACTGACCTTTAAGGTGCCCTATTGTCTCCCTAGTTAATATTTTGCCATTAAAGGATTTGTAGAATTTCTTCAATGCCTCATTAACACTATTTCTGAAGCCATCTCATGTCCACATTTTTCTGGCCCAATTTCCCCATTGACAATACATTTATTGCCCTTATACTCCCCTCGGGATTCACTTAATCTCAGCTCTGTTTTCCTGATATATGCCTCCTTCCTTACCTTGACCATAACATCAATATATCTAGCCATCCAGCACTCCCTGCACCCACCAGCCTTGCCCATCTCACTAATAGGAACATGTTGGCTCTGGACTCTCTGAAACCACGTTTTGATGGCCTTGCATTTTCCAACCATCCCTTTACCTGTGAATAGGGTATTCCAATCTGCCTTTCACAGGGCTCGCCTAAAATTTCAAAATTGGCCAAATTCAAAGTTAGAACTTTAATGTTTACATCCTATTCCACAACTAGTTTGAAACTAACATTTATGCGTAACAGACTTGAATGTTAAATAAACATTTCCTGCCCCTCTGCAACAGGCTCGAGAGGCTGAGTGGACTCCTTGTGTCCCTCTGTAATAGACTGGAAAGGCTAAATGACCTCCTCTTGTCCCTCTGAAATAGACTCAAGAGGCTTCATGGCCTCCTCCTGTCCCTGTGTAACAGATCCGAGACATTAAGTAAGATAGCAACCCGTGGATTATGAACAGCGTTAAACTGTATCTGATGGAGTTACAGAAACACAAACAACACAATGTACTCCAGGTGCCCTCTCAGTAACACTTTATACAGCTGCAGCGACATTTCTCTTTGTTTTGAATGAATCTTTTGGCAAAATGTGCCAATATTCCAGCTTACCACCTTTTCAAGTAGCACCAGGCTAATATGGGCTGAATGGCCTTCTCTTATCCCTCTGTAAGAGGCCCATAGGGACAGAATTGCTTCGGTCTGTTCCTGAGCAGCAGTCTCAATGCTCTGTCTCAACGTTATGAAAGGATTTGACAACAGGGCATTAACTCCAGGAGTAGCCTCACACTGGTCAATAAGTACCGTACTTTTTGTTCAGGTATCGAGAAACTTGCCCACCCGACTTTTTTTGATTAGGCCGATCTGTTATTTTATAACTGCCTCCATTCATAAACAGAGTGGAACATATATTGACCCCTGCAGTGTCCTGTTAATACTCTCACATACAAATTAATAAAAAGAGTTAAAAGATTGAAAGGTTTATGATCCATCCCTCAGCAACCCTCATCCATTCCATCCAAACCCAATAAATGAAAAGTGATGTTTTGAACAGTTAACTGAGCCTATTTGTTCAGTGACTGCGATTAATGCCAATCTCCATGGATTCTAATTATCCCAGTGGAGGGTTTCCATCATTTAATGATAAATGGGCTCCGTTCAATATATGATTCCATAACATGAGCGGGAACATCACCGACAGCACTGATCGGGATCAGCAGATCCAGAGAGAGGGAGAGGAGAGATCAGAATCTGAGAACATTAGACTGGAATGTTCCAACAATAGACAGGCGCTTATCCAATTATGTTTGGTATCTTTCCGCATTTGATTGGTTGTCATTATCATTGCGGATCTATTACGCTAGTCTCATTATTCAATATTTTTATTATCCCTTCCTGGCTATCATTGGTGTTCCTGGTGAGTGTCACTGTCCAGATTTTGTTTCTATAAACCAGTTATGACTGTATTACTGTTATTTCATGTAGTCTACACTTCCTGCCACTATTATTGTTCCTGTTGAATCTCTCAATCCAGATATTCACTCTACAGACCACTACTAACTACATGAATGAATGCGTTCAATTACTGTCTCGTTCTCTGCTCTGGCAGTGTTACTCCGGGTCTCTATGTTAATTATTCAGTTTCAGGGGAGAACCACAATGCATTGTATCATTGCCTTTGCTGTTAAGAGTATAGAGGTCATCGTCTACTGCTCTGGTTACAAATTCCACTCCCTTCCACTGTTTCCATCCCATCCCTGGCCAATATCTACAGCTGAAGCAGACAAGTCACAACTGTGGGTGATCCCTTTGATCATGAGCTTAATATTGACACCATGTCCTGACCATTTCTAACTTGAAATACTCACCACTCCAGAATATATCTCACTGCTTATTCCATCTGCAGTTTGAATCTTGAGCTATGAAATACAGGCTTAATGAAGCCAATGATCTGCTGCTGACACTCCCGGCTTCAAACCTGCCGAAGCAAATCTGATTCGAATTCACACCAAACCCCCATCCATCTGTCATTCATGTGTGTGCCGATGTATATTGCTGTTGTGTCTGGCAATGCCTTTATTTTAATATTCTCAAACACTTTATCTCATCTGTCCATGAAACTTCCCTCGTTCTCTCTGTTGATTAATAAAAAGCCTGCCAGTTGTTCGTATTTAAAAGTTTCCTCCATGTGCGTTCCTTCTCAAACAGTGAGTTTCGCATTCAACCACGCCAATCGCGCGCACACACACAGAGAGCAAACCTTCCCATTGCAAGCAGTAATCTGATGCGAGGAACGTTAGCAAAGTTTGCAATACTCTCTATGCTGGGCAGATAGTGCAGTTCATTGAACAACACACTAGCATGGCCTGCACAGCTGTCCACGCTGGGCTGTCATCTTGTCCCAGTTTATGTTGTGTGTAATGTTCGGTGAAGCAGATTGAGAATTTGATGTAACAAACCATTCCAGCTGATCTGTCAATGCCTTTATTCAATGTTCTCATTCTTGTCATTTTACACTCGAAGGTCTCACTTCCCCAGTTAGTCCCACTGCCCTGCCTTTTTCCCCATATTTCCACAACATCTTTTCAGTTAATTAATTGTCTGTTTCTGTCTTTAATGTGAATCTCTCTGTCCCTCTGTATCTTTCCCTGGCCTTGGGTTTTGGCTCCCTAGTGTATCGAATGCTGGCATTGTGTAGCTCAGAAATACTGAAATGGTGTGTGTTAAACTGTTGTTCACTTCCTGGTATGATCCATGTTATGGTCCATGGGCAGACGTGTTTCAGAAGTTATGAGACACATCCTTGTAACTTGGTCTGTACCTGTGGTTGTTCCTCTCAGGTGACCTTGCAAGTAACACGAGCAAGCCCACTGAGTAAAGGACCAGGCATCTAAATTGCCTGACAATGCTGTTACTTTTTAAATAAAACCGTTAGCTTCTCATTTTTTTTTTTAGTAAGAGGTCTTAAAGGCCAAAGTGCCTACTGAAAACGGCTCAAGTAAATAACTCACGGGGCTTTTAGGGTTTTTAATAAATAGTAGTAACAATGGCCAGCTCACACAGACCAGGCTTTCTAGTTTGTTTTTTCTTGCAGCTGTAACAATCACGGGGTGCTTGGGGTCCCAGAGGGGTTGGAAGTTTTAGTAAATTATCCCTAGCTGTTACTCTCTCTAAAGCCTCACTTGATGGTGTTTCCTCCTGGATTGGAGAACTGTATGCAAGAATGCATGTCTGAATGTTCCTTTTTGCCAAGGGGTGTGTTTAGGTGATGTTAATAGATTGAACAGTTCATTTGTAGAACGTACTGTATCCATTATTCGGTTAAGTTTAACAATAGTTAAGTTATTCTAAATTCCTCTTCATTTTGTATGGATTTTCATTAGAGGATAGTGAGGTTGAGCAACCCTATAGTAGCCAAAGGCCTGATTAGGATCTGTTTAAATACATCCAGGCATTATCTAAATTTGATGAGAATGATGGGGGAGCCTTTTTAATTTCATTTCAGAAAGTGGCTAAACAAGTGCAGTGGCCAGAGAACATGTGGATTTAGTTTATCCAAACAAAGCTGTTAGGTATTTGCATCCTTATCGGAGGAGGTGAAGAAAGCCATCTGAAGTGCATATGAGCTTGCGCCAAAAGCCGACAGTGTTTCAGGAATCTAAAATAGCATCCCTGGTTAAACGCACGTTGTGTTTGAAAGAATCAAACAAAGTAATTTTGAAAGGTGGGGAAGGGTATTAAAACAGAGCAAAGTTATGGCACTCTGAGAGAGACTCTAATTTTGGAGAAGTTCAACAATTCACTTCCTGCAGTCGTGAGAACTCGTGTGGAAGAGCAGAGAGTTACTATGGCAAGATTAGAAGCTGAAATGGCTGATAATGATGATTGGGTTCAGAAATCAAAGTTTGGTTTCTGTGAGGGATTGAGAAGAATGTGCGAGATCTTCTTAAAACATATCCCTGTGAGAGTAAGATTTACTGGCGTAGGCCAGCATTAGCAGGTGAAGCGGTTACATTACAAAGTGGTACAGAAGGATGTAATATTTTTATGCTGAGACATGAGGAGGTATGACATTCAGAGGGACTATTGGAGAGATGAGAAGTGCTCCATTATGTAATGTGTGGTTGGAGTGTCCGGTGGAAACATCAACTGATTTATTTCACAATGGGGAAGGAGGCCTTGAGCTTGGCGTTGGCGTTACAACATTTCAGCATTTAAATTGCCAATAATATACATGAGACAAATCTTTATCACTGATCGTGACCCCTTAAAGATTTTGGAGAAGTTTAGGGAGAAAAATACCAGTTCGTTTTTATTGAGCTTATTGAAATTATAAAGTTGACAGGGCGAGAAAACCTAAGTTTTGACATGTTGTGGAGACTTGGATGAAGAAAGACAAAAGGCATTCTGTGGTAGGAGTGAAATGACTGAAATCGAATCGAGTTGTGAACATTTGTATGCTCAGAGTCAATGTAATATATGTTCATTCCAGTCTACTAATAGTGGAAGATTAGGCGGTCTAAAATGAATCCATTTGTGTATATTGATGGATCATTTTATTAAAAGTGGAGTTGTGAGAATACTATCACGGTAAAAAGGTTATTTTCTCTTGGGTTTTTTTTTATGAGAGCTTTTAAAGGCAGAGGTGCAGAACTGCTGTCTGAAAACAGTTTAAGTAAATAACCGAGAAAGCCATTAGGTTTTATTAAAACGTTGATATCAATGGAAGGGCAGTGGCCAGCTCTCCCAGACCAGGTTTACTCGTTTTGTTTTTAGCTGCAGCATTCAGAAGCTGTTCGGGTCCCAGAATGGTTGGAAGTGTCAATACTTGATCCCCAGCTGCCTTTCTCTCTGATATATCTATTTATGTTGATTTCTCCTGGATCAGAAAACTACAATGTAAGAATCTGTATTTGAATATATCTTTGTGCCAAGCGGTGTATACCAATAAGGTATGGTATCTATTGTTTGTGTAATTGTTCCAACATATAAGTCATCCCGAAATGTTCTTTTCTTTGATTGTATTTTAACTAAAGCATTTAAATAGATTATATTTTGCCTAATGTCGAGTGGTTTGACCAATCACAACATATCTGTAAAGCACACTTCCCATCTGTATTCAAAATAAGGAAAGGTTTGGGTCTAAGTGGCCTTCTTAAAATATTTTGCGGGAATCTGGTCTGGTCCACAACACTTGTAGCCGAGGGGTTTCCAACTGATTCCTGTTATTGAAAAGTTAGTGCAGCAGCTGGGGATGGTTTGCTGGAAGTTATGCTGTGAGCTGCCTCAGACATTCAGGGAGACCTGAGGATTTGGTGATCCTGGGGACTCTTGGATGGAGCCTGGGGACTGGAGTTACAACATCTGGGTCTGCAACATGAACAACAAATGGAGCAGAGGTTGCAGAGAGGGGAGGCTCTGAAACCACGCAGTGAGTGTGTGGGGAAAGAGAACTGCTGCGTCCACCCCGGAATTTTCCGGAACAGCTTCCCAAGCTCCACTTAACCCAGGAGCAGAGTGTGCGGGGACATTAATTGAACAAGGAGCTGGTCACAGAGCGGTGTCACCTCCTTTAACACGTCCTGCAGCTTCACACCAGGGGGAAGGACGGCGCTGCCAGTGGCTGTTCGGGTCACAGTTTCATTCAGCTTCCATGTTTTGGAACTTTTCAAACAGGACTGGGTGACATATCCGTCATCTCCCAGTATGTTGCCATCAATGTAACCATTCAGTGACGGAGGATATACATGGTGGATGAGGTAAATACATTGTTTCACCCTCAGCAGAGAGCTGCCGGGTGTATCCAGTATAGTGGGATTCCCGATGGTCCACATGGCATCTGCGGAGTAGCCGTGTCAATGGGAAGAGGTAGAGGAACTGAAGGCGCACTCTCTGTATTAATCTTGCAGCGTGCCCATCACAGTACATCATGTTGGTGAATACCTCAGTCCTGACAGCAGCCACAGCCTCTTCATTCACAAGCAGGCAGCCATTCCCATCGTCTTCAGATCTCCATGTAGAAAGGAATGAATGTATCTTGAATAAAGGCCATCCCCTTGATACACGTTTGATAACAGCATCCCCCATCACCAACCAAACACTTCAAAGTATTCCATGTGCACGGAGAGCAATGGGGTCACTTGGAGCGTCAAGGAGCAGACAATCAGGGATTGAGTAAAACCTCCCCTGTCTGAACGGGTCTGAGTGAACCCCCCAATACACAGTATCATTAATCCCTGTGATCCCTCTCCATTTCAGTAACATACTGCCTTCCGTTATTCCTGTAAATGAAATGACAGATTATATCATGTTATATTGCAGCTGCCAAATTATTATCCATTGCATTTACCTCTCTGTATCTATCTGTAGACCCTCCACCCTCTCTTGATAATTTAATCTCTTGCTTATCACAGCAACATGACCAAACTCATTATCTCAATATCTGTTCCATCCTCCTGATCATTGATATAGATTGTAAATAGTTGAGGACCCAGCACTGGTCACTGTGTGACTCCTCTGGTGACGTTCTGTCAAACTGATTTAGACTGATTTATCCGGAGTGCCTGCTTCCTGTTTGATACATCATCCTCCCCCATTACTGTGTAACACAACCGGAAAGCTGAATATGAACAAGGAGCATCAGTCAGGAATCCAATCCTTCGAACTTGCTCCGCCATGGAATACAATCATGGCTGATGTCATCGCGGCCTCTGTTCCACTTTACTGCCATCTCTCGATCCTCAAACTCTAGTCTCTTATTGTAGATTGCACCACATGAAAAAATATCCACTCCACATCGACACTTTCAATTACGTTTAGCATTTTACAGACCTCATTGAGATCTCATTTCATTCTTATAAACTCAACAGAATAGGCCTGAACTGCTCAATTTCTCTTCATAAGACAAACACTTCAAATATGGAATCAGTCTGATGAAGCTCTTCTGAATTGCCTCCAATGGAAATACCTCATTCTGCAGGACAACCAAACTGTACTCCAGTTGCAGCCTCACTAACGCCTTGCATAGCTACAGCAACCTTTCTACTCTATCCTTTTACAAATAAACGCTGAAGTTATGCTTGCATTCCTCATGACTTCAAGTACCCGCAAGTGGTTTTCTGTGATATGCAAGCAGGCACCCAAATCCCTCTGCACTTAAGCACGTTGAAGTTTCTCTCCATTTAGATAATAATTTGCCTTTTTATTAGGCTGGCCAACTTGAATAACCCCATATTTATCCACTTTAATTTTCATTGCCAAATGTTTGCCCATTCACCCAATCTATACATATAGTTTTTAAATCTCTTGCATCATCATTCCGAAGTAATTTCCCACCAATGTTAGTGTCATCTGAAAATGTAGCTGTAGCATTTTCTATCCCGTCAACCGAGTAATAATGTCGATCACAAATGGTTGAAGCATGAGAACTGAAATCTATGGCACCCAACAAATTGCATTTTCCAATAGAAAATGACACAATTAATTCATCTGACTGCATTTTGTTGGTTAACCAATCCTCCATCCAAGCCAATAAATTGTTCCTAAACCGATGCTGTCTGATCTTACCACGCACTCTTTGGAGAAGCGACGTATCTGAATCCTTTGAGAAGACCAGATATATTCCATTTCCAGGATTCCCACTATCCACCTTGTTTGTCACATCTTTAAATAACTCAAGAAAACACTTCAATCATGGTTTATCCTTTGTAAAACCACGTTGACTCCGATGAATTGTGGTTTACGTTTGCAAATGTCCACAACAATGGATTCTAATGATTTGCCTTAAATTACAATACTTTATTGTTACATTTTACTCCCTAATGTATGCAGTTATTATAAGTTCTTCCCTTTCTAAAACCTTTACGTTTTCTTTGAATTCCTGTTTGATTGGCAAAAGGGTTTTAAGAGATGTGCTCCACTTGCTGCATAAGCGGTATGTGTGGCTGACTGGACCCATCCTCCTGCTGGTGTATTAAATCGATGGGATGAAGTCTTTCTGGCGTTCCCATGTTATCATCTCCAAGGCCAGAATGACCACCCCCTGTTGATGCGTTAGAGGAGTGGGGGATTATGGAAACTTCCCGTTGTTGTGCAACATTTTGAGGGGCTGATGGGTCTTCTCATATTTCTCCATAATAGATGGAGGTACTGAACGGTCTCCTCATGTATCCCAGAGATGCGACTAAGATGGCGATTGGTCTTCTCTTGTTCCCATACAACAGACACGTATCTGAATTACCTCCTCCTTTCTCATGAAATAAGTCTCAAATAGTTTTTATCCTTATCCAATTCTCTTGCAACAGACTCGGTGGGTATGAATGGCTTCCTGCTATCCCAGTGTAACAAATCTCCAGTCACTGTGTGACCGCTTTCAGTTCCTATGTTACAGACTTGAGGAGGCTGAATGGACTGATCCTGTTGCTGTGTAATAGGATACTGGTGCAGCATGGCCTACTCTGGGGCCGGTGTTGTAGATTCGAGGGGCTGATTGGCCTCCTCCTGTAAATATACATCAGGCTCCAGGTGCTGAACAGCCTCGTCCTATTCTGGTGTAACAGGGTCAAAGGCCTGAATATCCTTCTGTTGTTCGTATGTAACAGGCTGAAGAACGGAATGGATTCCTCCATTATCTGTGTAATTCGCTTCAGTTGTTGACTCCTTCCTGTCATCTATGTTGAAATAAGATCTTCTTTCATTTTTGTAAACTCCAATGGCTATTGGATCAACCTGATCTTCCTTTCTTTATAAGTTAGCACCTTTATTGCAGGAATCAGTTGAGGGGACCATCTCTGAGCTGCTTCCAAGATAATAACATCCTTTCTTCATCCAAGAGACCAAATCTGTACACACTACTCCAGATGTGATCTCACTAAGATCCTGTACAGCAGCAGCAATGCTTTACCAGCCTGCTGTAAGGTTCCCACCCAGGTTAGAGCAGTCTCAGCTCTCTGGGGGAAATACAGAGCATTGTTGAACGATCATTGTCCTTCTCTACTCCACTAGCATAACGGGAGATCTGGAGAAAATGTCACGATGATGCTTAAGAAGATCATAAATGATGTGGCAAGATGATCTCTACCATTAATCTCCTCAAAGTCCACGTCACTCAGATTCTACAGAATCTTGTAAGGTGGAGCGTAAAAACAGCAAGGAGCAGGAAACATTGATGGGGGTTATATATCAAAGTGAAAGCTGCAATACAAATGTTGGGCAGGTTATAAAACAGGAAAATGAGATATACACAATTGTGGCTACTGCAGTAATAATGTACTGTTTACATTATATCTAAACTGTGTTAACCAAACTGAATGCTAATGCTGGGAAAAATGGATTTCATGAGCATGTGTTAGATGGCTGGCATTAACATTTTATTGAGCACAGAGCTAGAGATCAGGTTATTTAGAAATTGATGTTGGATGATCAGAAAAGCTAATTGAAAGATTTACTTTAAAAGGACCTTTTGGGAACAGTGACCACAATGCATTGGTTTTCTTTTATGCTGTTTGAGTACACGGTAGTTTTTGTTTTATTTGAAGTAACTGTTATAAATCTGAATCATGCAAGCCCTGAAGGTGTGAGGAGAAAGTGGGCACTGCAGCTGCTGGAGATCAGTGGCGCTGGAAAAGCACAGTCAGGCAGCGTACTAGGAGCAGGAGCATTGTTGTTTCGGGCACAACCCTTCACCAGGAATGAGGCTTCTGGGTCAAGGGAGCTGAGAGTTAAATGAGAAGGGGGTGTGGCAGGAGGCAGGTAGCTAGGAATGCAATAGGTAGATGAAGGTGGTGTTGAAAGTGGTAGGTGATGAAGGGAGACAGAACGCCTCATCTACTGCATCCTTTAAACTCAGTGTGGTCTTCTCCACATTGGCGAGACACACGTGGATCATTTCAGAGAACATCGCTGGAACAGCCACACTGACCAACTCCACCACCTTGTGGCTAAACACTTGAACTCTCCTTTCCACTCTGCCAAGGACATGAGAGTCCTGGGCCTCCTCCATCGCCAAACCCTAACCACCCGAAGCATGGATGGAGAAAGGTTGTTCTTCTGCCTTGGGACCCTCCACAGGGGATTAATGTAGATTTCACCAGTTTCCCCATTTCCCCTAACTCCACTTTATCTCAGTCCAATCTTCCAACTCAGCACACTCCCCCCTTTTGAACGTTCCTATGTGTTCATCTTCCTTCCCATCAATCTGGTCCACCCTCCTCTCCGACATAACCCTTTCAGCCTCACCTTTAACTACCTATTAGGTCAATGGAAGCAGCTTAGAAAAATGCCAAGTGTTGTAGTAAGCCAGTGGATTCGGAGAAATGTAGGACCCAGCAACGGATGACCAAGAAACTGAGAAGGAAATCAAAAAGCGAAACAGCATGCAAACAAAAGAAAAACATACAAACAGCTAAAGAAAAACATAAAGACTGCTAATAAAAAACATAAAGACTGCTAAAAAAGTACATCAGTGTATGAAACTAATGTAAAAACAAGGTCAAATATGGAACAGTATGCGTGCGGGCAGGGTAATTTATTGTAGAGAACAGAGAAATCACAGGGGAACGAAACAGTTATTTGTGTCTATCTTCAAGGCAGAATATCCAGAAATTCTCCCAGAAATACCAAGTGACCATGGGACTTGTGCAAGTAAAGTTTAAGATCATTCTTATCAGTGTTGAGGTCATCTTTGAAAAGAAAACTAGATTGAGTATTTATAAATCTGACAGATCAGATGTACTTTATACAAGAATATCAGAGGAAGCAGCAATAGACGTATTGATTGCATTGCGGATTTTCATGTTATTTTACAATATATTCCTGAACGATATTTAGCCAATTTGGATATGGCAAAAGTTATAAATATTATCCAACAGTTTAAGAACGGATGAAGATGGAGAGTGGTGAACTACAGATCAGTTAACTTGTAATCCGCGGTCGGGTGTCTCTTGGGCTGAATTACAAAGAACGTGTTACTGGATATATAGAAGGTAATGGGAAAGCTGGGGAGGATGATCATGCATCGATGAAACGAAAACATACGTGGCAAACATTTTTTGGAATGGTTTGAAGATGATTCTTGTGGACATAGGTAACAAGGAGCTAATGGATAACGTATGGTTGGATGTTCAGGAGGATATTTTTTAAGAACTCTCCCACTAACTTCATGAGAAAAGTTAAAGTGAAAGGAATTGGGAAGAACGCGTGCAAATAGGAAACGAAAAATTAGGTTAACATTCATGTGTATGTAATTGCAATATAGAAGATGTCATGCACCAGCTGCATAGAGTGTTGCTGAGACTGAAATTAGAGTATTGCGTACCATTTGGAGTCCCAATCTAAGATAGAATATACTGACTACAGAGGAACTGCAAAAGGTATTCTCCAGACTAATCCATAAAATAGCAAGATTGTCTGATGGGGAAACTCAGTCTGTGATCTCGAGTTTCAAAAGATGAGACTTTTGAAGTTGAGATTGTAGTGAAACTTAGAAGCTTAGGAATAGAGAGGGGACTGAATAACAGAGGGACATGGAGAAGTGCAAGCAGGCGATATTAGGGAGAATCCCACGGTATTCTACACGGACAAGTAGAACAGAATAATCAGCAAACAGTTAGTGTCCATTAGAAACCAAAGGTGCAATCAGTGCGTCAACCCGGAGAACATTGATAGATTGGTACATGTAAACATCACAGCTGTTTTACTTGGGAGAAGGAGGATGCAGGTACAGAATTCGAGAAGATGGACCGGAAAGCTCTTGAAGAGATTGATGTAAAATACGAGCAGGGGTTTGAGGCTTTGTCTGGTATAAAATTGGACAAATCCGCAGGTCTGGACACTATTGGAGTCAAGGGAAGAAATTTTAATTGGAATCTGACCACAGGGGAGGTGCCAGAGGACTGGAGAGCAGCTAATATGATTCCACTTCACAGTAAGCATGGTAGATATTTGCCAAGGTAACTACGGATGAGCAAGTATTAGATCACTGTTCGGGAAACTACTGGAGAAAATAGAGAAGGAGAAAATCGAAGTCCAATCAGAATCGCAAGGTTTGATCAGGGATAATCATCAGGATTTTATCAGAGTGAAGTCACACCTAATGAATTTGATTGAATTAGTCTGAGAAGGTCGCTTATTTAGTTTTGCAGCAAGGCCTTTGACAAAGTTCCACATGGAAAATTGGAAAAAATAATGTAAAATCTCACAATATCAAGGATAACTTGACAAGTTACAACGAAAATTGTCTTAGTGTCAGGAGGCAGAGGGTGATGGGAGAAGTCTGTTTGTGTGACTGGAGACTAGTGTCCCCTGGTGTACCACAGAGATCAGTGCTGTGTCCCTTATTATTTGTAGCATTCATAAATGGTATAGATGTGAATCTGGAGGGGGAGGGGGGTGGGTGGAGGGGTGGGAGTTGTGATAAGTAAGTTTGTGTTTGAAACAAGGATTGGCCGGGTGGTTGGCAGTGAGGAGGAAGTTCCGATTTTACAGGAAAATACAAGTGGAATGATCAGATGGGCAGATCAATGGCAGATGGAATGTGATCCTGATAAATATGAGGTGATGTACTTTGGAAAGAGGAACCAGACATGGGGTGTACACAATGATTGGCAGCACACTAGGAAGCTCACAGGGTGTTTCTCCACACATCCCTGAACGTGACTGAACAGGGTAATGGATTAGTTAAGAATTGAACCTTGGGTGTAGCGTTTATTAATCAGGGAGTAGATTATAAATGCTATAAAGGGCTTGGTTTAGTCCATGATGGAGTACTGTATGTCGTTCTGGGAGCCACATTACAGGAAGGATGTGATTGTACTGGAGTGGCTGCAGAGGAGATTCACCAGGATGATCCCTGGGATGGAGTATATCAGCTATGGAGAGAGGCTGGATAAGCTCAGGTTGTTTACTTTGGAGCAGAGGAGGCTGCGGGGGATGTGATTCAGAAGGATAAGTTAACAAGGGGCATGGACAGGGTGGATAGACAGCAGCTGTTCCTTTTAGACAGAGGGTCAAGAACCAGGGAGCACACGTTTAAAGTGGGCGGCACGGTGGCAGTGTTCAATTCCCGCCTCAGGCGACTGACTGTGTGGTGTTTGCACATTCTCTCCGTGTCTGCGTGGGTTTCCTCCAGTTGCTCCGATTTCCTCCCACAGTCCAAAGATGTGCAGGTCAGGTGAATTGGCCATGCTAAATTGCCCGTAGTGTTAGGTAAGGGGTAAATGTAGAGGTATGGGTGGGTTGCGCTTCGGCAGGGCGGTGTGGACTTATTGTGCCGAAGGGCCTGTTTCCACACTTTAAATAATCTAATCTAAAAGTGAAGGGTTCGAGGTTCAGAGAGGATTTAAAGATTACTTCTTTTCACCCAGAGGGTGTTGAGGTCTGGATTATACTTCCTGAGAGGGGAGTTATCACGGCTAACCTCTCAACCGTTAAAACTACCTGGAACTTTCATAACATTCCAGGCTATGGGCCTAGTGTTGGAAAGTGGGACTAATATAGATCGTGCTGTATTTCTGTTGGTACAGTAACTATACTCCTGTGAGTGTATGATGTGGAGCTGAGCAGCTTAAGACATGAATTGGTGGGTTTCTGAAGATAATGTTCACAATGATTATAGGAGTGAACTGTTATAGCTTGTCAAATTATATCAATGTGAGAAGTATAAAAAAACAGTGCAGATTTTTTTTCCAGTTTGAAACCAGAGAATGGAGAATGGGAAACAAAGAAATGGCAAAACTATGAAGCCACAACTTCAGTTCTGTCTTCACAGAACTTTCTGACAATACCAGGACAACCAAGTATGGTGTGGGAAAACGAAATAGTACATGAAACACAGAATATAGTAAGTAAATTGTTTGGGAGAAATTATTGGGACTGAAAGTAATGGTCATAGACAACACTAACATAGATTTATGAAATGGGAATTATGTTTGAGAAACTGACGGGGAGATAAATGAAAGAGAAACAATGGATGTAAAACACGTGGATTTTCAGAAAAAATGTTGATAACTCTCCCAGCCTAGTTTGCAAAATCAAATCTTAGTAGATTGGGGCGAATATATGGCCATGTTTCTAGAATGGGACAGCTGGCAGGAAACAGTGAATAGGAAAAAAAAACAGACACGTGAAGCAACAGCCTGACCTGGTATTTAAGGTCTGATTCTGTGAGTATGACTATGTCCCAGACACCCCATCACCTTCCCCGGATATCTACTGTTTCACCAGCAGGACAGACAAAGCAGACGTGGTGGCACAGTGGGATACAGTTGGAAGGGAATTGCTCTGGGAGTCCACAACAGTGAACTCTATTCCAGGAAGACTCATGGCATTAGTTTACACATGAGAAAGGAAACCTCCTGCTAATTACTATGTACCAGCCTCTCCCAACTGATGAGTCAGTACTCCTCCAAGCTGACCAACACTGGAGGAAGCACTGAGGGTGGCAAAGGCACAAAATGTACTCTGGGTTGGGGATGTCAATGTCCACAAAAAGAGTGGTTCAGCAGCAGAATTACTGCTTGAGCTGGCCGAGTCCTAAAGGATATACCAGATAGACTGGGTCTACGGCAGGTGGTGAAGGAACCCACAAGAGGGAAAAGCCATATTTGACCACAGCCTTACTAATCTGCCAGTTGCAGAAGTATCTGTCCATGACATTATCGTTAAGAGTGACCACTGCATAGTTATTGTGGAGATAAAGTCACACCTGCACATTGAGAATAAGCTCCACCAGCACAGGTGGCACTATCACCGTGCTAACTGGGACAGACTTCGAACAGATCTATCTGGGTTTCCATAACGTGTTGCAAGTCATCAATAGCAGCAGAATTGTACTCCAGCACAACCTCATGGCCTGGCATATCCCGCTCACAACAATTACCATCAAACCAGAGGATCAACCTTGGTTCAATGGAGTGTGCAGGAGGGCAGGAGCAGCACCATGCATACCTGACAATGAGGCGTCAGCCTGATGAAGTCACCAAACAGGACAACTTGTGCGCCAGACAGCATAAACACTAAGTGATAGACAAAGCTAAGTGATCCCACAAGCAACGGATCAGATCTAAGCTCTGCAGTCCTTCTAGTTCTAGATGAGAATAGTTATGGACAATTAAACAAGTCATTGGAGGAGGAGATTCCACGAGTATCCCAATCCTTACTGACGGAAAAGCCCAGCACTTCAGTGTATAAGATTAGGCTGGTGCATTCACAACAATCTTCAGTCAGAACTGCTGAGTGGATGATGCACCTCAGCCTCCTCCAGTGGTCCTCAGCAATTCAGTTACCAGCCATCAGCCAATTTGATTCACTCCACGCGATATCCAGATTCAGTTGGAGATACTGGATACACCAGAGGGTACATACTCTGACAACATTCTGTCAATAGTACTGAAAAGTTGTTCTCCAGACCTTGTCACTTCCCTCACCAAGCTGTTCCAATACCGTTACAATTACATTTCCCCGATTACATGGAAAATTACCCCAAGTATCTCCTGTATATAAAAAGTAGAACAAATCCAATCCGGCCAATTACCACTCCATCAGTCTACTCTCGAACATCAGTAAAGTGGTGGAAGGTGTCAGTGCTTTCAAGCTGCACCTGCTCAGCAATAACCCGGTCAATGACGCCCAGTTTGGGCCCCACCAGGGCCACTCAGCTCCTGACCTCATTACCTTGGTTAAACATGGACAAAAGAGCTGAATTCCAGAGGTGGGGTGAGAGTGACAGTCCTTTAAAACAAGGCTGTCTTCTCCCAAGTGTGGCATCAAGGGGCGTAAACAAAACTGGAATCAATGGGTATCAGGGGCAAACTCCCCGCTGATTAGAATCATACCTGACACGTAGGAAGATGGTCATGGTTGATAAAGGCCAGTCAACTCAGCTCCAGGGCAAGTCTGTTGGAGTCCCTCGGGCAGTGGCCTAGGCCCAAACATCTTCAGGGCTGCTTCATCAATGACATTGCCTCTATTCTAAGGTCATAAGTGGGATGTTTGCCAATGATTGCACAATATTCAGCAACATTTGTGGCTCCTAAGATACTGAAGCAGTCCATGTCCAAATGCAACAAGATCTGGACAGTATCCAGGCTGAAACGTGGCAAGTAATATTCATGTCACACAAATGCCAGACCGTGATCATCACCACTAAAATACAATCTAACCGCTGTCCCTTGGCATTCAATGGTGTTACTATCACTGAATCCACAGTGGGCTGCAGTGATTCAACAAGGCAGCTCACCACCACCTTCTAAAGGGGCAACCAGGGACAGGCAATAAATTTTGGCCCAGCCAGTCACACCCAGATTCACGAAATAAATAAATTGAAAAAGCAGATTTTTTTTAACAGAGTAAGGTTGCTGAGGTATCATTGGGATCGGTGCTCGGGTACCAGCTGTTCACAATATCCATTAAAAATGTGGTTGTGGGAATCAAATACAATATATCACAACCTGCTGAGAAAACTAAATGATGTTGGATTGCGAGTGGGTGAGGAGGTTGAAAAAAAGTTTATGGGTAGAGGTGACGATGTGCCCTTTGATGGGAACAAGAGATTGGCAGCTTTTCATTTGAAAAGGGATTGTTTGAAACATGTTGATCTAAAAAGCGACATATGGGCCTTTTTGTTGTTTCTTTTGGCGCAGACCTCCGAGGTCCCTGCAGCGCAGTGAGGTCTGAACCCAGAAGTCAATACTGGGAATGGCATTCACACGCTGCCCAGTGTACATAGACCTACAAAGGGGGAGCTGTAACATTGTAAACGATATGGATCTCCATGTACACCAGCCACTGAAACCAATATTGCAGGAGCAGAAAACAGTTAGGAAGATCAATGATGTGCTGACCTTCATTTCAGGGGGATTTGAATTCAGGAGTAAGGGTGTCTAACTGCAGCTGTACAGAGTGTTGTTGAGACCCCGTCTCAAACACTGTGCAGTATTGTGTGCAGGTTTGGTCTCAGTACCTAATAAAGGACAAACCTGACATTGAGGGAGTGCAGTGAAGGATGACCAGACCGATCTTTGTGATGACAAGCTAGTTGTGGGAGCAGAGTTTGGGGCGACTGGGCCTGTGTTCCATGGGGTTTAGGAAAATGGGTGGAGATCTCAGTGAGATATATAAAGCTCTGACAGGGTGAGACGGATTGGAAGCAGGGATAATAATTCCCCAGGCTCTGGTGTCTAAAACAAGGGTCCACAGTATTAGGTACAGGCAGACCATTCTGCAATGAGATGACAATAAATGTCTGCCCTCAGCGTCTGGTGAACCTGGGGAATGCACTCGAATATGGAAGCCAAGTATCGAATCGTCAGGAAACAAACCTTCAAACACAGCGAGCTAACTTGCATACATGCAAACTGTTATTTTTCTTTAATTAGTGGAATTTGGGAGTTCTTTGTCACTCATGTATTAGCAGATTACGAGGTGAGGTGAGCTTTTTTGGGTTTGTGGTTTTAATTAACAGAAGTGCTCGACATAGATGTCTTCACAGTTCGGGGCCCTGCCATAAGGGACTTGGGTAGATTTGAACAGATTTCGGGTCAAAATGTCCCAGCAAATTCCAACACGTTGCAATTAGTGACCTAGTTCTTCAAATAAAACCGGTCGGAAAATCTGTTTTATTTTGTTCACTGGTGGTTGCTTAAATTAAAACTGAGGGAAATGGCTCTTAACATTACTAAAGAGGTTCCCAAATTTGCCAAGAAAGTTGAGAAAGACTGAAGCAGGACATTTATTAGAATTAGCAAATAGGTTGGAATTGGGTTTAACGACGGACAGAAGGAAAGCTGAAATTATAATGTAGTTGGTCAAGCACATTGATGTATCAGAGAAACAGACAAGTGCAATCGAGTTAGAAAAAACTTAAATTGCAAATATGGCAACTGAAGTTAGAAGATAAAGTAAGAGACGGAAACAGAGTTAGAAAAAAGAGGAGAGGGAAAAGAAAGAGAGAGAGAATTTGAGATTCAGAAGTTGTGAATTAGACTATAAGTTAAATTAATGGAGTTGAAGGGAGAACATCGGGATGTATACAACTATGTTTGTACTTTGCCATATTTCGGTGAGAAAAATGTCAAAACCTTTTTTATTTCATTTGAAAAAAATGACTCGGCAGATGACGTGTCCAGTGAACTTGCGGGTAATGCTAGTTCAGACTAAGCTGGTGGGCACAGCTGGTGAGATATGTGTAGCACTGTCAGATGATGGGTCAAGAGATTATGCAGATGTCGAATTGGCTATTTTGATTGGTTATGAAATGGTACCAGAAGCACATAGACA
This sequence comes from Chiloscyllium plagiosum, assembly GCF_037043375.1. Taxonomy (NCBI): domain Eukaryota; kingdom Metazoa; phylum Chordata; class Chondrichthyes; order Orectolobiformes; family Hemiscylliidae; genus Chiloscyllium; species Chiloscyllium plagiosum. Next base: position 65,573,373 of record NW_028270180.1, on the reverse strand, counting down.
GAGGTTCATAAAAATTGAGACGGAACTTGGTCAGACTTATGTTAAGTTTGTAAGAATTAACTACAGTCATTTTGATAGTTGGGTGTTGGGCTTAAAAATGGATAAGACCTGTGAGGCTCGAAGGGAGATTATTCTGCTGGAGAAGTTTAAAGACTCACTTCCAGAGATGGTAAGATTTTATGTGCACGAACAGAAAGTTCAAGAAGTGAGAAGCGCGGCAGAAATGGCAGGTAAATATGCATTGGTGCATGAGATGAAATTTAGCTACCGGGAGAATTTTCATGCTATGAAGGATAAGAATTAAGAGAAGGAAAGTTCACACATTACAAAGCGAACAGTAGCGCACAATAGTTTACCACAAGTGAAAAAAGAAGCCCAAAGGGGTTGAAAGGAGGTGAAAGGCCTCAGGTGTTCTCAGTATAAGGCAGTGTAATACATAAAATGACAGTGCCGATGGTTTAAGAAGGGCACTGGGAAAAGGTGTTTTCACTGCAGTAAGCTGGGACACACTGTGATGGTCGTTGAAGGAAGGCATTTTGGGGAAAGATGTGGTAGAAGAGGCTAAGCCAGTGGCATTAGTAAAACTGGTAAAGGAGACCCCAAGTGGAGGCGAGGAGCTGCGGGAAATTGCACAGCCTCTGCAATGGCTGGGTATGGAGGCAGTGCCTAATCTCTCTAAAGAATTCACCTCTGTAGATAAAGTTTACTCAGAAAGATCAGGGGGAGTTGGACAAGAAGTTATAATTTTGTGAGATACGGGATCTGCTCAGTCTCTAATAGTTGAGAAGTGAGCCGCCGGAAAAGCACAACAGATCAGGCAGCATCTGAACAGCAGGACAATCGAATATCAGGCGGAAACCCATCGTCAGGAACATGGTGGGGGGACAAAGGGGCTGAAAGATAAATTCGTGGGTAGTAGCTGAGCTGGTGGGAGGGTCACTGGGAAGGCAATAAGAAGATGTAGGTGGGAGTGATAGTGATATGTCGGTTGGGAGGATGGAGTCGGTAGGTGGGAAGCAAGCTGGCCAGTTAGGGCCGTTCAAGATGGCAGTACTAGGTTGAACGGTTGGATCTGGGAGAGGTTGGTGGAGGGGAGATTTGAAATTTGGTGAAGTCAACGTTGATGATGGTTCTAGTTTGAGGGTTCTAGTTGTCCTATCACCTATCCACAACACCCTCCTCTCCGACCTATCACCATGACACCCCACCTGCGTCTACCTGTCGCCTTCCAAGCTATCTTACACCCAGCTCCACACCCATCCTACTATTTATTTCTCGGCCCCCTTCCCCCTCCGTTACCCCATCCCCCACTTTCCTGAGAAGGATTTAAAGTCAACTCTTCTGCCCCTCGGATGCTGCCTGGTTGGCTATGCTTTTCCAACCCCACACTTTTCAACTCTCATCTCCAGCATCTGCAGCCCTCACTTTCTCTCGGCCTCTAATCGTGAGAGATGAAAGTATTTTCACTCTTTCTGACGTATTAATCAAGATCGTGACAATTTGTGGAATGGGGTTAGAAATTAAGCATTCCCTTGTGTAACATCAGGTTGGAATGCCAAATCAAGGTTGGGGAAGTAACAGTGACAGTGAGTAACAGAGTGTCATTTCCAGGAATACAGTTTGTTCTTGTGAACGATTTAACAGGATCCAAGTTGGGCGTGGCACCCCTTGTGTTGGAGAAGGCAAAAGAAAAACTAGGGAATTGGGGAGTTAAAAGAAAAATACCCAGGATTTTTCCAGACTGTATAGTAACAAGATTGTGGGCGGCACGGTGGCACAGTGGTTAGCACTGCTGCACTCATAGTGCCAGAGACCCGGGTTCAATTCCCGCCTCAGGCGACTGACTGTGTGGAGTTTGCACGTTCTCCCCGTGTCTGCGTGGGTTTCCTCCGGGTGCTTCGGTTTCCTCCCACAGTCCAAAGATGTGCAGGTCAGGTGAATTGGTCATGCTAAATTGCCCCTAGTGTTAGGTAAGGGGTAAATGTATGGGTATGGGTGGGTTGCGCTAGCTTTCAGAGATAGCTTTCGGAGCGACGCTCCAAAAGCTTGTATGCTTCCAATTAAAACTGTTGAGCTATAACCTGGTGTTGTGTGATTTTTAACTATTATGGAGTGTTAAGGTAAAAAGGGAGGTGGAGGAGTTGGTAGCTTTCTTTACTCACTGTGGGCTCCGCTGAGAGATTCAATCAGACCAAGGTCTCATTTTACCGCTCAGCTGTTCAAGGAAGTCATGGATAGTTTAAGGAAGTCATGGATAGCTTAGTCATTCAGCACTTCAAATCAAGGGTGTCCCATCCTGAATCCCAGGCACCCTTGGAAAGTTAGCATCAGGCGCTGAAGACCATACTAACAGCGTACTGTCAGGATTACCGGAATGATTGGAATGAAGGTGTCTCATTAAATTGTTTGCCATTAGACAAAAATTATTTGCCCCAAATAAATCTACTCAGTTTACTTCCTTTGAGTTAATATTTGAAGTCAGAGTTCCTTTGGAATTAATTGAATATAAATTGACAGGACCGAAGTCAGAGACTCGGATTATATATGTGAGGTGAGGGAGAGATTTGATGGAGTAGGTGAGTTAGCTAAACAACACCTGAAGGGCACAGTATAGAATGAAGCACGTGGCAGATAAAAACTCTGAAATTTTGACGATTTCCTGTGGGGATGACGTATTAGTATTGTGGTAAAAACAATGACTGCAGATGCTGGAAACCAGATTCTGGATCAGTGGTGCTGGAAGAGCACAGCAATTCAGGCAGCATCCGAGGACAGGCAAAATCGACGTTTCGGGCAAAAGCCCTTCATCAGGAATGAAGGCAGAGAGCCTGAAGCATGGAGAGATAAGCTAGAGGAGGGTGGGGGTGGGAGAGAGTGGCATAGAGTACAATAGGTCAGTGGGGAAGGAGATGAAGGTGATAGGTCAGGGAGGAGAGGGTGGAGTGGATAGGTGGAAAAGGAGCTGGGCAGGTCGGACAAGTCCGGACAGGTCAGGGGATCGAGTTTCTGGAGGTTAGAAGCTAGGATGAGGTGGGGGAAGGGGAAATGAGGAAACTGTTAAAATCCACATTGATGCCCTGGGGTTGAAGTGTTCCGAGGCGGAAGATGAGGCGTTCTTCCTCCAGGCGTCTGGTGGTGAGGGAGCGGCGGTGGAGGAGGCCCAGCACCTCCATATCCTCGGCAGAGTGGGAGGGGGAGTTGAAATGTTGAGCCACTGGGCGATGTGGTTGATTGGTGCGGGTGTCTCGGAGATGTTCCCTAAAGCGCTCTGCTAGGAGGCGTCCAGTCTCCCCAATGTAGAGGAGACCGCATCGGGAGCAACGGATACAATAGATGATATTAGTGGATGTGCAGGTAAAACTTTGATGGATGTGGAAAGCTCCTTTGGGGCCTTGGATGGAGGTGAGGGAGGAGGTGTGGGCGCAGGTTTTACAGTTCCTGCGGTGGCAGGGGAAAGTGCCAGGATGGGAGGGTGGGTCGTAGGGGGGCGTGGACCTGACCAGGTAGTCACGGAGGGAACGGTCTTTGCGGAAGGCGGAGAGGGGTGGGGAGGGAAATATATCCCTGGTGGTGGGGTCTGTTTGGAGGTGGCGGAAATGTCGGCGGATGATTTGGTTTATGCGAAGGTTGGTAGGGTGGAAGGTGAGCACCAGGGGCGTTCTGTCCTTGTTGCGGTTGGAGGGGTTGGGTCTGAGGGCGGAGGTGCGGGATGTGGATGAGATGCGTTGGAGGGCATCTTTAACCACGTGGGAAGGGAAATTGCGGTCTCTAAAGAAGGAGGCCATCTGGTGTGTTCTATGGTGGAACCGCTCCTCCTGGGAGCAGATACGGCGGAGGCGGAGGAATTGGGAATACGGGATGGCATTTTTGCAAGAGGTAGGGTGGGAAGAGGTGTAATCCAGGTAGCTGTGGGAGTCGGTGGGTTTGTAGAAGATGTCAGTGTCAAGTCGGTCGTCACTGATGGAGATGGAGAGGTCCAGGAAGGGGAGGGAGGTGTCAGAGATGGTCCAGGTAAATTTAAGGTCAGGGTGGAATGTGTTGGTGAAGTTGATGAATTGCTCAACCTCCTCGCGGGAGCACGAGGTGGCGCCAATGCAGTCATCAATGTAGCGGAGGAAGAGGTGGGGAGTGGTGCCGGTGTAATTACGGAAGATCAACTGCTCTACGTAGCCAACAAAGAGACAGGCATAGCTGGGGCCCATACGTGTGCCCATGGCTACCCCTTTGGTCTGGAGGAAGTGGGAGGATTCAAAGGAGAAATTGTTAAGGGTGAGGACCAGTTCGGCCAAACGAATGAGAGTGTCGGTGGAGGGGTACTGTTGGGAACGTCTGGAGAGGAAAAAACGGAGGGCTTGGAGGCCCTGGTCATGGCGGATGGAGGTGTAGAGGGATTGGATATCCATGGTGAAGATGAGGTGTTGGGGGCCGGGGAAACGGAAGTCTTGGAGGAGGTGGAGGGCGTGGGTGGTGTCTCGAACGTATGTGGGGAGTTCCTGGACTAGGGGGGATAGGACAGTGTCGAGGTAGGTAGAGATGAGTTCAGTGGGGCAGGAGCATGCTGAGACAATGGGTCGGCCAGGGTGGTCAGGCTTGTGGATCTTGGGAAGGAGGTAGAACCGGGCAGTGCGGGGTTCCCGGACTATGAGGTTGGAAGCTGTGGGTGGGAGATCTCCTGAGGTGATGAGGTTCTGTATGGTCTGGGAGATGATGGTTTGGTGATGGGGGGTGGGGTCATGGTCAAGGGGGCGGTAGGAGGAGGTGTCCTCGAGTTGGCGTTTGGCTTCAGCGATGTAGAGGTCAGTGCGCCAGACTACCACTGCGCCCCCTTTGTCCGCTGGCTTGATGGTGAGGTCAGGATTGGAGCAGAGGGATTGGAGGGCTGCGCGTTGTGAGGGTGAGAGGTTGGAGTGGGGGAGGGGGGTCGACAGGTTGAGGCGGTTAATGTCCCGGCGGCAGTTGGAAATGAAGAGGTCGAGGGCAGGTAATAGGCCAGCGCGGGGTGTCCAGGTGGATGCAGTGTGTTGGAGGTGGGCGAAGGGGTCCTCAGAAGGTGGGCGGGAGTCCTGATTATGAAAGTAAGCTCGGAGGCGGAGGCGACGGAAGAATTGTTCGATGTCACGGCGTGTATTAAATTCATTGATGCGTGGACGGACGGGGACGAAGGTGAGTCCTTTGCTGAGGACTGATCGTTCGTCCTCAGTGAGGGGGAGGTCTGGGGGGATGGTGAAAACTCGGCAGGGCTGGGAGCTGGGAGCTGGTGTAGGTGTAGAGCTGGGAGTGGGGTCGGAGCCAGTACCTGGAGTGGGTGTGATGGTGGGGGGAATGGGGATAGAGTCATGAGCAGGGGTAGTGTTCCCCTCAGGGTTCTGAGGGGTGGGGATAGTGACAGTGGGGTCTGTGGGGGGCGTGTCAGCAGAATGCAGGTGAGTGGCGCTAGTGGGGGCGGAAGTGGTGGCAGACACGGCAGTAGGGGTGGCGGAAGTCACTGAGGGTGTGGCATCGGCGATGATGTGAGGGCCAGAAGTGGCTGTGGGAGTGGCCATGATGGGGGCAGAAGTGACATCATCAATCAGCGTGGGGGTGGTAGCTGCATCAGCCGCATGGCTAATGGCGTTTCCGAGGCCAGGGGAATCTTCTGGAATGTTCAAGGAGCGCTGGTTATGGAGCTGGGTAGATAAAAGTTTGTTGTACTTACAGTTTTTGATGTTTGAGATGGAATTGAAATACTGTTTGTTGAGAGTATGAATTCTCCTGAGGATGTAGTACAGAGTGGGTCCTTTGCAATTCTGAGAGAGTGTGGCCCTCAGCTGAGGCAGGGCAGACTGTAGAGAGGTTAGGTACCGGCGCATTGCTGCAAGCGTGGAGCGGAGGATCTTGATGGAGAACCGTTGCTGGTGTTTTTGAATCTGTAATCTGTACTGTTTGTCCTGTTCGGGTCCGAACTCTGCTGGTTTAAAGGTGGTCCGGAGTCCGTGTGGGGTGAGTTGGTTACGGAGACAGGCACTGAGGAAGCAAATGTGGCTGTGATACCGAGTTTGTTTCAGGACATGGTTGAAGAGCTTCAGGGCTGAGGAAATGACCTGGGAGTTGCAATGAGAGAGAGACTCCCTGAGATTCTTGTAGAGAGAGGAGGAAAACTTCTTCAAGGCAGGCATCCTTGCAAGAGGATTCGCAGTAGGGTTAAAATCAACGAGGTAAAAACAATGACTGCAGATGCTGGAAACCAGATTCTGGATCAGTGGTGCTGGAAGAGCACAGCAATTCAGGCAGCATCCGAGGACAGGCAAAATCGACGTTTCGGGCAAAAGCCCTTCATCAGGAATGAAGGCAGAGAGCCTGAAGCATGGAGAGATAAGCTAGAGGAGGGTGGGGGTGGGAGAGAGTGGCATAGAGTACAATAGGTCAGTGGGGAAGGAGATGAAGGTGATAGGTCAGGGAGGAGAGGGTGGAGTGGATAGGTGGAAAAGGAGCTGGGCAGGTCGGACAAGTCCGGACAGGTCAGGGGATCGAGTTTCTGGAGGTTAGAAGCTAGGATGAGGTGGGGGAAGGGGAAATGAGGAAACTGTTAAAATCCACATTGATGCCCTGGGGTTGAAGTGTTCCGAGGCGGAAGATGAGGCGTTCTTCCTCCAGGCGTCTGGTGGTGAGGGAGCGGCGGTGGAGGAGGCCCAGCACCTCCATATCCTCGGCAGAGTGGGAGGGGGAGTTGAAATGTTGAGCCACTGGGCGATGTGGTTGATTGGTGCGGGTGTCTCGGAGATGTTCCCTAAAGCGCTCTGCTAGGAGGCGTCCAGTCTCCCCAATGTAGAGGAGACCGCATCGGGAGCAACGGATACAATAGATGATATTAGTGGATGTGCAGGTAAAACTTTGATGGATGTGGAAAGCTCCTTTGGGGCCTTGGATGGAGGTGAGGGAGGAGGTGTGGGCGCAGGTTTTACAGTTCCTGCGGTGGCAGGGGAAAGTGCCAGGATGGGAGGGTGGGTCGTAGGGGGGCGTGGACCTGACCAGGTAGTCACGGAGGGAACGGTCTTTGCGGAAGGCGGAGAGGGGTGGGGAGGGAAATATATCCCTGGTGGTGGGGTCTGTTTGGAGGTGGCGGAAATGTCGGCGGATGATTTGGTTTATGCGAAGGTTGGTAGGGTGGAAGGTGAGCACCAGGGGCGTTCTGTCCTTGTTGCGGTTGGAGGGGTTGGGTCTGAGGGCGGAGGTGCGGGATGTGGATGAGATGCGTTGGAGGGCATCTTTAACCACGTGGGAAGGGAAATTGCGGTCTCTAAAGAAGGAGGCCATCTGGTGTGTTCTATGGTGGAACCGCTCCTCCTGGGAGCAGATACGGCGGAGGCGGAGGAATTGGGAATACGGGATGGCATTTTTGCAAGAGGTAGGGTGGGAAGAGGTGTAATCCAGGTAGCTGTGGGAGTCGGTGGGTTTGTAGAAGATGTCAGTGTCAAGTCGGTCGTCACTGATGGAGATGGAGAGGTCCAGGAAGGGGAGGGAGGTGTCAGAGATGGTCCAGGTAAATTTAAGGTCAGGGTGGAATGTGTTGGTGAAGTTGATGAATTGCTCAACCTCCTCGCGGGAGCACGAGGTGGCGCCAATGCAGTCATCAATGTAGCGGAGGAAGAGGTGGGGAGTGGTGCCGGTGTAATTACGGAAGATCAACTGCTCTACGTAGCCAACAAAGAGACAGGCATAGCTGGGGCCCATACGTGTGCCCATGGCTACCCCTTTGGTCTGGAGGAAGTGGGAGGATTCAAAGGAGAAATTGTTAAGGGTGAGGACCAGTTCGGCCAAACGAATGAGAGTGTCGGTGGAGGGGTACTGTTGGGAACGTCTGGAGAGGAAAAAACGGAGGGCTTGGAGGCCCTGGTCATGGCGGATGGAGGTGTAGAGGGATTGGATATCCATGGTGAAGATGAGGTGTTGGGGGCCGGGGAAACGGAAGTCTTGGAGGAGGTGGAGGGCGTGGGTGGTGTCTCGCCTGTTGTAAAGTTCCCACCCAGCTTAGAGCTGTCTCAGCTCTCTGGGGGAATACAGAGCATTGTTGGAAAATCATTGTCCTTCTCTACTCCATCGGTATAACGGGAGATATGGAGAAATTAAAGTTTGAGAAGATCATAAATGATGAATGAAATGGTCTCTGCAATTAATCTCCCCAGAGCCCACGTCACTCAGATTCCACAGAATCTAGTAAGGTGGAGCGCAAAAACAGCAAGGAGGAGCAAACATTGATGGGAGTTATATTTCAAAGTGAAAGCTGCAATACAAATGTTGGGCGTGTTATTAAACAGGAAATGAGATATACACATTGGTGGGTACTTCAGTAATAGGGTACTGTTTAAATTCTATCTAAACTGTGTTAACCCAATTGAATGCTCATGCTGGGAAAAATGGATTTCATGACCACGTTTGAGATGGTTTACATGAACATTATGTCGAGCACTGAGCTCAAGATCAGGTTATTTAGGAATTGGTGTTGAGTGATCAGAAGAGCTAATTGAAACTTTTGCTGTAAAGGACCTTTTGGGAACAGTGACCACAATGTATTGGTTTTCTTTTATGCTGTTTGAGTACACGGCAGTTTTTGTTTTATTTGAAGTAACCGTGAAAAATCTGAGTCATGCAAGCTCTGAAGGTGTGAGGCGAAAGTGGGGACTACAGATGCTGGAGATCAGAGTCGAAGAGTGTGGTGCTGGAAAATCACAGTCAGGCAGCATGCTAACAGCAGGTAAATCGATGTTTCGGGCATATGCCCTTTATCAGGATTGAAGCTTCTGGGCCAATGGGGCTGAGAGATAAATGAGAAGGGAGTGCGGCAGGGGGGAGGTAGCTGGGATTGCGGTAGGTAGATGAAGGTGGGGTTGAAAGTGATAGGTGACGAAGGGAGACAGAACGCCTCATCTACTGCATCCATTAAACCCAATGTGGTCTTCTCTACATTGGCGAGGCAGGAGGTCAACTTGTAGATCATTTCAGAGAACATCTCTGGGACACCCACATTGAACAACTCCATCGCCTTGTGGCTGAGCACTTTAACTCCCCTTCCCACTCTGCCAAGGACATGAGGGTCCTGGACCTGCTCCATCACCAAACCCGAGCCACCAGAAGCCTGGAGGAAGAAAGCCTCCTCTTCTGTCTTGGGACCCTCCAACCACAGGGGGTGATAGTGGATTCCACCATTTCCCCTAATCCCACCTTATCCCACTCCAACCTTCAAAGTCAGCACAGCCCTTTTGAATGATCCTGTGTCCACCTTCCTCCCTATCAATCTGGTCCACCCTCCTCTCCGACTATCACTTTCAACCCCACCTTCAGACGAAAGGAGGTAGCTTAGAAAAATGCCAAGTGTTGCAGTAAGCCTGTGGATTCAGAGAAATGTAGGACCCAGCAAAGGATGACCAAGAAACTGAGAAGAAAATCAAAAAGAGAAAAAGCGTGCAAACGAAAGAAAAATATAAAGACTGCTAAAAAGCGTCTATCAATGTACGACAAAAAAATAAAAACAAGGTCAAATGTGGAGCAGTTGGTGTGCGTTCAGGATAATTTATTGCAGAGAACAGATAAATCGCAAGGAAAAGAAACAGTTTCTTTGTGTCTATCTTCATGGAAGAATGTCCAGAAATTCTCCCAGAAATACCAAGTGACAATGGGACTTGTGTAAGTAAAGTCTAAGATCATTCTTATCAGTGTTGAGGTCATCTTTGAAAAGAAAGCTGGATTGAGTATTTATAAATCTGACAGACTAGATGCACATCATACAAGAATTTTAGAAGAAGCAGCAATAGACATGTTGATTGCATCGTGGATTGTCACTTTATTTTCAGACACATTCCCGAAAGGCATTTAGCCAATCTGGACAAGGCAAAGGTTATAAATATTATTCAACAGTTTAAGAAAGGATGAAGATGGAGAGTGGTGAACTACAGACCAGTTATCTTGTCATCCGCAGTCAGGTATCTGTTGGACTCGATAACAAAGAACATGCTACTAGATATTTAGAAGGTAATAACATAACTGGGGAGTGTGAGAATGTACCGATGAAAGGAAAACCAGAAGTGACAAACATTATTTTGGAATGGTTTAAAGATAGTTCTTGTGGACATAGGCAATGATGAACCATTGGATAACATATAGTTGAATATTCATGAGCTTTTTCTAAAGAACTCACACGTAAGTTCATAAGAAAAGTTAAACCGAGAGATATTGGGAATAACATATGCAAATGGGAAAGTTAAAATTCGGTTTACATTCATGTGAATGTAATTGGAAGATAGAGGATGTCGTGCACCAGTTGCATCGAGCGTTGGTGAGACTAAACGTAGAATATTGTGTATCGTTCGGAGTCCCAATCTCAAAAAGAATATATTGACTACAGAGGAACTGCAAAAGGTATTATCCAGATTAATCCGTAAAATGGCAAGATTGTCTGCTGGGGAACCTCAGCCTGTGATCTCGAGTTTCAAAACATGAGAGTTTATGGTCGTACATCTTAGAAACATCGAAAGGACTGAATAACAGAGGGACATGGAGAAGTACAAGTAGGCGAGATAAGGGAGAATCCCACGATATTCTACACGGACAAGTAGAACAGAATAATCAGCAAACAGTTAGTGTCCATTAGAAACCAAAGGGGCAATCTGTGTGTCAAGCTGGAGAACATTGATGGATTGTTACATGAGACCTTCACATCTATTTTACTTGGGAGAAGGAGGAGGCAGATACAGAATTCACGAAGGTGGACTGGGAAGCTCTTGAACAGATTGATTTAAAATACGAGATTGGATTTGAGGTTTTGTTCTGTACAAATTTGGACCAATCTCCATGTCTGAATGAGTTGTATTACAGGCGGCTGTTGGGGTCAAAGGAGGAAAGATCCTGACTGAATATTTTAATTAGAATCTGACCATAGGGGAGATGCCAGAGAACTGGAGAACTGCTAATACAATTCCACTTCACAGTAAGGGTGGGAGAGATGGACCAGGGAACTATAGACGAGCGAGTATTAGATCACTGTTAAGGAAACTACTGGATAAAATAGGGAGGGAGAAAATCGAACTCCAATCAGAGTTGCAAGGTTTGATCAGGGATAATAATCATGACTTTATCAGGAGGAAGTCACATCCAATGGATTTGATTGAATTAGTTTGAGGAGGTAGATTATTTAGTTTTGTAGGAAGGCCTTTGACAAATTTCCACCTGGGAAACTGAAAAATAAAGTAAAATCTCACAATATGATGGATAACTTGGCAAGTTACAACGAAAATTGTCTTAGTAGCAGGAGACAGCGGGTGGTGGGAGAAGGCTGTTTGTGTGACTGGAGACCAGTGTCACGTGGTGTACCACAGAGATCAGTGCTGTATCCCTTATTGTTTGTGTTATTCATAACAAAATATAGATCTGAATGTGGAGGGGGGCTAGGTGGAGAGTGGGGAAGGTGTAATAAGTAAGTGTATGTTTGACATAAAGATTGGCTGGGTGATTCGCAGTGAGGAGGAAGGTCTTAAGTTTACAGGAAGATGCAGATGGAATGGTCAGATGGGCAGATCAATGTCAGATGGAATGTAACCCTGATAAATATGAGGTGATGCACTTTGGGAGATGGAACCAGGCAGTGGAGGACTCAATGAATGGCAGCACACTGGGAAGCTCAGATTGTGCTTCTCCACACATTCCTGAATTTGACTGGACAGGTTAATGCTTAAAACTTTGTTGCTGGAAAAGCGCAGCAGGTCAGGCAGCATCAAAGAAACAGGAAAATCGATGTTTCGGGCAGATTCCTGTAGAAGGCTTATGCCTGAAACGTTGATTCTGCTGCTCCTTTGATGCTGCGCTTTTCCAGCAACACATTTTTTAAGCTCTGATCTCCAGCATCTGCATTCCTCACTTTCTCCTGGACAGGTTAATGGACTAGTTAAGACTAGTTAACGCTACCTTGGGTGTAGCGTTTCCTAATCAGGGTGTAGATTATAAGAGCAATACAGGGCTTTGGTTCGGCCAAAATGGAGTACTGTATGTAGCTCCGGGAACCACATTCCAGGAAAGATGTGATTGTACTGGAGAGGGTGCAATGGTGATTCACCAGGATGTTCCGTGGGATAGAGCATATCAGCTATGGAGAGAGGCTGGATAAGCTCGGGTTGTTTACTTTGGAGCAGAGAAGGCTGAGGGGTCAGTGATTCAGAAGGATAAGATTATAAGTGACACGGGCAGGGTGGATAGACAGCAGCTGTTCCTTTTAGTGAGAGGGTCAAGAACAAAGGAGAACACTGTTAAAGTGAAGAGTTTGAGGTTCAGAGATGATTTAAACATTTTTTCACCTCGAGGTGTGGGGTTCTGTGATTACTTCCTGAGAGGGGAATGATCAACTCAATCGTTAAAAAATACTTGGACGAGCAATTGGAAGTGTAATAACATTCCAGGCTATGGGCCTGGTGTAGGAAAGTGGGACTAATATAGATCGTGCTGTATTTCTGTTGGCACAGAGTCTATGCCCCTGTGAGTGTATGGTGTGGAAGGTCAATTATTGAACAGTTTAAGGCAGGAATTGATGGATTTCTGAAGAGTTATATTCATAAGGGTTATAAGTGTGAACTGTATTAGCTTGTTAAATTATGTCAATGTGAGAAATATGAGAAAGCAAGTGCAGTTTCCTTACAGTTTGAAACCAGAGAATGGAGAATGGGGAACAGGGAAATGGCAGAACTATGAAGCCACTACTTCAGTTCTGTCTTCACAAAACTTTCTAACAATATAAGGAAAACCGAGTGTGGTGTAGGAAAATGATAGAGTACATGGAACAATAAACATAGTAAGTAAATGGTTTAGCAGAAATTATTGTGGCTGAAATTAATGGTAATAGACAACGCTAACATAGATTTATGAATTGGGAATTATGTTTGAGAAACAGGCTGGGAGACAAATGAAAGAGAAGCAATGGATGTAAAACATGTTGATTTTTAGAAAAATGTTGGTAATGCTCCAATCCCAATTTGCAAAATCAAATCTGAGTGGATTGGGGCTAATATATGGACATGTTTCTAGCATGGGACAGCTGGCAGGAAACAGTGAATCGAAATAAACAGACTCAACAAGTAATAGCCTAACATTGTCTGAAAGGTATGATTCTGTGAGTATGACTATGTCCCAGACTCCCCATTACCTTCCCCAGATAGCTCCTGTCTCATCAGCAGGGCGCACACAGCAGAAATGGCAGTACAGTGGGATACAGTTGGAAGGGAATTGCTCTTGGAGTCCTCAACAGTGACTCCGTATCCCATGAAGTATCATGGCATCAGTTTGTACATGGGAAAGGAAACGTCCTGCTGATTTCCATGTACCAGCCTCTCTCAACTGATGAATCAGTACTCCTCCATGCAATACCCTTGTCAATGACGCCCAATTTGGGCTACACCAGGGCCGCTCAGCTCCTGACCTCAGTACCGTGGTTAAAACATGGACAAAGGAGCTGAATCCAGAGGTAGGGTGAGAGTGACAGCCCTTTAATTCAAGACTGCACTCAACCAAGTGTGGTATCAAAGGGCGTTAGCAACCCTGGAATCAATGGGTATCAGTGGCAAACTCCCTGCTGGTTAGATTCATGCTTGACGCGTAGGAAGGTGGTCATGTTTGATGATGGTCAGTCAACTCAGCTCCAAATCTGTAGGGGTCCCTCGAGCAGTGACCGAAAACTTCTTCAGGACTGCTTCATCAATGACCTTCCTTCCATTTTAAGGTCAGAATGTTGTACATTCGCCAATGATGTTCGCCAATGATTGTACAATGTTCTGCAACATTTGTGGCTCCTCAGATACTGAAGCAGTCCATGTTCAAATGCGACAAGATCTGGAGAGTATCCAATCTAACAAGTGGCAAGTAATATTCAGCCCACACGAATACCAGACCAGGACCATCACCAATAAAATACAATCAAACCTGCCCCTTGGCATTCAATGGCTTTACTATCACTGAATCCCCCAGTATCAGATTCCTGGTGGGTAATCATTGCTCAAAAACTCACTGGTCTCGCCACATGAACACAGTAACTATAAGAGCAGGTCCGAAGCTAGGAAAACTGCGGCGAGTAACTCACATCCTGACTTCCAAAAGTCTGTCCATCGTCTACAATGCATAAGTCAGAAGTATAATAGGAGACTCCCAATTTGCCTGGATGAGTGCAGCCCCAACAACACTCAAGAAGCTTTATACCATCTAGGACAAAGCAGCCAGTTTGGCTGTCTCTTCATCCACAATGCTCCACCATCAACGCTCAGCAGCAGCAGCAGTGTTTTACTACCTACATGCTGCAATGAAAAGATTCACCAAAGATCCTCAGATACCATCTTCCCAACTCACGACCATGTCTATCTAGAAGGACAAGGACTACAGATGTATGGGAATACCATCATCTTTAGGTTCGCCTCCAAGCTATTCAACATCCTGACTTGGAAATATATCACCGCTCCTTCACAGTCACTGGGTCAGAATCCTGGGATTCCCTTCCTAATGGCATTGGAGGTCAACCACAGCAGGTGAACTGCAGCGCTCAACAAGGCAGCTCACCACCACCTTCTCAAGGGCAACTAGGGACAAGCAATAAATGCTGGCCCAGCCAGTGACACCCAGATTCACGAAATAAATAAATAGAAATTAACAGAAGACGGTTGCTGAGGTGTCGTAGGGATCGGTGCTTGGGGCCCAGCTGCTCACAATGCCCTTTAAACATTTGGTTGCTGGAATCAGATACAATATATCCCAGCCTGCTGACAGCACTAACTGATGTGGGATTGTGAGTGGGTGAGGAGGATGTAATAAAGCACCGAGAAGACTAAGACAAGTGGAGTGAATGGGTAAATTCGTGACAGATGGAGAACAATGTAGATCCAGGCGACTGTGTGCCCTTTGTTGGAAACGATAAATTGGCAGCCTACCATTTGAAAGGGATTGGTTGAAACATGTTGATCTACAAAGGGACGTATGCTCCTTTTTGTTCTTTCCTTCTGCATAAACCTCTGAGGAACCCTGCAGCGCAGTGTGTTCTGTAACCAGAAGTCAATACTAGGAATGACATTGCCACGCTGACCAGTGTACACAGACCCACCAAGTGGGGATCTGCAATACTGAAAAGGATCTGCATCTCCTTGTACACCAGTCACTGAAAGCAATATTGCAGAAACAGAAAGCAGTGAGGAAGATAAACGGTGTGTTGACCTTCATTTCAGGGGGATGTGAGTCCAGGAGAAAATGTATCTTACTGCAGCTGTACAGGGCCTAGTGAGATATCATCTTGAACATTGTGCAGTATTGTGGGCAGTTTTGGTCTCCTTACCTGATAAAGGACAAACCTGACATTGACAGAGAGCAGTGAAGGATGACCAGACTGATCTCTGGGATGACGGGCTTGTTGTGGGAGCAGAGTTTGGGGAGACTGGGCCTGTATTCCATGGGGTTTAGGAAAATGAGTGGAGATCTCAGTGAAACATACAAAACTCTGACAGGGTGAGACAGATTGGAATCAGGGATGATAATTCCCCTAGGACTTCTAAAACAAGGCCACAGTATTCGGTCCAGGCAGGTCACTCTGCATTGAGATGAGAATAAATGTCTGCTCTCACTGACTGGTGAACATGGGGAATTCGCTCGCACTAGGAAAACTAGACACTGATTATAAATAAGGATTTAGAGACAGTAAAGGGATGGTGGGAGAGCAGGAGTACGGTGTGGAAATGAAGGGCCAACCATCATTATTTTGAATTGGTTAGCAAACTCGATGGACCAAAGGTACGACTGCACTGCCTATTTTATAGCTTCCCAAGGTTACTAACATTAACGGATATGTATATCTGTGGGGTAAGTGTATTGAGAAGATTTTTTCCATGAACTAGAATGGGGAGGCTAAATGTGTTTTCCATTCCCGATGTTTCTGTGCAGTCTGTGGGAATGCTCTGTAAATGTTGTCACAAGCTCTCAGATGTTAGGAATGAGGTTTCTGCAGGGTCGACAGGACTGTGTTCCCATTCCCTTTTCCGACATTGATTCTTGAGGCCGGGTGTTCTGTACGGTTTCATCCTTTCAGACCTCGGAGTAGTTTGATACAAATGAGTGCCCTTGCTTGGCAATTTCAGAGACCATTGAAATGTTTATCACATGTCAGGGTCTTTGGAGTCACTATTAGGCCAGCCCAGGAAATGACGGGAGATTCACTTCCTAAAAGTACATTGGAGAAGGAAATTCTGTTTATAATCCATATTGGCTTCAAGGTCTCTGTTACTGACCCCAGATTTTAGATCTCGATATTTTATTAATTGTCTTTAACTTCCACCCGCTGCCAGAGCATTAGCCTGGTCTGGATCAGTAATCCAGTGACATTTCCACAGCACCATCTCCACATGGGGACCTGTCAAAAATCACTCTGAGCAGGTTATTTCTGTGCTGCTTGACAGCTCTGTCAAAAAGAACTCCCACCAATTTGACTGTCATGATGGGAATGAGGAGGTGGTAATTGGTCAGATTGTAATTATTCCCGTCTTAAGGAACGGGACATAGCTGAGTAATTTTCCACATTGCCAGGGAGATGTCAGAGTTGGAGCTGGAATGGAAAAGCTTCCCTAGGGACACGGCTTGTTGTGCAGCACAAGTCTGCAGTCCTATTGCAGGAATGGAGTCAGGACCCATTGTCTGTGTCGTATCTACTGTGTTCAGCTGTTTCTTCATGTCACGGGCAGCGAATCAAATTGGTTGAAGACTGGCATCTGTGATTTTGTGGGCATCATGATGAGGGTGAGGTGTATCATCGACTCAACACTTCTGGCAGAAGATGGTGCAGATAAAACATCCTTCTCTTTTACACTGATGTGCAGGTCTGTTCTATTATTTAGGATGGGGATGTTTGTGGAGCCCTCTCCTCCAGTCATTTGTTTAATCGTCCATCACCATTTATGACTGAATGTGGCAGAACTGCAGGGCTTCGATCAGACCTGTTGGTCATGTCTGGTAGCTTTAATGAGTTAGCATCAGTTGTTGTGGTTCTGTTCGCCGAGCTGGAAGTTTTTGTTGCAAACGTTTCGTCCCCTATCTAGGTGACATCCTCAGTGCTTGGGAGCCTCCTGTGAAGTGCTTCTGTGTTGTTTCCTCCGGCATTTATAGTGGCCTGTCCCTGCCGCTTCTGGTTGTCAGTTTCAGCTATCCGCTGTAGTGGCCGGTATATTGGGTCCAGGTCTATGTGTTTGTTGATGGAGTTTGTGGATGAGTGCCATGCTTCTAGGAATTCCCTGGCTGTTCTTTGTTTGGCTTGCCCTATAATGGTAGTGTTGTCCCAGTCGAATTCATGTTGCTTGTCGTCTGCGTGTGTGGCTACTAAGGATAGCTGGTCGTGTCGTTTCATGGCTAGTTGATGTTCATGGATGCGGATCATTAGCTGTCTTCCTGTTTGTCCTATATAGTGTTTTGTGCAGTCCTTGCATGGGATTTTGTACAAATCTTCACCCAAACATTGAGTTAGCATCAAATTAAGGTTCATGTGATTCTGACTCTGACATGTTCACCCACACTCGTCACTGAGCCATAGATGGTGTTGATGGTAATGACAGACTGAGGTGTTATCCTGGGCAAAACGTTACAGGTTGTGGTTGAATGCAGGTCTGCCTCTCCTGCTGCTGTGGTCTACAGCACTACATGAATACGCAGTTTCGAGCTGCAATACCTGCAATGCAATTCTGCTGTCTGTTCCCCAATTCTCACTGACACCCATTCACCCATCAGCCCTGCAGTCAGTGACCTAACCTGCTTTCTGATTTGGAAATACTTCAATTTTCATACTCTCATTCTGCTGAGGGTCTGTCTCCCCGGGTCATGCTTCCAAACTGACACAATCCGCAAAAGCATTTAACTGATCTTAATTCAAATGTTTAATTCACCTGAATCTTTTTCCTTGAGATTTACCATCTTCTGTGTTTAAAGTCAATGTGTTTCCTCTGTTGCTTGCCCTGACCATGATTAAGAGCTTTGTAGTGTCAGTGATGCCAGCATTATGTAGCTTCAGAGCCAATAAATTCTCTGGATTCCCAATCATCTTCACCACATTGTATATTTTCTCGTTTGGTTTGATGCCTTATCACTCATGGCTGCCTTGTTCTCCCATGAGTATGTTTCAATTTCTTGGGGTTGTATTTCTTGTATTATCTTCCGAATTATCCCCCGAACCTCCTCTCATTGCTGCTCCATGGTCTTACCTGCTCAGCTCACCTTCCAATTAACTCTGGCCAGCTCCACCCACATGTCTTTGTAGTTACATTGCTTAATTATAACCACATTACATCTTGAAGAGAGCATTAGATATAAACTGAAAGAAGGAGTTTTTGGAGATGGGACACGAAGAATAATTCGTGGATTTCTTAACTAGATACAAAGGGACAATGAGAGAGAGGATATAGATATGGAGATGTGGAAAATGAGAAAACTACATTATCGAAAGAAGTAGATGAACATCCCCCAATGTTTTGGCAATGCCTGTGTGCTGTGGTTCTTTGTACAGTGCATGTACAACAGAGTAATATGTTCAAATGCTTGGTCTGATGCCAGAATATTTATCTCCAATAATATGATAGACACTAGCTTTGGAAAGAACACAGCAGGCCAACATATTGAAATCCCGGAAGAAAGGGGATTAACTGAAATAAGTTGGGACACCAGAATCAAGAATTTGGAGCACACTTCCTGGTAAGAATGAGAAACTAGAATTGGGAATCCCAGAAAAGGAGGGAACGTTGAGAGGATCAAATCATGTTTTAATATTTTATCAATTTTATACATCATATGCATCATTTTTCGTTAACTGTGTCTCTGTTGTTCATTGGTAATGTGTTGTGCACATATGAAAAATGCGACTTATCTGCACACACACATTGATTAAACAGTGTATATAAAATCATTTTTCCACCATTGAAACTGTCCTGTTGTCGTGTTACGAGGATACATGAACACCAACTAGCCACCAAAAGACATGACGCACTATCACTATGTTCCATAAATACAGACAAAGAAGGGCACCACTTTGAATGAGACAAAGCACACACACATACTGAGACATGCAAGGACCTTCTTAAAGGAATGGTATTCTAACCAGAAGTCCATCAATAAACGCATCAATTTCGATCCTGTCTGCATTCTCTTGTTGAAGTAACCGGAAATGACATCACCCACTTTAAGAAACCAAGACCTATAAATAGAGAGGCGGGACATACCACCAGAGCTTCAGCAGATACTCTCACTGATGATGTCACCTAGTCATGTGTACGAAACTTCTGAAAACAAACCTTGAAGCTCAGCGAGCTAACTTGCACACTTATAAGTTGTTATTTTTTGTTTATTAGTGGAATTTATGAGTTCTCTGTCTCTCACGTTTTGACAGATTATGATGTGAGGTGAGCTTTTCTGGGTGTGTGGTTTTAATTTACAGAGGGGTTCGGCATTGATGTCATAACAGTTTGGGGCCTTGCCATGTGGCACTTGGACCAACGTGAACAGATTTGAGATACAACAGGCCCCAGAAAATTCCAACTCATTGCAATTAGTGACTTTGATCTTCAAATAAAACCAGTGGGAAAATTCGTTTTATTTTGTTACTTGTGGTTGGTTAAATGAAAAGTGAGGGAAATGGCTTTAAACATTACTAAAGAGGTTCCCAAATTTTCCAAGGAAGTTTAGAAAGACAGAAGGAGGACATTTTTTAGAATTAGCAAATAGGTTGGAATTGTGTTTAACCAGGGATAAAAGAGAAGTTGAAATTGTAATGGAGTTGGTCAAGCACTTTGATGTATCAGAGAAACAGGCAACTGCAGTAGAGTTATAAAAACTTAAATTGCAAATGTGGCAACTGGAGTTAGAAGATATATAAAGGGACGGAAACAGAGAGAGAGACGAAAGTGAAAGAGAGGAAAAAGAAAGAGAGAGGGGATTTGAAATTCAGAAGTTGGGAATTAGACAAGAAAGTTAAATTAACAGGATGGAGATGAAGGGAGAACGTAGGGATGAATACAACTAGGTTAGTAACTTGCCATATTTCGGTGAGAAAAATGTCAAAATCTTTTTTATTTCATTTGAAAAAATGGCTAGGCGGATGACGTGTCCAGTGAACTTGTGGGTAATGCTAGTTCAGACTAAGCTGGTGGGCACAGCTGGTGAGGTATGTGCAGCGCTGTCAGATGGGGGGGGGGGGTCAAGAGATTATCAAGATGTCAAACTGGCTATTTTGATTGGTTATGATTTGGTAGTAGAAGCATATAGACAGAAGTTCAGAAAAATAGAGAAGGAACCAGGTCAGACTTTTGTTGAGTTTGAAAGAATTAACCAGTCATTTTGACAGGTGGGTACTGGCCTTAAAAATGGATAAGACCTATGAGGCTTGTGGGGAGATTATTCTGCTGGAGAAGTTAAAAGACTCACTTCCAGAGATAGTAAGAATTCATGTGAATGAATAGAAAGTTCAAGAAGTGAGAAGCGCGGCAGAAATGGCAGGTAAATATGCATTGTGACATGTGATGAAATTTAGCTTCTGGCAGGAATTTCATCCTGTGAGGGATAGACATTGGGAGAATGGACGATCACACATTACAAAGCGAACAGTAGCTCACAATAATTTACCACAGGTGAAGAAAGAAGCCCAAGAGGGTTGAAAGATGGTGAAAGGCCTCCGGTGCTCTCACTACAACGGAGTGGAACACATCAACTTACAGTGCTGGTGGTTTAAAAAGGGAACAGGGAAAAAGTTGTTTTCACTGCAGTAAGCTGGGAGACACCGTGCTGGGCGTTAAAGGAAAACACTTTGGGGAAAGATGCGGTAGAAGAGGCTAAGCCCAGTGGCATTAGTGAAACTGGTAAAGGAGACGCCAAGTGGAGCCGAGGAGCTGCAGGAAATTGCACAGCCTTGGCAAGGGCTAGGTATGGAGGCAGTGCCTGATCTCTCTAAAGAATTCACCTCTGTAGATAAAGTTTACACAGAAAGAACGGGGGAGTTGGACAAGAAGTTAGAATTTTGTGAGATACGGGATCTCCTCAGTCTCTAATAGTTGAGAAGTGAGGCGCCGGAAAAGCACAACAGATCAGGCAGCATCCAAACAGCAGGACAATCGAATATCAGGCGGAAACCCATCGTCAGGAACATGGTGGGGGGACAAGGGGGCTGAAAGATAAATACAAGGGTAGTAGCTGAGCTGGTGGGAGGGTCACTGGGAAGGCAATAAGAAGATGTAGGTGGGAGTGATAGTGATATGTCGGAGGGTAGGGTGGAGTCGATAGATGGAAAGGAAGATGGCTAGTTAGGGTAGTCCGAGAGGGCAGTGCTAGATTGAACAGTTAGATCTGGGAAAGGTTGGTGGAGGGGAGATTTGGAATTTGGTGAAGTCAACGTTGATGCTATACAGTTTGAATATTCCAGCTGTCCTACCACCGATAGGAGTCCTATCACCCTCCTGTCCGACCTACCACCATCATACCCCGCTTGCATCTACCTATCGCCTTCCAAGCTCCCTTCCACCCAGCTCCACCCCCACCCTCCCATTTATTTCTCAAACTCCTTCCCCCTCTCTTACCTCCCACTTTCCTGATGAAAAGCATTTATGCCTGAAACGTCAACGCCCCTGCACCTCGGATGATGCCGATGTGCTGTGCTTTCCCAGCCCTACACTTTTCAACTCTCATCTCCAGCATCTGCAGCCGTCACTTTCCTCACCCTCTAATAGTAAGAAATGAAAGTTTTTTTCACTCTTTCTGGCATGTTAATCAAGAGCATGTTAATTTGTGGAATGGGGACAGAAATTAAGCATTCCCTTGTGTAACATCAGAATGGGATGCCAAATCAAGATAAGGGAAGTAACAGTAACAGTGAGTAACAGAGTGTCAGTTCCAGGAATACAGTTTATTCTTGCGAACGATTTAGCAGGAGGCGAGGTGCGATAGGCACCCCTTGTGGTGGAGCAGCCAAAGGAAGACTAGGGAATTGGTGAGTTAAAAGAAAATTAACCAGGAATTTTTCCAGACTGTGTAGTAACAAGATCCAACTGTCATAAGTTACAGCAGGAAGGAAAAACGAACGAAAAAGACAAATGGGTTGATGCTCAATGAACTGACACCCTGTTTGATGTA
The DNA here is from genome assembly GCF_037043375.1 of Chiloscyllium plagiosum. Lineage (NCBI taxonomy): Eukaryota > Metazoa > Chordata > Chondrichthyes > Orectolobiformes > Hemiscylliidae > Chiloscyllium > Chiloscyllium plagiosum. The sequence goes on along the minus strand of NW_028270180.1, from coordinate 65,551,233 downwards.
ACGGTGCAGGAAAAACCTGAACAGGCACAGAAAAGGAATCAGAATATATTGTTGAACGTTATTAACTTAAAGATAGAACGATAAAATTAAAATGGAGACCCCGATAGGTTACTGCAGAAGGGAAATGGGCCGATGTGCACCAGATTGTGTTAGCAGTAACGTACAGTGTTAGGGGTAGCTCATAAACTAACTGCAGGCGGTCACTTAGGTGTACAGAAGACTCAGGCTAAGGTACAGAAGCATTTCTCGTGGACTGGAATGCGCAAGGACGCTGTTAATTTTTGTTGTACGTGACATACATACCAAATGGTAGGTAAGTAACAGCAGTAATAAATCCAGCACCTTTCTTGCCAATTACTGCATTCGAAGAACCTTATTATGATTAATTGTGTAGCTCGCCTTTCGAAAGTAAAAGTGGAAACCAATATTTGCTGACCATAGTGGATGCGTCTACCAGATTTCCAGAGGCAATTCCATTATTGGAGTGTCAAGGCAAAAAGGGAGGTGGAGGAGTTGGTACCTTTCTTTACTCACTGTGGACTGCCCAGAGAGATTCAGTCAGACCAAGTGTCTCATTTTACCACTCAACTGTTTAAGGAAGTCATGGATGGCTTAGGAATACAATACTTCAAATCATGGGCGTCCCACCCTGAATCTCAGGGAGCCTTGGAAAGTTAGCTTCAGACGCTGAAGACTATGTTAACAGCGTACTGTCAGGGTTGGCCAAATGATTGGGATAAAGGTGCCCCATTAAATTGTTTGCAATTAGAGATGCCCCAAATAAATCTATTCACTTTACTTCCTTTGAGTTAATATTCGTACATGAAGTGAGAGCTCCTTTGAAATTAATTAAATAAAAATTGACAGGACCGAAGTCGGAAATCTCACACTTGGATTATGTGTATGAGGTGAAGGAGAGAGTAGATGGAGTAGGTGAGTTTGCTAAACAGTATCTTAAGAGCACAACATAGAGTGAAGCAGGTGGCAGATAAAAACACTGAAACTTTGAAGATTTCCCGTGGGGATGACGTATTAGTATTGCCACCAGTGGTAAGAAATCTCTTCAAAGCCAGGTTTAGTGGCCCCTTTCAAATTTTAAAAAAATGTGGAGTCAGTTTAAACTATCTAGTAAAGATACCAGAGATGACAAAAAAACTTTACCGAGTATTTCATATGAATGAATAATGCACCACCACATTTAAGACTCAGGAACAGAGCTGTGGCCAGATGAACAAATTGTGCAGGTTATCTGTATGATGTAGTGATCTTTAGCAAGTGATTGAAAGCTCCCATGTTACAGTTGACAGAGCATGTTGAACGATTACAAAAAGCAAACTTGGGAATAAACTTAAAGAAAACAGAATTCTTGAAAGCAGAGGGGACGTTCCTGGGACATTACACTGGCCATGGAAGGTTGACTCCATGGAACACAAAGACGAAGGGCTTTGAGGAATTTCCACGACCATCCTCGAAGAAAGAGGTGCTTCGATGTTTGGAACTGAGTGGATTCTATCAGAAGTTTGTTCCAAACTTCAGCAGTGTATGGGCACCACTGATGGATTTATTAAAGAAGAACACAGTATTGTGGTGGACAGAACAATGCCAGGAGGCATTTGAGAATTTTAAAGCAGGATTAATCACCGCACCAGTTTTAGCTGCACCAAATATTCTGAAACCCTTTGAAAATTGTGTTTGATTTTCGGGATATAGGGCGCGGAGATGTATTGATACAGAAAGATGATGATGGAACTGAATGGCTAATTGGCTACTTGTCGAAAAAACTCAATATCCACCAGAAAAAAAAAACAAAATCTCCATTATTGAACAAGAATGATTAAGTTTCACACTGGCCTGACAATATTTTAATGTGTATATGACAAACAAATTGTCGGAGATGGTTGTGGACAATGACAAATCTCTCGCATGTTTTGGGATAGTTAAAGAGCAGAATATGGGACTATTTCATTGGAGTCTTACCTTACCGACTTTAAACTCACAAAATGTACATGCTGCGGCTCCTACAATGTGATAGCAGATGTGTTTTCGCGGATTTAAAGGAAAAAATATAGGTAAGATTTGCCTTATTCCAGTGTTATAATGGTGTGCAGAATTAATATGAGTGATATAGCTGAGATCAATACTTTTGTATTTCATAAAATTGGGATTAAGAATTAGAGGAAAAGAAATGTAGCCATCTTTTCATTCTGCTGTTTCATTTTATTTCCTGAAGTGGGGAGATGTTACGAAGCCAAAAACATGCAGGGTACTTTAAAACAAAACGGGTTTTGCCAAAAAGAAATTAAAGCCACAGATGCCAGCTAAATGTCACACTGTTCCACATGTCACCATTAGCTGAGAAATAGATACCTGAGTTTTGGTTGCTGTTTTGACAGCCAATCAAATGCAACCAAAGAGTTTAAATAACGCTCAGGAAACCAGAAGCCAACAGAATTTGAATATTATTGTTTGGATAGCTGGACAGCAACCAAATTATGAGAATTACTATATCATGGGGAGTATACAAACCCAGCATTTTGAACACTGGTGGGAGAGCTACTGCCATCCATCAGCAGAGCCACTGCTGTAGAGCAGGAGTGCTAACTGGCCATCTCAAACACTCTCTATCAAAGATACATGTTCATGCAAACGTACTTGCAATAAAAAAAAATGACCAGGGAGATCAGCAGCTGAAAGAGTGAACACAGCGGGGAAGATAGAGACTGTGTGGTCTTGAGATTGTAATGTTTAATATGTGGGCTGTTGGAACAGCATATTTTTACAGAGTTGGAGTCAGGTAGTAAATAGCTTGTATCTGTGAATAGTTGATGTTTAGTGTTCACTATTAAAGTTAAGAAACAAACTTGTTAATTTTTGTTTAAATAGTCGAATATAGGAGATCTGTGTCACTCATATTTTAATAGATTACGAAGTGAGGCGAGCTTTTCTGGGTGTTTGGTTTTAATTAACAGAGGGGTTCATCTCCACCTTGTAAATGTCCATCCACGTTAGCCCCATTTCCCTGCAGTTGGCCCATATCCTTCCAATCCTTTCCTATCGAATATTTATCCAAATGCATTGAAATGTTGTTAATGTTCATCCCCCAACCACATCTTCTGGCAGCTCATCCATGTGCCAGCCTCTGTGTAAAGAAGTGACCCCTCAGGTTCCCTTTTATTCCTTCCCCTCGAACCTTACACTGATCCCCTCTAATCCTCAATTCTGTACACCTGGGGAAAAGACTGAGATCATTAACCCTATCCATACCCCTCGTGATTTTATACAGCACTATAAGGACTCCCTCAGTCTCCTACACTTTAACGAAAAGGTCCTAGCTTGTCTAACCTCTCCCTGTAACTCCGATCATTGGGTCCTGGCAACGTCTTTGTAAATTTCTTCTGCACTCTTTCTAATTTAATAACATCTTCCCTATAACAAGGTTACAAAAACTGAACACAATACTCCAAGTGCGGCCGTACGAAAGTCCTGTGTAACTGTAGCTTAAGTTCCCAAATTCTATACTCAATATCCTGCCTGATGAAGGCCAATGTGCTAAAAGCCTTCTTCACTGCCCTCTCTACCTGTGACTCTACTCTTAGAGAACCGTGCCCGTGAAAACCAAGGTCTCTCTGCCCAATGCACCCCTTAAGACCCTCCCATTCACCGTGAAACTCCTACCTTGATTTGAGTTTCCAAAATGCAAGACGTCACACATCTATATTAAATTTCATTTGCCATATCTCGGCCCACTTCCCCACCTGATTAAAGTCCTGCTGCAATTTCTGATAAACTTCCTCACTGATCACGCTACCACTTATTTTAGTGTCATCTACAAACGTACTAATCATGCCTTGCACATTCTCAACCAAATCATAGATAACAAACAGCAATGGACACAGTCTCCAGTCTGACTATCATCCTTCCACTAAACCCTCTGCTTCCGATCATCAACCCAACTGTGTATCCGACTGGCCAGTTCCCCCAGCATTCCACGTGATGGAACTTTCCAGAGCAGCCTGTCATGTGGAAACTTATCAAAGGCCTTACTGAAATCCATAGAGACTAAATTTACAGCTTTGTCCTCGCAAACCTTCCTGGTCACTTTATCAAAGAACGCTAACAAATTTGGGAAGCATGATCGCCCACTCACAAGTCTACTGTGACTGCTCTGAATCAAACCCTGTGTAAGTAACGGGTGCAGTCAATGGTATGCTGTCCTTCATTGTAAGATGATTCGAGTACATCAGCAAAGCCATCTTCCTGCTGTTGTAGAGCCTTGCGGAGAGAGCTTTTGGGACACTCTCTACGGATTTGATCTCCTTTGTAAGGAATGCTATCCTTCCCACAGATACAGATGGCGGTATCATGAGGGTAGAGTGAAGAACCTGAGAGTTTAATCTGCAAAGCTGTGAAATACGAAGAAATGGTGATGCTGAAACGAGGTGTAGCAGGTGTATTACCAAATGACACATTGATAGGGTGAGAAATTCCATACTTTACCCAGGACTGATTGGTGTGATTTATTGTCACGTGTACCTCAGTCCAAGGAAACACTTTCTTTCTGAGCAGTGGAGGCAGATCATAGTAAGCATGGCCAGACAGATCATAGTATGGAAATAGACTTCGACAGAGTAAGGCATACAGACAAGCACTCGACAAGATCAACATGAGCAAGATCAGCATTATTTGAACATAGAGAGTCGATTCATCAGTCTAACATGACTTTCCTAATAGTTTATATGCCTAAATTAACTATCCCCATGTTATTGTGCAGTCGGCATGTGAGCCCGTACTGAACGTCAGGTTGCATATAATCCCCAACAGCAGCCACAGTACCTTCGATCTGAAACAGGTAGCCATTCCCACCAACTTCCGCCCTACATAGAGAACACCAGGCTGGCTTCTTGGAGATGGAAGGTGCCTTCTTGAGACTTCACACAAGACATATAGCTTCCCTCCTCAACACTAGAAAACCACGTTAAAGTCCCACGTGTGTATCATGAGCAACGGAGCCAGGAGGAACAACGTGGAGCAGTCTGTCTGTGCAGCCTCTGCTCCACTTGTTCATCATGTTGGAGCATCAATCTGGAGATAGTGAGGACTGCCGATCTGGAGATTGTAGTAGAGAGTAGATTGCTGGAAAAGCACAGCAGGTCAGGCAGCTCCGAGGAGCAGGGGAATCCACGTTTTGGGCATAAGCCATTCATCAGGAATCAGCATCAATTACCTCATTCTGTCCCTTTGCAAGTGCGTTGAGGGGAAATGGCCTCGTATTGTTCCTGTGTAAGTGACTTAAGGGCTGAATGGCCTCCTCCCTGTTCCTGTGTAAGTGACTTTAGGTGCTGAATGGCCTCCTTCTGTTCCTGTGTAAGAGACTGAAGGAGCTGAATGGCCTCATCGTGTTGCTGTGGAAGTGGCTTTAGGGGCCGAATGGCCTTCCCCTGTTCCCGTGTAAGAGACTCCAGGGGCTGAATGGCCTCCTCCTATTCCTGTGTAAGTGACGCAAGGGACTGAATGGCTTCTTCCTCTTCCGACTGGACAGGACCAAGGGCCTGATTGGGTTACCCCTAAATCCTGTTTGACAGCTCGATGTGCTGACAAGTGTGATGATGCCGCAGTCTTTGAGAGGTTATTTTGTCCTGGTTTCTTTTCAGAGAGAGATTGAATGATCGTTACCAAACTGGTTCGTTAAGGCCGAGATGGAAATGTGTTGCTGGAAAAGCACAGCAGGTCAGGCAGCATCTAGGGAACAGGAGAATCGACGTTTCGGGCATTAGCCCTTCTTCAGGGCTAATGCCCGAAACGTTGATTCTCCTGTTCCCGAGATGCTGCCTGACCTGCTGTGCTTTTCCAGCAACACATTTCCATCTCTGATCTCCAGCATCTGCAGACCTCACTTTCTCCTGGTTAGTTAAGGCCACTGAGTAAACAGCTAGGGAGGTTTTGGGTTAATTTTAATGCAGACTGAATGGGTGTGGCCAGCTCTCACAAATTACGATCTCTGGGTTTTGGTTTCTAAGTAGCATCAGAAACTATTGGGGTCTCCACAGAGTTGGAAGCTTCAGTGACTATCTCCTGGCTGCTACTCTCTCTGAATTTTCTCTTGGTGCTGTTTTTAATTCCTGGATTAGAGAAATGTTTGTGACAATCTGTGTCTGAATTTTCCTTTTTGCCAGGGGCTGTGTTTATGGGATTTTCCTATATTGGTTCAGTTAATTAGTAATAGTTCCTAGATTTGTTATTCTGTTAACTTGTCCAATAGAACTACATTTTTCTAAATTCCTCTTTCTTTGCTTTCATTTTATCTTTTGTATTTCAATAAATAGTGTTTAGCTTCACACCGAGTAGTTTGACCTGTCACATTGCATCTGGAACAATCACTTTATATTCCGTTTAAAATAAAAAAAAGTTTAGGTTACCGCCTTCCAATATTTTCGAGGGGCTCTGGTGTGGTCCATCACACTAGACTCCTTCTCTTCCTGAGTAATATGCTGGAGGCACTGAATGGGCTGTCCCTGTTCTTCTCCAATAGTGTCAATGGGCTGAATGGCTTCCCCATATTCCTGTGAAACCAGCGTGAGGTGCTGAATGAACTCTTATTTTACTGTGGTAATGTGCAGTGTCAGGCAGTGCTGGTAGATGAATGTTACGGACCATTTAACAGCACATGTCTCAATGGAGTCTGGGTCTTGCTGCACATTGACACAGATTAGTTCAGGAGCTGAAGGGGGTACAAAATGTTCTGAACATTGTGGAATCTTCAGTGACCATCCCCACATTCTGATCTTATGTTGGTGAGGGTGGGGACGGGAGACATTGATGAAGCAGCTGAAGCTGTTTGTGAAGAGGACGCTACCCTGAGGATCTCGCACAGAGGTGACCCAGGACTGAGATGATGAACATCTTCCTTTGTGCCATGTTTGACTCCAAACACTGGAGAGTTTACTCTGATTCCCATTAAGTCCAGTTTTGTTTAGCTTCTTGATGTCAGCAGACGTCAACCACTGCCTTGATATCAGGGCCAGTCATTTGTACTTGAACCCTTGTCTCAACCTCTTTTGTTCATATCAATAAACCATGATATAGGAGCAGCAAGTGTTTTCTTCAAACAGGTGGGAATGAATGTCAGGATTTCTCGTCTCAAGAGTGTTGGGGAGAAAAAATGACTGAAAGTATTTGAAGAGGAGGTAGCTAGATATTGACCTGTCAGAGAGTTGTGGGCAATGATAAATTGGGTGTGAAAGAAGATTTGAGACAGAGAGCAGATCAGTCATGACCTTAGTGAAGGGCAAGGCAGGCTTGGGGAGTGAACGACCGGTTCCTGTTTCTGATGTTCTCACATTCTGTTATTGGAACGTTCGTGGGTGTTATTTTCATGAATGTCTGTTATGGAATGTTGCACGCAAGGGGACCAGAGGATTTTGTGAGCCAGCGCTGAGTGAGGTATGGCGGCTGTATTCTCAGTGAATCTGAGTCTAAACATGACCAACAAATGAAGCATAAGTTGCAGAGAGGCGAAGCTCTGTAAAGAGAGATGAGGGGCGTCTTTCATACCCGTGCCTGGATTTTCCAATTGCATTTCCCAAATCACGTCAACGCGTGTGTGACAGTCTTGAGAGGCTGACTAGTCTCCTCTGTTTCTGTGCAACAGGTTATAGGAGTAAGTGGCCTCCAACTGTTCCTGTCCAGCAGGTATGCGGGGCTGGATGGAATGCAGAAACATGGGACTGAGGAGCAGGAGTGGGACATTAGATACTTTGAGCCTTCTCCACCAGGTACTAAGGATTGTGGACTCAGCCCCACTTTCCTGTTTGTACACTATTACCCGTGTCTCACTTCCCTGTCAAATATTTAACTAAACAGCTTTCAATCCATGTGAGCATAGAGGCACAATAAACTTCCAGTGAAGAAAATTCACACTTGAAAGGTCCTTTCAGAATCCTTCGCCATCCCTCTTATAGAATCTGACAGTCATGCAGAACGGAAACAGACCCGTTAGTCCAATCTATTCACTCCGATCAGACATCAACTCTGACCTAGTCCTATTTGCCAGCATTTGGCCAATATCCCTCCTCTTTCAGATACATTTTAAATGTGCAATTGTAGCCGCCTTCAACACTTCCTCTGGCAGCACTTTCTGCACACACACCACTCTCTGTGTGAAACATTTACCTTCAGGTCCATTCTAAATTATTCGCCCTCTCATTTTCAAACTATGCCCTCTTGTTCGGGACTCCCCTATCTTGGGGAGCAGAACATGGCTGTTCAGAATATCCATGCCTCTGATGATTCTACAAACCTCTATAATGTCACCCTTCAGCCTCTGACACTCGAGGGGGAAACACCTCAACCTAATCAACCTTTCCCTGAAGCTCAAATCTCCAGTTCTACAACCGAATTGTACGCAGTATTCTTAAAGTGGTCTCACCAACATCCTGTACAGAGGAAACATGCCACCACAACTCCTATACTCAATGCTCAGACTGATTAAGGCAAATGTGCCAAATGTGTTTTGCACTACTCTGTCTACCTGCGACTCCACTTCCAAGGAACTATGTACCTGCAGCCCTATGTCCCTTTGATCCACAACAGGACCTGACAATTAAGTGTATAATTTCTGCCCTGATTTGCCTTCCCAAAATGCAAAAGCTCGTAGTTATCTAAATTTAACTATATCTGTCACTCCTTGTCCCTTTGTCCCATCTAATTGTGGTCTCGTTGTACTCTGAGATAATCTAGCACACCACCTTTCTGATGTAATCTGTAACCTCACTAACTTTGGCCCCAATATTCACATCTAAATCTTTTACATAAATGATGAAATGCAGTGAAGTCAGTACCGATTCTTACAGCACACTGCTGCTCACAAGCCTCCAGTCTGAAAAATATCCCTCTTCCTTCAAGCCAATTGTGACTAGCTTCCTCTGTATCTCGTGTGACCGAACATTACTCATCTGCCTACCAATTGGAATATTGTGAGCACCTTACTGAGGTCCATGTAGACAATGTCTACTAAACTGCCTTCACCAATCTTCTTTGTCACCTCTTCATAAAACTCAATCAAATTAAAGAGACATGATTACCCATGGAGAAAGCCACGTTGACTACCCCGATCAGCCCTTGCATTCCCAAATGTATGAGCTCAAAAATGTGTTGCTGGAAAAGCGCAGCAGGTCAGGCAGCATTCAAGGATCAGGAGAATCGACGTTTCGGGCATAAGTATGTATGTAAATCTCTTCCCTCAGAATCCCCTCCAAGAACTGACCCTCCACTGACATCAGGCTCACCGGTCTATAGTTCCCCGACTTTTCGCATCATGTTTCCTTTTCAATTCCCACTGCTCCACTGCTCACAACAAATGTCAAATGTAACCAGGTTTGTGATAAGGCCGATGATATCGATCTCAGACTGGGTCAGGGTCAGTTTTAGCAACAAGTCAGGCTAGTTTCTTTAATCTGCTAAAATAGCACGTTTATGATCCAGAGCAATGTCACTTAAACTATGGTGGCGAGATGACTGGCAAACTGTTTGGAAATTTCAAATAAAGAATCGATATTTCCCTTTTTAAGAACACTGACACACACACACACACACACACACACAGACACACACACACACACACACACACACGTACACACACACACACACACACACACACATACACACATAAACAAAATCTCTGCAATTTCAAGTTGAACGCGCTTAGTCCCTATATTATTGTAACTCATGACAAAAGGAAAAATTGAGAGATTGTTCAAAATGTTATTCTGCTTCTGAAGACATTCTACTCACACAAACTGCTAGCAATGGGATTTCATCTTGGAACAGTTGGATTTGGCTTAATTCCCTTTACATTAGGCAGTGGAGAGATTCCAATGAATTCTGGCCAGGGATCGCCCAAGGGTATCACAGTGGCTCAGTGGTTAGCACTGCTGCCTCACAGCACGAGGAACTTGCGTTCAATTCCAGACTCGGGTGACTATTTGTGTAGAGGTTGCACATTCTCCCATTCTAATGGTTGCTCCAGTTTCCTTCCACAGTCCAAAGCTGTGCTGGTTAGATGGATTGGTCATGATAATTTGTCCGAAGTGTTCAGGGGTTTCTAGGTTAGGTGCATCGGTTGGAGTAAATGTAAGGGAGCGGGCCTGGAAAGGTTGGTATGTATGGACGTTTTGTGCCGAAGAGCATGTTTGTACACTGTAGGGATTCTATAAAAATAAGAATGGTAACGATGACTGTAGATTTTTTGTTTTAGCTCGCACACATTGCTGTCATGAGGAACAATGAAGGAGAGAGAGTGTAATCGGCCATTCCTTCTCGGGCAGATTACATTTTCTCTCTATCTGAGCGTAATCACACAATAATGTCATCCTCTCCCAAACTGGACCATGTGAGGTCTCCTTGTACGTTGTCCAAACTATGTCTCCATCACATTCCCTGTTCCATGTTGATGCATCATTGCTACTGTCATACACAGAGCCATACCCTTAGCAGAAAATGGTCTCAGTCTATTTGAAGATATGTTTATATGTCGCTGCGTCATTAAAAAAATAAAATGTTTAATGTATTCCGAATATTGTGTTAAAATGAATGCATTTTGCAACAAATACAGTCATTGCTGGAAAAACTCGGCAGGTCTGTCAGCATCCAGATGTCTTTTACATGCTGTATTTGTACCAGCCTCCACCACTTCCTCTGGCAGCTCATTCCACATGCACACCCTCTCTGTGAAATGGTGCTCGTGGGCTCATCAAAAACTTTCCCCTCTCAATTTCAACCAATGCCCTCTAGTTTTGTATGCCCAAATCTGGGGAAAAAACCATGACTACTCACCCTATCCATGACCATTTTGATTTTATAAACCTTTATTGCTGCAAAATGTGACTCCAATCAACACGAATGGCTGTACTTTCAGCCATCCTAGGCCTAAATTCTGAAATGCAATACTGACACCTCTTCCTTCTCCATCAGGCCACAATTCTAAATCCGTTTTAATCAGTTAGTTCAGGTGTGTTATGAAACACTTCTGTGGTATTTGCACCTGGACCTTTGTGCCCGGAGGTAGGGACACTAGCATCACTCGGCAATATCCATAAAGCTGTACCATTATTCTCCTGTGTGTTTGCTCATCAGCCTCTTCTGACATGCTGTGACATACCTCTGCAACAGGCAGGACTTGAATCCAGAACTTCTAGTCCAGAGCTTGGAACACCAGCACGCACGTTCAGGAATCAAATCCAGACCTCTGGCTCAGAGGCAGGGACATTACCCACGATACTACCATATCCAGATTTTGGGTCATATTTTAAGCGTCAGCTTTCAGCTCGGTGTGGATTTATTATAATCAGGCTACCAATACTGAACTACACAAAACACTTTGTATTAAACAAGTGCAATATATTTGTCTTAACTGTAGGATATTGAGTGTACGGGATTAGTGGTGCTGGAAGAGCACAGCAGTTCAGGCAGCATCCGAGGTGCAGTAAAATCGACGTTTCGGGCAAAAAGCACTTCCTGATGATTTTACTGCTCCTCGGATGCTGCCTGAACTGCTGTGCTCCTCCAGCACCACTAATCCAGAATCTGGTTTCCAGCATCTGAAATCATTGCTTTTACCTTGTTGGGTGTACGTGCTGTGCCATCGAAGTTAACTATGAACAGCTTTAATCGCTATTATCTGTAGTCTGCAATATTAGGGAAAGAAATCCTGCAGACACACTCTGCACAATGAAGGGTCTCGAATAGATTTTCATTACTGAACACCAGAGACGGAAAAAGACCATAATATCTGGCCCCAAAAAACCGATCAGTATTATCCAACTCTCACGTGTGACTGCCTTCTTCCTAAACCATGAAGTGATACCAGGCCGCTGATTACTGTTCAGCCTCTCCTCCCCACTGACTGTGTCTGCAATCTGTCCCTCATCCCCCTAACCACAGAAGGCAAACCAAGCTCAGGGTCTTTGTGAAAATCAAGGCCGGAGTGTGCAGGCCTCCTGGAGAGGGGAAGGTGAGGTGGCAGTAATATCACTCACTGGGCTGAGGAGTGGCAGATGGAGTTTAGTTTGGATTAATGCGAGTTATTGGATTTGGTAAATCAAACAAGAGCAGGACCTATACAATTAAAAGCAGGACCTTTGTCAGTGTTGTAGAACAGAGACCTAGGCCGTCAGCGTCCCCATTGGGCGGTGGGGGGTAAAAACCCTATCAAGTGTCATTGGTACTTTGGATTTTGTTTCGTTCTTTTTTAATGGTTTTAGCTTTGGAAAGTTTTGAGAGCTTGTGAGTTGCAGTAGTTTTAGTTTGTACAGATTTAAGGCTCGATGAGTCTTTTGTCATTAATGCTCATTCGATATGAAATTCTCTGGAGTTCAAGTGTTGCTGCAGTGTGTTATGGATAATGATGTGCTTAAATGGTGTACCTGGAACATTAAGGGGAGCCATCTGCCAGTTTAGAGGAAAAATATACTTTCTCATCTTAAAAAAGAGAGAGTTGTCCTATTGCAGGAGATGCACCTTGATGACACAAACATTTGACGTTACAGCAGGGCGGGTTCATCGGGTTTATTTCTCGTCTTTTAATACTAAGAGTGGGGGAAAAGTCATCATGGATAGGAAGAATCTTCCATTTAAATTACTAGATTGTATGAAACACCCATGGAAGGATCATAATCGCAAAGTCTTGAACTACGAGAATTAATACAGTATTTTAAATGTTTATTGCCACCCGGTGCACCCTTTTCAAATCCTGGTAGATGCATTTTCTAAATTCACTTATCTTGCTTCATGGCACATGATTGCAGAAGGAAATTTCGACTGTCTTATGGCCCCACGATGGACAGAATGTCCAAAGCTCCCCCAATGCCCTCGTTATAATGTAAGCAATTAATGGATTTGTGTCTAGGACTAGAGCTGGTGGATGTCTGGAGGCAGATCTACCTCACAAGTAGGGATTTTATTTTCTTCTTTAACCCGCAGAAATGGCACACGAGGGTTGATCTCTTCCCCATCCCTGCAACAATCTTAGATTCGGTGGCATCCTGCACAATTGGGAATATTACCCTAACATGCCTGCCCCAGAAGTGGGATAAAAGTCACATAAAATTATGTTGTATGCAGATTGTCTTATGTTTTTGTCAAATCCCGCAATTTCGGCAGCTCACGTGATGGAATGCAATAATTCGCTTGCCGCCTTTTCGGGCTCTATGATTAATTTTACAACATTGGAGGCCATGCCTGTGGGAGGTCTTGGGGAAATTCCTGATGAGGGCAAATCCTGGTTTCCTTTTAAATGGTCACGGGGGTGTAGGGGGGCGAGGTTCTCTATTTCAGTATATTCATTACATCCGTCTTTGATCATTTATTTAACGTGAACTATGTCCATTTGTTTGACAAAATTAAACAAAACCTTCAAAGATGGGAGGCACTTCCAATATCCTGGCGTGTTCGGATAGCTCTTATTAAAGAATGTCCTTCCTCATTTACTACACCCCGTGCGAATGCTTCCTTTGATGTTTCCCACATAGGTATTTAGGAGACATAATGGCTGGTTTAGCTCTTTTATTTGGCAGCATGAGCGACTCTTTATCAGGCTAACCAAATTACAACTACCCCACAGATTGTGGGGAGTAGATCGCCCAGAAAAAAGCTATCAATTAAGCTCTTTTTATCCTATGTTAGTGCCTTGGCTGCTGAGGACTCGGCTTCAATACTGTGAGATATTGAACCCTATTAGATAAAGTGAACCCTTATAGGTCTGTTTTTCTCAACTAAATTGACAACATTTATGAAGTATTGTCATAACCCAATAATTATCAATATTGTGAAAGCATGAATGACAATGCGTCAGATCGACGACTATACAGCCATGTTTCTTACCCCTGTAATTGGTACACCGGGTTGTCATCTGGGAATAATGGATTCCAGGTTTCAACTGTCGACAGCAAGGGGTGTACCTTGCTTGAGTGATTTAGAATTAGTAGAATCCCTACAGTGTGGATACAAGCCCTTGGGCCTAACAAGTCCACTTCGACCTTCTGAAGAGTAACCCACCCAGACGCATTCCCCTAACATCCCATATTTACCCTGACTAATGCCCAAAGCTACACATCCCTGAACACTATGGGTGATTTATCAATCACCAATTCACCTAACATGAGCATCTTTGTACTGTGGGAGGAAACCCACACAGACACGGCGAGAATGTTAACTCCACACAGCCAGTCACCCAAGGCCAGAACCAAAGCCGAGACCTTGGTGCTGTGAGGCAACAATGCTCACAACTGAGCCACCACGTGTTATTTGATGGGGAAACAATGATATCATTTGATCAAATAACTCGTACGTATGGACTACCTAGTAGAGATCTCTTCTGTTTTTTTTTCCAGATCAGAGATTTGATTTAAAAAAAAACACACTTTTACCACACTCTTACAGATCCGATAAAGGGAAGAGGGCGCTTATTGCTTAGAATACACTCTGTGTCAATACCCTTTATCATTAGTTGGAGAGTGTCCCCTCAGATGAGACTGTGCAGCGTTGTGATATCTCCGAGAGAAAGTTGGGGTTCAGAACACCTCGGAGACATGGGAGGATATTTGTGAAAATGCTCGAAGGATTTTGATCTGTAATAGGACCCATTCCATGCAGTTGAAAATTCTTCGTAGCGTCTATCTGACCCCAAATCGTCTCTCAAAATGCAAAGTGGGATTATCTTCAGCATGTCCTAAATGCAGAATGTCTACAGGCACTCTTACTCATTGCTTGTGGTCCTGCTGCAGACTTCATCTATATTGGAGCACTGTGTCAGATGTGATAGAGTGTGTATTGGGGACTGAATTGGAGATGGACTTGGTTTCTGTTTTCCTGGGCCTGCCCAGGGTACTTTCCAAAGATGAATATGGGAAAAAAGTTTTATACTATCATTCTGTACTTTCCGTGCTAGGAAAAATATTCTGTTGCGTTGGATGTCTGAACTCCCCCACCCCCGGAGAGGAAGAACTATGAACATAAAAATGTGTATCAGTTAATGCTCTTGATGAACAAGAGCTGTCCTTTTGTTATGATGAGCTGTATTATTTATTCATTATTTTTTGTTTAGTTTTGCTTTTTCTTCTGTCTGTGTAGTGTTTTAATTTGTTTTGTATGTACATGAAATTGGATGTAATTTTTTCAGTTATTTGAGTTGTGTTGTTATTGGTTTATTATAATACTAAAAATCTCTTCTTAAATATTTGTTTTAAATTAAAATGCTAACATTGGTAGAATACAGTCCCAAAAAAACTCTCATTAGAAAGACCACTCGTGGTGGTTTATCCTGAGGATCACCACATCTCGGGTGATGGGGTGAGGCTGAGAGAGTGTCCCCTTCATGGTAATCTCTGTCAGTGTGAGGAACTGAACTTGCGCTGTTGCTCTGCCTCTACATCACAAACCTGCCGTCCTGCCCACTGAGTGGGAGACTGTGTCACTGTTACAGACAGAAACAGTCACAGACAAAGTTTAAGAGAAACATGCATAATAAGGAAAGTGGTACAGTTCAGAAAACGGTCAAGATAACGCCTGAGGTTAAAAATGTTTTTTTGCTCGAAATTGTATTTATAACGAGACGTGTTTAGAAGTTGTTTTCTCTGTCCCCCCTCTCTCTCCCCCTCTCTCACCCCTCTCTCTCTCACGCCCTCTCTCTTACCCACTCTCTTTCTCACGGCCTCTCTCTCTCACCACTCAATATCTCTCGCACCCTCTCTTTCTCACTGCCTCTCTCTCAACACCCTCTCTCTCAGCCTCTCTCTCTCAGCCACTTTCTCTCACACCCCCTTTCTCTCTCACCTTGTTATCTCTCTCCCCCTCGCTCTATCTTACCCCCTCTCTCTCCACCCTGCTCTGTCACTCTCACCCCTTTCTCTCTGTCACCCCTCACCCTCTCTTCCCCTTTATACCCTCTCTCACTCCCTCTCTCGCTCACCCCTTCACTCTATCTTCCCCGCCCACACTCCCTGTCTCTTTCCCACCTCTCTGTGTCTCTCTCTCACACCCCTCTCTCTCGCACCCCTGTCTCTCTCCCGCACTCTCTCTCACTCTATTGTCTTCTGTCTCTTGCTCCTTTTTCTCTCTCATTCCCCTTCCCTCCCGTACTCTGTCTCACACCCCCGCTCTCTCTCTCTCTCTGTATACCCCCTCTCTCGCGCCCTCTTTCTCTCGTTCACCCCATTTCTCTCTCTCTTTTGACCCCTTTCTTCCTCCCTCCTCCTTGCTCTCATTCTGTCACTCTCTAGCGCCCACTCTCTCAGCCCATCTCCCTCACACCACTCTAACTCTCTCATCCATTCACTCGTTCTCTCTCTGTCTGTCTGTCTCTCTCTCTCTCTCTCAACCCATCATTCACTGTCTATCTCACCCCCTCTCTCACCCCTTTCGCTCTCTGTCTCACGTCCCATCTCTCTCACCCCTCTTTCGCTCGCTGCCCCCCTTTCTCTCTCACCCCTTCGCTATCTCTCCCCCTTTCTCTCAATCCCTCTCTCTCACACCCTCTCTCTCCCACTCTCTCTCCCATGTCCTCTCTCTCACCCCCTCCCACACATTTACTCTTTCTCTGACGCCCTCTCTTTCTCTCCACTCTCTCCCTTTCTCAGCCCTCTCTCCCTTTCTCACCCCACTCTCTCTCTCACCCCTTTCTCTCTCACACCCTCTCTCTCAACCCCTCTCTCTCACTCTCTCTCTCACCCCCTCATCCTCCTCTCTCTCTCTCACCCGCTCTCTCTCGCTCTCTCAACCCCCCCTCTAAATCCCCTCTCTCTCACCCCTTGCTCTCACTCTCTCTTACCCTACTCTCTCTCACATCCCACTCTCTCACCCCTTCTCTCTCACCCCCTCACCTGCTCTCTCACTCCTCTCTCTTTCCCAAACTCTCTCTCTCTTACATCCTCACCCATACTCTCTCTCACATCCCCTCTCTCTCTCTCACCCCTCTCTCTTTCACCTCCTCCCTCTCTCCAACCCCCTCCCTCTCTCCCACCCTCTCTCTGTCTCTTTCTCATACCCTCTCTCTCCTTCTCACCCCCTCTCTCTCACCCCAATCTCACTCTCACTCCATTTCTCTCAAACCATCTCTCTCTCATGCCCTTTCTCCCAGCCCCTCTCTGTCTCACCTCCAGTCTTTCTCTGACCCACTCTCACTCCCCCTTTGTCTCTCCCCCTTTCTCTCTCACCCCCCTCACATCGCCCTCTCTCACTCACCCCACTCCCTCACTCACCCCCCCTCTCTCTCCCACTCCTCTCTCTCCCTCTCTCTCTAACCCCCTCTCTCATCCTCTCTCCCTCTCTCAACCCCGCTCTCTACCCCTTCTCTCTCACTCCCCCACTCTCTCTCACCCCTTCTCTCCCTCAACCCTCTCTCTTTCAACCCCTCTCTCTCTACGGTGAGAAAGTGAGGTCTGCAGATGCTGGAGATCAAAGTTGAAACTTTATTGCTGGAACAGCACAGCAGGTCAGGCAGCATCCAGGGAACAGGAGATTCGACGTTTCGGGCACAGGCCCTTCTTGAGGAAGAAGGGCCTGTGCCCGAAACGTCGAATCTCCTGTTCCTGGATGCTGCCTGACCTGCTGTGCTGTTCCAGCAATAAAGTTTCAACTTTGATCTCCAGCATTTGCAGACCTCACTTTCTCCTAAAAGGCATTCTGTGGCAGGAGTGAAATGACTGAAATCGAATCGAGTTGTGAACATTTGTATGCTCAGAGTCAATGTAATATATGTTCATTCCAGTCTACTAATAGTGGAAGATTAGGCGGTCTAAAATGAATCCAGTTGTGTATATTGATGGATCATTTTATTAAAAGTGGAGTTGTGAGAATACTATCACAGTAAAAAGGTAATTTTCTCTTCGGGTTTTTTTTTGATGAGAGCTTTTAAAGGCAGAGGTGCAGAACTGCTGTCTGAAAACAGTTTAAGTAAATAACGGAGAAAGCCTTTAGGTTTTATTAAAACGGTCATAACAATGGAAGGGCAGTGGCCAGCTCTCCCAGACCAGGTTTCCTCGTTTTGTTTTTAGCTGCAGCATTCAGAAGCTGCTCGGGTCCCAGAATGGTTGGAAGTGTCAAAACTTGATCCCCAACTGCCTTTCTCTCTGCGATCTCTATTTATGTTGATTTCTCCTGGATCAGAAAACTACAATGTAAGAATCTGTATTTGAATATATCTTTGTGCCAAGCGGTGTATACCAATAAGGTATGGTATCTATTGTATGTGTAATTGTTCCAACATATAAGTCATCCCGAAATGTTCTTTTCTTTGATTGTATTTTAACTAAAGCATTTGAATAGATTATATTTTGCTTAATGTCGAGTGGTTTGACCAATCACAACATATCTGGCAAGCACACTTCCCATCTATATTCAAAATAAGGAAAGGTTTGAGTCTAAGCGGCCTTCTTAAAATATTTTGCGGGAATCTGGTCTGGTCCACAACACTTGTAGCCGAGGGGTTTCTAACTGACTCCTGTTATTGAAAAGTTAGTGCAGCAGCTGGGGATGGTTAGCTGGAGGCTGTGCTGTGAGCTGCCTCAGACATGCAGGCAGACCTGAGGATTTGGTGACCCAACTTTGGATGGAGCCTGGGGACTGGAGTTACAGCATCTGGGTCTGCAACATGAACAACAAATGGAACAGAGGTTGCAGAGAGGGGAGGCTCTGAAACCACGCAGTGAGTGTGTGTGGGGAAAGAGAACTGCTGCGTCCACTCCGGAATTTTCCGGAACAGCTTCCCAAGCTCCACTTAACCCAGGAGCAGAGTGTGCGGGGACACTAATTGAACAAGGAGCTGGTCACAGAGCGGTGTCAACTCCTTTAACACGTCCTGAAGCTTCACACCAGGGGGAAGGACGGTGCTGCCAGTGGCTGTTCGGGTCACAGTTTCATTCAGCTTCTATGTTCTGGGTGACATATCCGTCATCTCCCAGCATGTTGCCATCAATGTAACCATTCAGTGACGGAGGATATATTAGGTGAGGTAAATACATTGTTTCTCCCTCAGCAGGGAGCTGCCGGATGTATCCAGTGTAGTGTGATTCCCGATGGTGTACATGGCATCTGCGGAGTAGCCGTGTCAATGGGGAGAGGTAGAGGAACTGAAGGCGCACTCTCTGTATTAATCTTGCAGCATGCCCATCACAGTACATCATGTTGGTGAATACCTCTGTCCTGACAGCAGCCACAGCCTCTTCATTCACAAGCAGGCAGACATTCCCATCGTCTTCAGATCTCCATGTCGAAAGGAATGAATGTATCTTGAATAAAGGCCATCCCCTTGATACACGTTTGAAAACAGCATCCCCCATCACCAACCAAACACTTCAAAGTATTCCATGTGCACGGAGAGCAATGGGGTCACTTGGAGCGTCAAGGAGCAGACAATCAGGGATTGAGTAAAACCTCCCCTGTCTGAACGGGTCAGAGTGAACCCCCCAATACACAGTATTATTAATCCCTGGATCCCTCTCCATTTCAGTAACATACTGCCTTCCGTTATTCCTGTAAATGAAATGACAGATTATATCATGTTATATTGCAGCTGCCAAATTATTATCCATTGCATTTACCTCTCTGTATCTATCTGTAGACCCTCCACCCTCTCTTGATAATTTAATATCTTGCTTATCACAGCAACATGACCAAACTCATTATCTCTATATCTGTTCCATCCTCCTGATCATTGATATAGATTGTAAATAGTTGAGGACCCAGCACTGGTCACTGTGTGACTCCTCTGGTGACGTTCTGTCAAACTGATTTAGACTGATTTATCCGGAGTGCCTGCTTCCTGTTTGATACATCATCCTCCCCCATTACTGTGTAACACAGCCGTAAAGCTCAATATGAACAAGGAGCATCAGTCAGGAATCCAACCCTTCGAACTTGCTCCGCCATGGAATACAATCATGGCTGATGTCATCGCGGCCTCTGTTCCACTTTCCTGCCATCTCTCGATCCTCAAACTCTAGTCTCTTATTGACGATTGCGCCACATGAAAAATTATCCACTCCACATCGACACTTTCAATTACGTTTAGCATTTTACAGACCTCAATGAGATCTCATTTCATTCTTATAAACTCAACAGAATAGGCCTGAACTGCTCAATTTCTCTTCATAAGACAAACACTTCAAATATGGAATCAGTCTGATGAAGCTCTTCTGAATTGCCTCCAATGGAAATACCTCATTCTGCAGGACACCCAAACTGTACTCCAGTTGCAGCCTCACTAACGCCTTGCATAGCTACAGCAACCTTTCTACTCTATCCTTTTACAAATAAACGCTCAAGTTATGCTTGCATTCCTCATTACTTCAAGTAGCCGCAAGTGGTTTTCTGTGATATGCAAGCAGGCACCCAAATCCCTCTGCACTTAAGCACGTTGAAGTTTCTCTCCATTTAGATAATAATTTGCCTTTTTATTAGCCTGGCCAACTTGAATAACCCCATATTTATCCACTTTAATTTTCATTGCCAAATGTTTGCCCATTCACCCAATCTATACATTTAGTTTTTAAATCTCTTGCATCATCATTCCGAAGTAATTTCCCACCAATGTTAGTGTCACCTGAAAATGTAGCTATAATATTTTCTATCCCGTCAACCGAGTAATAATGTCGATCACAAATGGTTGAAGCATGAGAACTGAAATCTATGGCACCCAACAAATTGCATTTTCCAATAGAAAATGACACAATTAATTCATCTGACTGCATTTTGTTGGTTAACCAATCCTCCATCCAAGCCAATAAATTACTCCTAAACCGATGCTGTCTGATCTTACCACGCACTCTTTGGAGAAGCGACGTATCTGAATCCTTCACGAAGACCAGATATATTCCATTTCCAGGATTCCCACTATCCACCTTGTTTGTCACATCTTTAAATAACTCAAGAAAACACTTCAATCATGGTTTATCCTTTGTAAAACCACGTTGACTCCGATGAATTGTGGTTTACGTTTGCAAATGTCCACAACAATGGATTCTAATAATTTGCCTTAAATTACAATACTTTATTGTTACATTTTACTCCCTAATGTATGCAGTTATTATAAGTTCTTCCCTTTCTAAAACCTTTACGTTTTCTTTAAATTCCTGTTTGATTGGCAAAAGGGTTTAAGAGGTGTGCTCCACTTGCTGCATAAGCGGTATGTGTGGCTGACAGGACCCATCCTCCTGCTGGTGTACAAAACCGATGGGATGAAGTCTTTCTGGCGTTCCCATGTTATCATCTCCAAGGCCAGAATGACCACCCCCTGTTGATGCGTTAGAGGAGTGGGGGATTATGGAAACTTCCCGTTGCTGTGCAACATTTTGAGGGGCTGATGGGTCTTCTCATATTTCTCCATAATCGGTGGAGGTACTGAACGGTCTCCTCATGTATCCCAGAGATGGGACTAAGATGGCGATTGGTCTTCTCTTGTTCCCATACAACAGACACGTGTCTGAATTACCTCCTCCTTTCTCATGAAATAAGTCTCAAATAGTTTTTATCCTTATCCAATTCTCTTGCAACAGACTCGGTGGGTATGAATGGCTTCCTGCTATCCCAGTGTAACAAATCTCCAGTCACTGTGTGACCGCTTTCAGTTCCTATGTTACAGACTTGAGGAGGCTGAATGGACTGATCCTGCTGCTGTGTGATAGGATACTGGTGCAGCATGGCCTACTCTGGGGCCAGTGTTGTACATTCGAGGGGCTAATTGGCCTCCTCCTGTAAATATACATCAGGCTCCAGGGGCTGAACAGCCTCGCCCTATTCTGGTGTAACAGGGTCAAAGGCCTGAATATCCTTCTGTTGTTCGTGTGTAAGAGGCTGAAGAACGGAATGGATTCCTCCATTATCTGTGTAATTCGCTTCAGTTGTTGACTCCTTCCTGTCATCTATGTTGAAATAAGATCTTCTTTCATTTTTGTAAACTCCAATGGCTATTGGATCAACCTGATCTTCCTTTCGTTATAAGTTAGCACCTTTATTGCAGGAATCAGTTGAGGGGACCATCTCTGAGCTGCTTCCAAGATAATAACATCCTTTCTTCATCCAAGAGACCAAATCTGTACACACTACTCCAGATGTGATCTCACTAAGATCCTGTACAGCAGCAGCAATGCTTTACCAGCCTGCTGTAAGGTTCCCACCCAGGTTAGAGCAGTCTCAGCTCTCTGGGGGAAATACAGAGCATTGTTGAACGACCATTGTCCTTCTCTACTCCACTAGCATAACGGGATATCTGGAGAAAATGTCACGATGATGCTTAAGAAGATCATAAATGATGTGGCAAGATGATCTCTACCATTAATCTCCCCAAAGTCCACGTCACTCAGATTCTACAGAATCTTAAAAGGTGGAGCGTAAAAACAGCAAGGAGCAGGAAACAATGATGGGGGTTATATATCAAAGTGAAAGCTGCAATACAAATGTTGGGCACGTTATAAAACAGGAAAATGAGATATACACAATTGTGGCTACTGCAGTAATAATGTACTGTTTACATTATATCTAAACTGTGTTCACCAAACTGAATGCTAATGCTGGGAAAAATGGATTTCATGAGCATGTGTTAGATAACTGGCATTAACATTTTGTTGAGCACAGAGCTAGAGATCAGGTTATTTAGAAATTGATGTTGGATGATCAGAAAAGCTAATTGAAAACTTTAGTTTAAAAGGACCTTTTGGGAACAGTGACCACAATGCATTGGTTTTCTTTTATGCTGTTTGAGTACACGGTAGTTTTTGTTTTATTTGAAGTAACTGTTATAAATCTGAATCATGCAAGCCCTGAAGGTGTGAGGAGAAAGTGGGCACTGCAGCTGCTGGAGATCAGTGGCGCTGAAAAAGCACAGTCAGGCAGCGTACGAGGAGCAGGAGCATTGTCGTTTCGGGCACAACCCTTCATCAGGAATGAGGCTTCTGGGTCAAGGGAGCTGAGAGTTAAATGAGAAGGGGGTGTGGCAGGAGGCAGGTAGCTAGGAATGCGATAGGTAGATGAAGGTGGTGTTGAAAGTGATAGGTGATGAAGGGAGACAGAACGCCTCATCTACTGCATCCTTTAAACTCAGTGTGGTCTTCTCTACTTTGGCGAGACACACGTGGATCATTTCAGAGAACATCGCTGGAACAGCCACATTGACCAACTCCACCAGCTTGTGGTTAAACACTTTACCTCTCCTTTCCACTCTGCCAAGGACATGAGACATGAGAGTCCTGGGCCTCCTCCATCGCCAAACCCTAACCACCCGAAGCATGGATGAAGAAAGGTTCCTCTTCTGCCTGGGGACCCTCCAACCACAGGGGATTAATGTAGATTTCACCAGTTTCCCCATTTCCCTTAACTCCACCTTATCCCAGTCCAATCTTCCAACTCAGCACACTCCCCCTTTTGAACGTTCCTATGTGTTCATCTTCCTTCCCATCAATCTGGTCCACCCTCCTCTCCGACCTAACACTTTTAGCCTCACCTTTAACTACCTATTAGGTCAATAGAAGCAGCTTAGAAAAATGCCAAGTGTTGTAGTAAGCCAGTGGATTCGGAGAAATGTAGGACCCAGCAACGGATGACCAAGAAACTGAGAAGGAAATCAAAAAGCGAAACAGCATGCAAACAAAAGAAAAACATACAAACTGCGAAAGAAAAACATAAAGACTGCTAAAAAAAAACATAAAGACTGCTAAAAAAAGTACATCAGTGTATGAAACTAATGTAAAAACAAGGTCAAATATGGAACACTATGCGTGCGGGCAGGGTAATTTATTGTAGAGAACAGAGAAATCACAGGAGAAAGAAACAGTTTCTTTGTGTCTATTTTCAAGGCAGAATATCCAGAAATTCTCCCAGAAATACCAAGTGACCATGGGACTTGTGTAAGTAAAGTTTAAGATCATTCTTATCAGTGTTGATATACTTCATACAAGAATATCAGAGGAAGCAGCAATAGACGTATTGATTGCATTGCGAATTTTCATGTTATTTTCCAATATATTCCTGAACGACATTTAGCCACTCTGGATATGGCAAAAGTTATAAATATTATCCAACAGTTTAAGAACGGATGAAGATGGAGAGTGGTGAACTACAGATCAGTTAACTTGTAATCCGCGGTCGGGTGTCTCCTGGGCTGAATTACAAAGAACGTGTTACTGGATATACAGAAGGTAATGGGAAAAAAGGGGAGGATGATCATGCATCGATGAAACAAAACCATACGTGGCAAACATTTTTTGGAACGGTTTGAAGATGATTCTTGTGGACGGAGGTAACAAGGAGCTAATGGATAACGTATGGTTGGATATTCAGGAGGATTTTTTTTTAAGAACTCTCCCACTAACTTCATAAGAAAAGTTAAAGTGAAAGGAATTGGGAAGAACGCGTGCAAATAGGAAACGAAAAATTAGGTTAACATTCATGTGTATGTAATTGCAATATAGAAGATGTCATGCACCAGCTGCATAGAGTGTTGCTGAGACTGAAATTAGAGTATTGTGTACCGTTTGGAGTCCCAATCTAAGATAGAATGTACTGACTACAGAGGAACTGCAAAAGGTATTCTCCAGACTAATCCATAAAATGGCAAGATTGTCTGATGGGAAAACTCAGTCTGTAATCTCGAGTTTCAAAAGATGAGAGGTGATTGTAGTGAAACTTAGAAGCTTAGGAACATAGAGGGGACTGAATTACAAAGGGACATGGAGAAGTGCAAGCAGGCGATATTAGGGAGAATCCCACGGTATTCTACACGGACAAGTAGAACAGAATAATCAGCAAACAGTTAGTGTCCATTAGAAACCAAAGGGGCAATCAGTGCGTCAACCCGGAGAACATTGATAGATTGGTACATGTAAACATCACAGCTGTTTTACTTGGGAGAAGGAGGATGCAGGCACAGAATTCAAGAAGATGGACCGGAAAGCTCTTGAAGAGATTGATGTAAAATACGAGCAGGGGTTTGAGGCTTTGTCTGGTATAAAATTGGACAAATCCGCAGGTCTGGACACTGTTGGAGTCAAGGGAAGAAATTTTACTTGGAATCGGACCACAGGGGAGGTGCCAGAGGACTGGAGAGCAGCTAATATGATTCCACTTCACAGTAAGGGTGGTAGATATTTGCCAAGGTAACTACGGATGAGCAAGTATTAGATCACTGTTCGGGAAACTACTGGAGAAAATAGAGAAGGAGAAAATCCAACTCCAATCAGAGTCGCAAGGTTTGATCAGGCATAATCATCATGACTTTATCAGAGTGAAGTCACACCTAATGAATTTGATTGAATTAGTTTGAGGAAGTCGCTTATTTAGTTTTGCAGCAAGGCCTTTGACAAAGTTCCACATTGGAAATTGAAAAAAATAAAGTAAAATCTCACAGCATCAAAGATAACTTGACAAGTTACAACGAAAATTGTCTTAGTGTCAGGAGGCAGAGGGTGGTGGGAGAAGTCTGTTTGTGTGACTGGAGACCAGTGTCCCCTAGTGTACCACAGAGAGCAGTGCTGTGTCCCTTATTGTTTGTAGCATTCATAAATGGTATAGATGTGAATCTAGAGGGGGAGGGGGGGTGTGTTGGTGGGTGGAGGGGTGGGAGTTGCGATAAGTAAGTTTGTGTTTGACATAAAGATTGGCCGTGTGGTTGGCAGTGAGGAGGAAGTTCCGATTTTACAGGAAGATTCGAGTGGAATGATCAGATGGGCAGATCAATGGAAGATGGAAGTGATCCTGATAAATATGAGGTGATGTACTTTGGAAGGAGGAACCAGACATGGGGTTTACACAATGATTGGCAGCACACTAGGGAGCTCAGAGGGTGTTTCTCCACACATCCCTGAATGTGACTGAACAGGGTAATGGACAAGTTAAGAACTGAACCTTGGGTGTAGCTTTTATTAATCAGGGAGTAGATTATAAGTGCTATACAGGGCTTGGTTTAGTCCATGATGGAGTACTGTATGTCGTTCTGGGAGCCTCATTACAGGAAGGGTGTGATTGTACTGGAGGGGCTTGCAGAGGAGATTCACCAGGATGTTCCCTGGGAAGGAGCATATCAGCTATGGAGAGATGCTGGATAAGCTCGGGTTGTTTACTTTGGAGCAGTGGAGGCTGCGGGGGATGTGATTCAGAAGGATAAGTTAACAAGGGGCATGGACAGGGTGGATAGACAGTAGCTGTTTCTTTAAGACAGAGGGTCAAGAACAAGGGAGCACACCTTAAAGTGAAGGGTTTTACATTCAGAGAGGATTTAAAGATTACTTTTTTTTCACCCAGAGTGTGTTGAGGTCTGGAATGTACTTCCTGAGAGGGGAGTTATCGCGGCTAATCTCTCAACCGTTAAGTGTACTTGGAAGTGTCATAACATTCAAGGCTATGTGCCTGGTGTTGGAAAGTGGGACTAATATAGATCGTGCTGTATTTCTGTTGGTACAGAGACTATGTTCCTGTGCGTGTATGATGTGGAGCTGAGCAGCTTAAGACAGGAATTGATAGGTTTCTGAAGATAATGTTCACAAAGGTTATAAGGGTGAACTGTTATAGCTTGTCAAATTATGTCAATGTGAGATGTATGAAAAAATAGTGTGGGTTCCTTCTAGTTTGAAACTAGAGAATGGAGAATGGGAAACAGGGAAATGGCAGAACTATGAATCCACTACTTCACAGAACTTTCTGACAATACCAGGAAAACCAAGTCTGGTGTGGGAAAACGAAATAGTACATGGAACATAGAACATAGTAAGTAAATGGTTTGGGAGAAATTATTGGGACTGAAAGTAATGGTCATATACAACACTAACATAGATTTGTAAAATGGGAATTATGTTTGAGAAACTGATTGGGAGACAAATGAAAGAGAAGCAATGGAGGTAAAACACGTGGATTTTCAGAAAAAGTTTGGTAAAGCTCCAAGCCCAGTTTGCAAAATCAAATCTTAGTGGATTGGGGCGAATATATGGACATGCTTCTAGAATGGGACAGCTGGCAGGAAACAGTGAATAGAAATAAACAGACTTGTGAAGCAACAGCCTGACATTGTCTTTAAGGTATGATTCTGTGAGTATGACCATGTCCCAGACACCCCATCACCTTCCCTGGATATCTCCTGTTTCACCAGCAGGACAGACACAGCAGAAGTGGTGGCACAGTGGGATACAGTTGGAAGGGAATTGCTCTGGGAGTCCTCAACAGTGTCTCTGTATCCCATGAAGTCTCATGGCGTTAATTTACACATGGGAAAAGAAACCTCCTGCTGTTTACCATGTACCAGCCTCTCTCAACTGATGAATCAGTACTCCTCCATGCTGACCAACACTTGAAGGAAGCACTGAGGGTGGCAAAGGCACAAAATGTACTCTGGGTGGGGGATGTCAATGTCCACAAAAAGAGTGGTTCAGCAGCAGCATTACTGATCGAGCTGGTTGGGTCCGAAAGGATATAACTTCTCGACTTGGTCTGCGGCAGGTGCTAAAGGAACCATCAATATGGATAAGCCATATTTGACCACAGCCTTATTAATCTGACAGTTGCAGAAGTATCTGTCCATGATGTATCGGGTAAGAGTGACCACCGCATAGTCGTTGTGGAGACAAAGTCACATTTTCACATTGAGAATAACCTCCACCATTTTGGGTGGTACTATCACGGTGCTAAATAGGACAGATTAGAACAGATCTAGCAGCTCAAGTCTGGGTTTCCATAAGGTGTTGTGGGTCATCAATAGCAGCAGAATTGTACTCCCGCAAAACCTCACGGCCTGGCATATCCCCCTCACAACAATTACCATCAAGTCAGAGGATCAACCTCAATTCAATGGATTGTGCAGGAGGGCAGGAGCAGCACCGGGCATACCTGAAAATGAGGTGTCAGCCTGGTGAAGCCACGAACCAGGACTACCTGTGCGCCAAACAGCATAATCAATAAGTGATAGACAGAGCTTAGTGATCCCACAAGCAACGGATCAGATCTAAGCTCTGCAGTCCTTCTACTTCTAGTTGAGAATAGTTATGGACAATTAAACAAGTCATTGGAGGAGGAGATCCCTATCCTTAATGATGGAAGAGCCCAGCACATCAGTACAAAAAATAACGTTCATGCATTCGCAACAATCTTCAGTCAGAAGTGCTGAGTGGATGATCCATCTCATCCTCCTCCAATGGTCCTCAGGAATTCAGTTACCAGTCATCAGCCAATTTGGTTCACTCCATGCGATATCCAGATTCAGTTGGAGACACTGGATACCCCAGAGGGTACATACCCTGACAACATTCTGGCAATAGTACTGAAAAGTTGTTCTCCAGCCCTTGTCACTGCCCTAGCTAAGCTGTTCCAATACTGTTACAACAACGACATTTCCCCAATTACATCGAAAATTACCCCAAATATCTCCCATGCATAAAAAGCAGAACAAATCCAATCCGGCCAGTTACCACCCCATCAGTCTACTCTCGATCATGAGTAAAGTGGTGGAAGGTGTCAGTGCTTTTTAGCAGCACCTGCTCAGCAATAACCTGGTCAATGACACCCAGTTTGGGCTCCACCAGGGCCACTCAGCTCCTGATCTCAGTACCTTGATTCAAACATGGACAAAAGTGCTGAATTCCAGAGGTGGGGTGAGAGTGATAGCCCTTTAAATCAAGGTTTCCTTCGACCAAGTGTGGCATCAAGGGGCCTTAGCAAGATTAGAATCAATGGGAATCAGGGGCAAACTTCCCGCTGGTTAGAATCATACCTGACACGTAGGAAGATGGTTATGGTTGATAAAGGCCAGTCAACTCAGCTCCAGGACAAGTCTGTAGGAGTTGCTCGGGCAGTGACCTAGGCCCATACATCTTCAGGGCTTCTTCATCAATGGCCTTGCCTCTATTATAAGGTAAGAAGTGGGGATGTTCACTAATGATTGTACAATGTTCAGCAATGTTTGTGGCTCCTCAGATACTGAAGCAGGCCATGTCCAAATGCGACAAGATCTGGACAGTATCCAGGCTAACAAGTGGCAAGTAATATTCAGGCCACACAAATACCAGACCGTGACCATCACCACTAAAATACAATCTAACCACTGCTGCTTGGCATTCATTGGTGTTACTGTCACTGAATCCACAGTGGGCTGCAGCGGTTCAACAAGGCAGCTCACCACCACCTTCTCAAGGGGCAACCAGGGACAGCCAATCACACCTAGATTGAGGAAATAAATATTATTTTAAAAAGTAACAGAAGAAGGTTGCTGGGATATCATAGAGATCGGTACTCAGGCCCCAACTGTTCACAGTACTCATCAAACATTTGGTTGTGGGAATCAAATGCAATATATCCCAACCTGCTGACAGAACTAAAGGATGTTGGATTGTGAGTGGGTGAGGAGGCTGTAAAAAAGCTTCAAGGCGACGAAGACAAGTGGAGTAAATGGGCAAATACGTGGCAGATGGAGAGCAATGTGGGTAGAGGTGACGGTGTGCCCTTTGTTGGGAACAATAGATTGGAAGCCTATCGTTTGTAAAGGGATTGTTTGAAACATGTTGATATACAAAGGGACATATGCTCCTTTTTGTTGTTTCCTTCTTCGCAGCCCTCCGGGGTCCCTGCAGCACAGTGAGTTCTGAAGCCAGAAGTCAATACTGGGAATGGCATTGGCACGCTGACCAGGGTACATAGACCCACAAAGTGGGGAGCTGTAACATTGCAAAGGATCTGGATCTCCCTGTACACCAGTCACTGAAAGCAATATTGCAGGAAAGAAAGCAGTTAGGAAGATCAGTGGTGTGCTGACCTTAATTCCAAAGGGATTTGGGTCCAGGAGTAAGGGTGTCGTACTGCAGTTATACAGGGCCTTGGTGACTCCCCATCTAAAACACTGTGCAGTATTGTGTGCGGGTTTGGTCTCTGTACCTTCTTAAAGGACAAACCTGACATTGAGGGAGAGCAGCGAAGGATAACCAGACTGATCTTTGTGATGACAGGCTTGTTGTGGGAGCAGAGTTTGGGGCGACTGGGCCTGCATTCCATGGGGTTTAGGAAAATGGATGGAGATCTCAGTGAGATATATAAAGCTCTGACAGGGTGAGACGGATTGGAAGCAGCGATGATAATTCCCCAGGCTATGGTGTCTAAAACAAGGGGCCACAGTATTAGGTACAGACAGGCCATTCTGCAATGAGATGAGAATAAATGTCTGCACTCAGCGACTGGTGAACCTGGGGAATGCACTCAAACCTGGAAGCCAGGACATTGAATATAAATAAGGATTTGTAGACAGAAAAGGAATGGTGGGCGAGCAGGAGAACGGTGTGGAAATAAAGGGCAAGCCATCATTATATTGAATTGGGTAGCAAACTCGATGGACCAAAGGGACTATTGCACTTCCTATTTTATAGCTTCCCAAGGTTAATCACATTAACGGATATATTCATTGTGTGGGATAAGTGCATTGTGGAGATGTTTGAACAGGAACGATGATGAGGAAGGCTCAATGTGTTGTATGGCCTACTCCATTCCTGATGTTTCTGTATAGTCTGTGGGAAAGCTCTGTAAATGTTGAGAGGGAGAGGGTACAGTCGGAAGTGACAGCATTTCTGTTGAATAAAGGGAATTATGGAGCTATGAGGGAGGAGCTGGCCAAAGTTCAATGGTGCAATACCTTAGCAGGGATGACCGTGGAGGAACAATGGCGGATATTTCTGTGTATAATGCAGAAGTTGCAGGATCAGTTCATTCCTAAAATGAAGAAAGATCCCCTTCATAAATCCATGCTGACTCTGACCTATCCTGTTACTACTATCCAGATGTGCCGTAATTTCATCCTTAATAATAGACTCCAGCATCTTTCCCAACACTGAGGTCAGACTAACCGGTCTATAATTTCCTGCTTTCTCTCTCCCACTTTTCTTAATAACATTGGCCACCCTCCAATCCGCAGGAACTGATGCCGAATCTATCGAACTCTGGAAAATAATCACCAACGCATCCACGATTTCCCGAGCCACCTCTTTCAGTACCCTGGGATGTAGACCATGGGTGGCCGTGGTTGACGAGGGATGTTAAGAAACATATAAAGTTAAAAGAGAAAAAGTATAATATAGCAAAGATAAGTGGGAAAACGGAGGATTGGGAAGCTTTTAAAGAACAACAGAGGATTACTAAGAAGGAAATAAGCAGAGAAACAATGAGGTACGAAGGTAAACTGGCCAATAATATAAAGGAGGATAGTAAAAGCTTTTTTAGGTATGTGCAAGGCAAAAAAATGGTTA
The DNA here is from genome assembly GCF_037043375.1 of Chiloscyllium plagiosum. NCBI lineage: Eukaryota > Metazoa > Chordata > Chondrichthyes > Orectolobiformes > Hemiscylliidae > Chiloscyllium > Chiloscyllium plagiosum. The sequence goes on along the minus strand of NW_028270180.1, from coordinate 65,519,983 downwards.
GGACAAAAATTGGTCCCTTGAAGACAGAAACAGGGGAATATATTACTTGGAACAAAGAAATGGCAGAAGAATTAAATGGGTACTTCAGATCTGTGTTCACTGGGGAAGACACAAGCAATCTCCCTGAGGTAACAGTGGCTGAAGGACCTGAACTTAAGGGAATTTATATTTGCCAGGATTTGGTGTTGGAGAAACTGTTAGGTCTGAAGGTTGATAAGTCTCCGGGGCCTGATGGTCTACATGCCAGGGTACTGAAGGAGGTGGCTCGGGAAATCGTGGATGTGTTGGTGATTATTTTCCAGAGTTCGATAGATTCGGCGTCAGTTCCTGCGGATTGGAGGGTGGCCAATGTTATACCACTTTCTAAGAAAAGTGGGAGAGAGAAAGCAGGAAATTATAGACCAGTTAGTCTGACCTCAGTGGTGAGAAAGATGCTGGAGTCTATTATTAAGGATGAAATTACGGTACATCTGGATAGTAGTAACAGGATAGGTCAGAGTCAGCATGGATTATGAAGGGGAAATCATGCTTGACTAATCTTCTGGAGGATGTAACTCTGCAGATGGATGAGGGAGATCCAGTAGATGTAGTGCACCTGGACTTTTTTTTTAGATTACGTTACAGTGTGGAAACAGGCCCTTCGGCCCAACAAGTCCACACCGACCCGCTGAAGCGCAACCCACCCATACCCCTACATTTACCCCTTACCTAACACTACGGACAATTTGTCATGGCCAATTCACCTGACCGGCACATCTTTGGACGGTGGGAGGAAACCGGAGCACCCGGAGGAAACCCACGCAGACACGGGGAGAATGCGCAATCTCCACACAGACAGTCGCCTGAGGCGGGAATTGAACCCGGGTCTCAGGCGCTGTGAGGCAGCAGTGCTAACCACTGTACCACCGAGTCTTTCAGAAAGCTTTTGATATAGTCCCACATAGGAGGTAAGTGAGCAAAATTAGGGCGCATGGTATTGGGGGCAAAGTACTAACTTAGATTGAAAATTGGTTGGCTGATCGGAAACAAACAGTAGTGATAAATGGCTCCATTTCGGAATGGCAGGCATTGACCAGTGGGATACCGCAGGGATCCCTGCAGGGACTGCAGCTTTTTACAATATATGTTAATGATATAGAAGATGGTATCAGCAATAACATTAGCAAATTTGCTGATGATACAAAGCTGGGTGGCAGGGTGAAATGTGATGAGGATGTTAGGTGATTACAGGGTGACCTGGACAAGTTAGGTGAGTGGGCAGATGGCTGGCAATTGCAGTTTAATGTGATAAGTGTATGGTTATCCACTTTGGTGGCAAGAACAGGAAGGTAGATTACTACGTCAATGGAATCAATTTAGGTGAAGGGGCAGTACAGAGAGATCTGGGTGTTCTTGTACACCAGTCAATGAAAGTAAGCATGCAGGTACAGCAGGTAGTGAAGAAGGCTAATAGCATGCTGGCCTTCATAACAAGAGGGATTGAGTATAGAAGCAAAGAGGTTGTTCTGCAGCTGTAGGCCCTGGTGAGACCACACCTGGAGTACTGTGTGCAGTTCTGGTCTCTAAATTTGAGGAAAGACATTCTGGCTATTGAGGGAGTGCAGCGTTGATTCACGATGTCAATTCCTGGAATGGTGGGAATACCTTACACTGAAAGACTGGAGCAACTAGACTTGTATACCCTTGAGTTTAGAAGACTGAGAGGGGATCTGATTGAGACATATAAGATTATGACAGGATTGGACACTTTGGCAGCAGGAAACATGTTTCCGCTGATGGGTGAGTGCTGAATCAGAGGACGCAGATTAAAAATACGGGGTAGACCATTCAGGACAGAGATGAGGAAACACTTCTTCACCCAGTGAGTGGTGGCTGTGTGGAATGCTCTGCCCCAGAGGGCAGTGGAGGCCCAGTCTCTGGATTCATTTAAGAAAGAGTTGGAGAGAGCTCTCAAAGGTAATGGAATCAAGGGTTATGGAGATACGGCAGGAAGAGGATAATGATTAGGAATGATCAGCCATGATCATATTGTATGGCAGTGCAGGCTCGAAAGGCAGAATGGCCTACTCCTGCACCTTTTGTCTATTGTCTATCGTCTATTGTTGTCACAAGCTCTCAGATGTAATGAAGGAGGTCTCTGCAGTGTCAACAGGACTGTTTCCCGTCCCCTTTTTCCAATACTGAGGCTGGGGTCAGGTTTTCTGTCCAGGTTAATCCTTTAAGACCTCAGAGCAATTTGACACAATAGAGTGTCTTGTTGGCTGATTCAGAGATCATTGAAAAGTTTTATCCCATGTCTATGTGTCTGCAGTCACAGATAATCATAGATAATCATAGATAACAAACAGCTATAGACCCAGCCTCCAGTCTGACAAGCATCCTTCCACTGAATCCTCTGCTTCCTACCAACAACCCAACTGTGTATCCAATTGGCCAGTTCCCCCAGCATTCCACGCGATGTAACCTTCCTGAGCAGCCTGCCATGTGGAAGCTTATCAAATGCGTTACTGAAATCCATAGAGACTACGTCTACCGCTCTGTCCTCGTCAACCTTCCTTGTCACTTCATCAAAGAACTGTAACAAATTTGGGAAGCATGATCTCCCACTCACAAGTCTACGCTGACTGTGCCGAATCAAACCCTGTGTAAGTAATGGGTGCAGTCAATGGTATGCTGTCCTTCATTGTAAGATGATTCGAGTAAATAAGTAAAGCCATTTTCCTGCAGTTGTAGAGCCTTGCTGAGAGAGTATTTGAGGCACTCTGTACAGATTTGATCTCCTTTGTAAGGAATGATCTCCTTACCACAGACACAGGTGATGGTAACATGAGGATAGAGTGAAGAAGCTGAGTGTTTAATCTGTAGAGCTGTGAGAGACGAAGAAATGGTGATGCTGAAACACGAGGAGTGGCAGCGATCACTTATTTCCAAAAGAGACATTGACAGGGAGAGAAATTCCATACTTTTCACAGGATTAATTGGTTTGATATATTGTCACGTGTATCTCAGTACAGAGAAACACTTTATTTATGAGCAGTGGAGGCAGATCATAGTAAGCATAGCCAGACAGATCAAAGGGTGGAAATAGACTTGGACAGAGTAAGGCATACAGGTTACACTGCACAGGACATGCACTAGACAAGGTCAACATGAACACGGTCAGCATTATTTGAACATAGAGAGTCCATTCAGCAGTCTAACGTGACTATCCTAAGTTTATATGCCTTAATTAACTCTCCCCACGTAATTGTGCAGTCGGCATGTGAGCCCGTACTGAACGCCATGTTGCTTACAATTCCCAACAGCAGCCACAATACCTTCGATCTGAAACAGGTAGCCATTCCCAACAGCTTCCGCCCTGCATAAAGAACACCAGGCTGTTTTCTCAGAGATGGAAGATGCCTTCTTCAGACTTCACACAAGACATGAAGCTTCTCTGCTCACCACTAGAAAACCACGTTTTAGTCCCACGTGTGTATCATAAGCAATGGAGCCATGAGGAACAACGTGGAACAGTCTGTATGTGAAGCCTCTGCTCCACTTGTTCATCATGTTGGAGCATCATTTAGGAGAAACTTAAGACTGCCGATGCTGGAGATCAGAGTTTCCAGCATCTGCAGTCATTGTTTTTACCTAGTTGATTTTAACCCTACTGCGAATCCTCTTGCAAGGATACCTGCCTTGAAGAAGTTTGCCTCCTCGAAGGGCTTTTGCCCGAAACGTCGATTTTACTGCGCCTCTGATGCTGCCTGAACTGCTGTGCTCTTCCAGCACCACTAATCCAGGATCAGAGTAGAGCGTCGATTGCTGGAAAAGCACAGCAGGTCAGGCAGCATCCGAGAAGCAGGAGAATCGACGTTGCATGAATAAGACATTCATCAGGAATCAGCATCAATTACCTCATTCTGCCCCCGTGTAAGTGTATTGAGGTGGGAATGGCCTCCTACTGTTCATGTATAAGTGACTCAAGGGGCTGATTGACTTCTTCCTCGTCCGATTGGACAGGGCCAAGGGCCTAACTGGGTTACCCCTGGTTCCTGTTTGATAGCTCGATGTACTGACAAGTGTGATGATGCTGTAGCTTTACGAGGTTATTTTGTCCTGGTTTCTTTTAAGAGAGAGATTGAACGATCGTTACCAAGCTGGTTAGTTAAGACACTTGAGTAACAGCGAGGCATGCCTTAGGTTTATTTTAATGCAGACTGAATGGGTGTGGCCAGCTCTCACAGATTAGGATCTCTGGGTTTTGGTTTCTCAGTAACATCAAAAACTATAGCGGTCTCAACAGAGTTGGAAGCTTCAGGGAATGTCTCCTGTCTGCTACTCTCACTGAATTTTCTCTTGATGCTGTCACATTGCATCTGGAACAGACCCTTTATATTTCCTTTAAAATAATAAAACATTAGAAGCAAGGCTATTGCCTTCCAATATTTCGAGGGGCTCTGGTGTGGCCCATCACACTAGACTCCTTCTCTTCCTGAGTAATAGGCTGGAGGCACTGAATGGGTTGTCCCTGTTCTTCTCCAATAGTGTCAATGGGCTGAATGACTTCCTCATATTCCTGTGAAGTGCTGAATGAACTCTTATTTTACTGTGGCAATAGGCAGTGCAGTTACATGAATGTTACTGACACGTTAACAGCACAACTCTCAATGGAGTCTGGGTCTTGCTGCACATGGACACAGACCAGTTCAGGAGCTGAGGGGGGACAAAATGTTCTGAACATTGTGGAATCTTCAGTGACCATCCCCACTTCTGATCTTATTTTGGTGAGGGTGGGGTCGGGAGACATTGATGAAACAGCTGAAGATGTTTGTGAAGAGGAAGCTACCCTGAGGATCTCGCACAGAGGTGACCCAGGACTGAGATGATGAACATCTTCCTTTGTGCCATGTTTGACTCCAAACACTGGAGAGTTTAGTCTGATTCCCATTAAGTCCAGTTTTGTTAAGCTCCTTGATGTCAACAGAAGGCAACCACTGCCTTGATATCAGGGCGAGTCCACTTTACCTGAACCCTTGTCTCAACCTCTTTTGTTCATATCAATAAACCATGATATAGGAGCAGCAAGTGTTTTCATCAAACAGGTGGGATTCAATGTCAGGATTTCTGTTCTCAAGAGTGTTCGGGGAGTGAGATGACTGAAATTATTTGAAGAGGAGTTAGATGGATATTGATCTGTCAGAGAGGTGAGGGCTATGAGGAATTGGGTATTAAAGACAATTTCAGAACGAGAGCAGATCAGCCACAATCTTAGTGAAGGACAATGCAGGCTTGGGGAGTGAACGACCTGCCCCTGTTTCTGATGCTCTCACATTCTGTTATTGGAAAGGTAGTGGGTGTTATTTTCATGAATGTTATGTTATTACATATTGCAGTCAGGGAGACCAGAGGATTTTGTGAGCTATCGCTGGGTGAGGTATGTGGGCTGTATTCACAGTGAATCTGGGTCTACAACATGACCAACAAATGGAGCACAAGTTGCAGAGAGGGGAAGCTCTGTAAAGAGAGATGAGGAGCCTCTTTCATAAACAGCCTGGGTTTTCCAATTACATTTCCCAAATCACCTCACATCGTGTGTGACAGTCTTGAGAGGCTGAATAGTCTCCTCTGTTTCTGTGCACCAGGTTATAGGAGTAAGTAGCCTCCAACTGCTCCTGTCTAGCAGGTTTGATGGGCTGAATGGAATACAGAAAAATGGGACTGAAGAGCAGGAGTGGGTCATTAGATACTTTGAGCCTTTTCCACCAGACACTAAGATTGTGGCTGATCAAGTTGGGGTCTCAGCTCCACTTTGCTCTCTAAATCCCATTATCCGTGACTCACTTCTCTGTCAAATATTTACCTAATGCAGCTTTCAATCAATGTGAGCATGGAGGCACGATAAACTTCCAGTGAAGAGAATTCCCACTTGAAAGGTCCTTTCAGAATTATTCGTCATCCTTTTTATAGAATCAGAGCGTCATGCAGAACGGAAACAGACCCGTTAGTCCAACCTGTTAACTCCGATCAGATATCAAACCTGATCCAGTCCCATTTGCCAGCATTTGACCAATATCCCTCCTCTTTCAGATACTTTTTAAATGTGCGATTGTAACTGCCTTCACCACTTCCTCTGACAGCACTTTCCATACACACACCACTCTCTGTGTGTAACATTTACCTTCAGGTCCCTTCTAAATCATTCGCCCTCTCCCCTTCAACCTATGCTCTCTTGCTCTGGACTCCCCTACACTGGGGAGCAGAACGTGGCTGTTCAGAATATCTATGCCCCTGATGATTTTATAAATCTCTATAATGTCACCCCTCAACCTCTGACACTCCAGGGAGAAACACCTCACCCTAATCAACCTCTCCCTACAGCTCAAACCTCCAGTTCTGGAACATCTGTGTCTAAATCATTTCTGCAGAAAACCGAGATGCATGCAGTATTTTTAAAGTGGCCTCACCAACATCCTGTACAGATGCAACATACCATCACAACCCCTACACACAATGCTCTGACTGATTAAGGGAGATGTGCCAAATGTGTTCTGTCCCACTCTGTCTACCTGCGACTCCACGTTCAAGGAACAATGTACCTGCAGCCCTATCCCTTTGTTTCACAACACGCCCCAGGACCTTACCATCAAGTGTATAATTCCTGCCCTGGTTTGCATTCACAAAATTCAAAATCTCGTATTTATCTAAATTAAACTTAATCTGTCACTCTTTGCCCTTTTGTCCCATCTAATTGTGGTCTTGTTGTACTCTGAGATAATCTACTACACTGCCTTTCTGATGTAATCTGTAAACTTAGTAACAATGGCCCCAATATTCACATCTAAATCCTTTACATAAATGATGAAATGCAGTGAACTCAGTACTGATTCTTACAGCACACTGCTGCTCACAAGCCTCCAGTCTGAAAAATACCCCTCTTCCTTCAAGCCAATTGTGACTAGCTTCCTCTCTATCCCATGTGACCGAACCTTACTCATTTGTCTACCAATCAGAATGAAATACTTGCTATGAAGAGGGGCTGAGTAGGTTAGGTTTATTTTCACTGTAAAAAAAGAGATTGAGGGGGGACTTGATTGAGGTTTACAAAATCATGAAGGGTATAGACAGAGACAAGCTTTTTCCCAGAGTGAAGGATTCAATAACGAGAGGTCGTGCATTCAAGATGAGAGGTGGAAAGTTTAAGGGGGATACACACGGTAAGTACTTCACACAGAGGGTGGTGGGCATTTTGAACGTGTTGCTAGCAGAGGTGGTAGAGGCAGACACGGTAGATTCATTTAAGAAGAGTCTGGACAGATGCATGAGTAGGTGGGAGCAGAGGGGTACATATGCTTAGGAATTGACCGACAGATTTAGACAGTACATTTGGATCGGCTCAGGCTTGGAGGGCTGGAGGGCCTGTTCCTGGGCTGTAAATTTTCTTTGCTCTTTGTTCTTTAAATGAACACCTTGCTGAGGTCCATTTTGACAATATCTACCAAACTGCCTTCATCAATCTTCTTTGTCACCTCTTCAAAAAACTCAACCGATTTAATGAGACATGATTTCCCATGCAGAAAGCCATGTTGTCTACCCCGATCAGCCCTTGCCTTCCCAAATGTATGTAAATGCTATCCCTCAGAATCCCCTCCAACAACTTACCCACCACTGACATCAGGCTCACCCGTCTATAGTTCCCCGGCTTTTGGGTCACTGTTTCCTTTTCTAGTCCCACTCTTCCACTGCTCACAACAAATGTTAAATATAACCAGGCTGGTGAGATGGCCGATGATATCGGTCTCACACTGGGTCAGGGTCAGTTTTAGGAACAAGTCAGGCTAGTTACTTTAATCTGCTAAAACAACACGTTTATGATCCAGGGCAATGTTACTCAAACTATGATGGAAAGATGAATGGCAAACTGTTTGAGTATTGCAAATATATAATCAATAGCTTGGAGAGGGTGGACGCTAGGAAATTGTTTCCGCTAGGCGAGGAAACTAGGACCCGTGAACACAGCCTTAGAATTAGAGGGGGTCGATTCAGAACAGAAATGCGGAGACATTTCTTCAGCCAGAGAGTGGTGGGCCTGTGGAATTCATTGCCGCAGAGTGCAGTGGAGGCCGGGACGCTAAATGTCTTCAAGGCAGAGATTGATAAATTATTGATGTCACAAGGAATTAAGGGCTACGGGGAGAATGCGGGTAAGTGGAGTTCAAATGCCCATCAGCCATGATTGAATGGCGGAGTGGAATCGATGGGCCGAATGGCCTTACTTCCGCTCCTATGTCTTATGGTCTTATGGTCTAATGGTCTAGTACTTCCCTTTCTAAACACACACACACAAACACACAAACACAAACACATGCATACACACACACAGACAGATTAACAACATTTCTGCAATTTTAATTTGAAAGAACTTTGTCAAGATATTAATGGAACTCATGACAAAAGTAAAAATTGAGGTTGTCTAAAACATTTTTCTGCTTCTGAAGATATTGTACTCATATAGCTGCTAGCAATGGGATTCCATCCTGGGAGAGTTAGATTTGGCTGCATTCCCTTTGCTTTAGGCAGTGAGTAGATTCCAATGAATTATGATCAGGGAGCACCCAATGGGTAGTACGGTGGTTAGCACTGCTGCCTCACAGCACCAGGGACTTGGGTTCGATTCCAGCCTTGGGTGACTGTCGGTGTGGAGCTTGCACATTCTCCACTTTCCTGTGTGAGCTTCTAATGGGTGATCCAGTTTCCTACCACAGCTCAAACTGTGTAGGTTTGGTGGATTGGTCATGCTAAATTGTCTGTAGTGTTCAGGGAATTCTAGGTTAGGCGCATTAGTCAGGGGCAAATATAGGGGAATGGGTTGGGAAGGTTGGTATGGATTTGTTGGGCCGAAGGGCCTGTTTCAACACTGCAGGGATTCTATAAAAATAAGAATGGTAATGACGACTGTAGAGTTTGTTTTAGCTTGCACACATTGCTGTGGTGAGGGACACTAAAGGAGGGAGAGTGCAATAGGCCGTTCCTTCTCAGGAGGATTGCATTTTCTCCCTCTCTGAGTTGAATCACATAAAAATATCATCCTTTCCCAAACTGGACCCCATGTGAGGTCTCCTTGTACATTGTCGAACTATGTCTCCATCACATTCCCTGTTCCATGTAGGTGCATCATTGCTACTGTCATACACAGAGCCATATCCTTAACAGAAAATGGTCTCGATCAATTTGAAATATGTTTACATTGCCCTGCGTCATGAAAAAAATAAAATATTTAATGTATTGAGAATACCTGTGTTAAAATGAATGCATTTTTTTAACAAATACAGAAATTGCTGGTAAAGCTCGGCAGGTCTGTCAGTACCCAGATGCCTTTTACATGCTGCAGTTTGTGGGCGGCACGGTGGCACAGTGGTTAGCACTGCTGCCTCACAGCGCCAGAGACCTGGGTTCAATTCCCGCCTCAGGCGACTGTCAGTGTGGAGTTTGCACATTCTCCCCGTGTCTGCGTGGATTTCCTCCGGGTGCTCTGGTTTCCTCCCACAGTCCAAAAATGTGCAGGTTAGATGAATTGGCCGTGCTAAATTGCCTGTAGTGTTCGGTACAGGGGTAAATGTAGGGGAATGGGTATGGGTGGGTGCGCTTCGGCGGGGCGGTGTGGACTTGTTGGGCCGAAGGGCCTGTTTCCACACTGTAAGTAATCTGTAAAGTTGTACCAGCCTCCACCACTTCCTCTGGCAGCTCATTCCATACACACACCACTCTCTGTGTGAAAAGGTGCCCTTTAGGTCTCATCAAACTTTTCCCCTCTCACTTTCAAACAATGCCCTCTAGTTTTGGACACCCCAAACTGGGGTAAAACCCTGACTACTCACCTTATCCAGGATCGTTCCGATTTTATAAATCTTTACTGCTGCGAAATGTGACTTCAATCAACACGAATAACTGGACTTTCAGTCATCCTGGGCCTAAATTCTGAAATTGCAATACTGACACCTCTTCCTTCTCCATCAAGTCACACTTTTAAATCCATTTTAATCAGTTTGTTCAGATGTATCATGAGACACATCTGTGGGCTTTACACCCAGACCTTTGTGCCCAGAGGTAGGGACACTAGCAATACCCATAAAGCTGTAACAGTATTCTCCTGTGTGTTTGCTCATCAGCCTGGTTTGACATGCTGTGTCATACCTCTGCAACAGGCAGGACTTAAATCCAGGCCTTCTAGTCTAGAGCTAGGAATGCTACCACACAAGTTCAGGAATTGGAATCAAATCCAGAGTTCTGGCTCAGAGGCAGGTACACTACCCACTACACTACCATACCCAGATTTTGGGTTATATGTTATGCCCACTTTCAGCTCGGTGTGGATTTATTACAATCAGTTTACCATTACTGAACTACACAAAACACTTTGTATTGTTAAGCAAATGCAAGATATTTGTCTCAACTGTAGGATGTTGAGTGTTTGTGCTGTGCCATCCAAATTAACTATGAACATCTTTAATCGCTATTATCTGTAGTCTGGAATATTAGGGAAAGAAATCCTGCAGCCACACTCAGCCCAATGAAGGGTCTCAAATGGATATTTATTACTGAACAGCAGAGACGAAGGAAGAGCTTAATTTCTGGTCCCACAACACCGATCACTCTTAACCAACTCTAACGTGCGACTCCCCTCTTCCTGGCCGGTGATTACTGTCCAGCCTCTCCTCTCCACTGACTGTGTCAGCAATCTGTCCCTCCTCCCTCTAACCACACAAGGCAAACCAAGCTCAGGGTCTTTGTGAAAATCAAGGCCGGAGTGTGCAAGCATCCTGGAGAGGGATGGGCATTTTAAAATTGAAGGGGGAGGGGGAGGTGGCAGTAATACCACACACTGGGCTGAGGGGTAGCAGATGGAGTTTTAATTGTATTTGGTAAATCAAAGAAGAGCAGGACCAATACAATTAAAAGTAGAGCCTTTGGCAATGTTGTAGAACAGAGACCTAGGCCCTCAGGTATAATTCTTTAAAATTTGCATCTCATAGAGATAGCGTGTTTAAGAATGTGTTTAACACACTTGTCTTCATCGGTCAGACCTTTGAGTATCGGAATTGGGACGTCATGTTGAGGATGTACAGGAAATTGGTGAGACCTCTTCTGGAATACTGTGTTCAGTCTGGTCATCCTGCCCGCTCATTCTATAGGCACACCACCCTCTGGGTGAAAAAGCTGCCCCTTATGTCACTTTAATATTTCCCCTCTCACTTTAAGCCCATATCCTCTAGTTTTGGTCTCCCCGTACCTTAGAAAACACATTGACTATTCACTTTGATATTACTGACCTTGATATTCTTAAGCTGGAGAGGGTTCAGAAGAGATTAACCTGGATGTTGCTGGGAAAGGAGGGAGTGAGCTATAAGGAGAGGCTGGATATTTTTTCACTGAAGAATATGAGATTCTGCGGTAACTTTACATAGGTTTATAAAATAATGAGGGGTACAGATAAGCTGAAGGGCTGATGTCTTTTCCCTAGAGTTGGGGATTCAAAACTGAGGGATAATTAAGGTGCAAGGAAAAAGATTTACAAAAGTCATGAGAGGTAATTATGTTAGACAGAATCTGGCTTGGGTGTGGAATGAACTTCCAGAGGAAGTGGTGAAAGCGGGGACAGTTACAACATTTAAAGGACATTTAGATCAGTCCATGGATAAGACATCAGTTTGGATGGTGCTGTGAGCAGCTGCCCTCTCCCTCGCCCTCTCTGAATGAATCCCTGTTGGTATTCACCCTCTGCCAATGTCTGTGCAGTGGCGTGGGGAGGCCAGCAGAGGGTGGCATTGCATCACTTTAAGCACCACAGAGACTGCCAGACCTGCCCCACACAGAGACACACAGATACACACACAGCAATTGTTAGGACACAACATTGAGCTCATCTGGTAATTTAAACTAAACATAAAGAAATGCTCAATTTGCCTTGTAAACTGTTAAAATATGAGGGACAGAGAACTCCCAAATTCCACTGTTTAAATAAAAACACCAATTTTTTTTTAACCCTGAAACTGAACATTTTACATCAACTATTCACAACTCGGAATCCTCATTTCTCTTAATTGCTTATTACCCTACTCCAACTCTACAGCAATATACTGTTTCAAAAAGACACTTATTAACATTACATAAGCGTAATTTCAAAACCACACAGCAGCTGACCTCACACCAATATCACTTTTTCCCAACTTTCCTGGGAAGCCTGTCTCATGTTACAGGATGCTATCCAAGTGTTTACATTTCAGCATTCTGTAATCTGGGAACACATCATTCCATGACACTGTCTCTCAGTCTCCCCCTCTCTGTCTATACCCCAACCCCTCCCATGTGGTGATATTTAAACTGATTTCCCCGCCACCTCTCTGTGGCAGTGATGTTCACACCCACAGCACCCCCTTGTCAGGGGACAATGGAGATAGGGAGCTGTAAATGGGTGGGAGCTGCACATCCCGTCACTTCCAGCATGGGCTGCAAGTTTCCCCACGCTGGGCAGTGATTTATCACAGTGTTACTGAGCAATGCACTGGTGTGATGTACACAGCTCTACATGCTGGGAGCGTAACTACTCCAGGGTTACAGATCAATTCACTGGTGTGATGTACACAGCTCTACATGCTGGGAGGGTAACTGCTCCTGGGTTACAGATCAATGTACTGGGGTGGGGTACACAGTCCTACATGTTGGGAGGGTAACTGCTCCAGGGTTACAGATCAATGTACTGGGGTGGGGTACACAGTCCTACATGCGGAGAGGGTCACTGCTCCTGGCTTATAGATTAATTCACGGGTGATCACTGCGCAGGTCGCTGTGGTGGTCAGACTACCTGGTTGAGTTTTATAGATAACGCACTGCTGTGATCTGCACAGCTCACTGCCCTGGACAGATATATAGTCTGGGTTCATAGACCAATGCCCTGATCTGATCTGCGCAGTGTTCCACTCTGGACAGATCGCTGGATTGTATTGACCAGTGCAATGGATGAATCTGGACAGATTGCTGGGTTGTACTGAGCAGGACACTGGCCTGGTCTGCACAGTGTTCCACAGTGAACAGATATCCCCTCTGGGTGTATGGTGTCTGGGCTGGTTCTTCGAGGTGGATTGAGAATGTGGTATATCTAACCCTTTCAGCTGATCTGGCAATGCCTTTAGTTCCCATTCCTGTGATTGGACCCTCCGTCTCTCACCCCATTAATGTTACAGTGTTCCCAGGGACAGGACATCATGTTGGTGGGGTGGGTAGCGGGGGGAAAGGTGATGGACAGGTCAAGGAGTTCCCCGGAACGTTCTGTCCCCAACATTCCATAACTGCCATTCCCCGGAACGTTCTGTCCCCAACATTCCATAACTGACATTTCCCGGAACGTTCTGTCCCCGACATTCTATAACTGACATTCCCCGGAACGTTCTGTCCCCAACATTCTATAACTGACATTCCCCGGAACGTTCTGTCCCCGACATTGTTTGTGAACGGCCGGACGTCAGTGAATTGAACAAACGATATGATCCCGAGGGAAGAGATCCCGTTCCAGCGAGAAGGAGACACTGTTCCGAAGGCCCCTCGGGCAGTTAAAGGGGTGAATACGTTTTCCCTGCGTTTACATTTCTCCACGACACAGAATCGACCACAATGTAGACCAAAACACAGGAATTACCAAACTCAGTTTGTCTTCAGGAAACTGGGAGAGAATCCCTCAGGACAGCAACGTTCCCACCCTCCGTATTAGGAACTGGGAAGGAGTGACCTGTGTCTGCCCTCGAGTGATCGAGTGTGTGGGAATGTTCTAGAAACCATCTGTCCTTATGGATGTGTCTCTGTGTGTTTGGTGAGGGAGGGTTTCTTGTGGTTTATGTCACTTTTTTGTCAGTAATTCAGATCTTCCCATTTGTTAGTCCAGCTCCGATTATTTTAATAAATCCCTGAATACAGGGACTCATTTGAAAATCTCACTGGGTCCCCGATCAAACGGGTCCCTTTGCCTCCAGGCTGATGGATAATGGGTTTGTTTTCCTTCCTCACAGTTAACGTAGTGACCATCTACGTCTTGCTTTATAAAGATTGTGGATTGTCTCCATGTGTCAGACGTTATCTGGGGGCCATGGCAGCGGCGGATCTCCTGGTCATTATCCTTGACCTGATCCTGAGACACATTCCCATTGTTTATCGGGAACAGTTTTATTTCCTGAGGGTCTCCGTACCCGTGTGTAATATCCACGCCGTCCTTCTTTATGCAGCCACTGACTGCTCTGTCTGGTTCACCGTCACTTTCACCTTTGATCGGTTTGTGGCCATTTGTTGCCAGAAGCTGAAAAGTAAATATTGCAGTGAGAAGACGGCGGCTGTGGTTCTGGGAGCAGTGACTGTGCTGAGCTGTTTAAAGAACATTTCCTGGTATTTTATGCTCACGGCTCGGTATTGGCTGGTGAACGACCCCTGGTTTTGTGATGTAACAGCCGCTGTTCTATCCTCCATTGTCTGGGTCACAATCGAGTTCCTCCACCACATTCTAACCCCGTGTGTCCCATTTCTCCTGGTTCTGCTGCTCAATGTTCTCACCATCAGACACATTGTAGTGACCAGCAGAGCCCGCAGGAGACTCCGCGCTCACACCAATGGGGACGCTCAGTCTGACACTGAAATGAGAAACCGAAAAAAATCCATCATTTTACTGTTTGTGATCTCGGCCAATTTCATCCTGTTATGGTCAACGTTCATGCTGTATTCTATATGGAACCGGATGTGGCGGATTGTGAATACCCCTGTGTATCTCCATCTCTTTGTGCTGGAATTGGGCTTCATGCTGCAGCTCCTCAGTTGCTGCACAAACACCGCGATTTATGCCGTGACCCAGACTAAGTTCAGGCAGCAGCTGAAGAATGTGCTGAAATATCCCTTCACCCAGATCCATCCATCCATCAAATTCCCGCATTAATCAATCCATCCGGGATTTTCTCATTTCAGTTCAGTGTTTCAGCGATGGAGCAGCCTGTCGCTATGGTAACAGACTGAGGGGAGCGCTGGGTTGTCCCTCCTTATCCCACAGGGGGGTTACAGGGAAACATTTCAATGTTTCTCACAACTCAGGGGCCGGTGAGAAAAGGCACCATCCCACTGACTGTATCCATCACTTGCATTTGTAAACAATAAAAATGTTGATTAAAGCGTGCCGAGCAGCAGAGTGACCGATGTTGTTGGGTGTCTTTGTGTTGGAGAAACTGAGCTGGAGACAGACAGACTCAGCCCCAAGTCCTGGTCCTCAGGGAAGGGGAGGGCACCGCGCCCTGAGCTCAGGAGCTGGGTTTAACTCCCTCTGACACCCCGCTACTCCAACCTGGCCTCCCCATTTCCTCTCCCCCACTCTTCCTCCTCAATTCTCTCCCTCTCTCTCTCTTTCTGCACACTGTCTCTCTCTCTCACCTCCTCTCCCTTTCACTCTCTCTGGTCCCCTCTCAGACACACCCCCAACCCCGGTTTCTCCACCTGCCTCCACTATTCTTTCTGACTCCCTCTCCCTTTCTCTCTCTCACACCCCAACATGAGTTTCTCCACCTGCCTCCATTCTTTTCTCTCCCCCTCACCCTCACTCTCTCTCTCTCCTGACATCTCTGTCTCCCTCCCGCAATTCCGTCTCTACCCCAATTTCCCCACCTCCCACTTCCCACATCTCTCGATCATCTCACCCCCACCCCCCCACACGCAACCGCACCACCAACACCCAGTCTCTGGGTTCGAGGGAGAGGGAAGGACCAGGGAGACAGAGTGTGTCAGAGAGAGAGGAAGGGCAGGACAGGAGGGAGAGAGATTGAGTCTGAGAGAAACGGGGAGAGAGAGAGACCAAGGTAGGGGGATCGAGAGTGGGAGAAGATGGAGAGAGAGCAAAGGAGCAGGGAGAGACAGAGGGAGAGAGAGAGGGAAGGGAGAGATAAGGTGAGGGAGGGAGAGAGAGAAATAGGGGAGGATATAGTGAGAGAGGGGTCAGAGAGAAGGGGACAGAGAGAGGGGGGACAGAGAAAGGGGGAGATAGAGAGGGCGACAGAGAGAGGGGCACAGAGAGTGGGGGAGATAGAGGATGTAAGAGAGAGGGGGACAGAGAGAGGGACACCGAGAGTGGGGGAGATAGAGTGGGGTCAGGGAGAGAGGGGGTCAGAGAGAGAGGAGGGACAGAGAGAGAGGGGGACAGAGAGGGGGGGAGATAGAGGGGGGTCAGGGAGAGAGGGGATCAGAGAGAGGGGGGGACAGAGAGAGAGGGGGACAGAGATGGCGACAGAGAGAGTGGGACAGTGAGAGGGGTACAGAGAGAGGGGGACAGAGAGAGAGGAGGGCAGAGAGAGAGGGGGCAGAGTGTGGGGAAGATTGAGGGGGACAGAGAGAGAGGGGGACAGACAGAATGGGACAGAGAGAGGAGGACAGAGAGAGAGGGGGTCAGTGAGAGGGGGGAAAGAGAGAGGCGGGTGGGAGGGTGAAGGGGCAGAGAGAGGGCGACAGAGAGAGGAGCACAGAGAGAGGGGGATATAGAGGGGGACAGAGAGAGGGGTACAGAGTGGGGGGGAGAGAGGGGGGTCAGAGAGAGGGGGACAGAGAGTGGTGGATGGAGAGAGTGGGGGATAGAGAGAGAGGGGGGACAGAGAGAGAGGGAGCAGGGAGAGGGCGACAGAGGGGGCAGAGAGCGGGGGAGAGATAGACGGGACAGAGAGAGGGGGACAGAGAGAGGAGGCAGAGACAGAGGGGGCAGAGAGAGGGGGACAGAGAGAGAGGAGGCAGAGAGAGAGGGGGCAGAGAGAGAGAGGGGGACAGAGATAGAGGGGGACAGAGAGGGAGAGACAGTGAGAGAGGGGGACAGAAAGAGAGGGGTGACAGTGGGAGAGGGGGACAGTGAGGGAGTACAGAGAGAGGTGGGTGGGAGAGAGTGGGGGTAAGAGAGTGGGGGAGATAGAGGGAGTCAGAGAGAGAGGGCGGCAGAGAGAGAGGGGGGCAGAAAGAGGTGACAGAGAGAGGGGCACAGAATGTGATGGAGATAGAGGGGTCAGAGAGAGGGGGACAGAGATGGGGGAGATAGAGGGGACAGAGAGAGGGCACAGAGAGGGGTACAGAGTGGGGGGGAGAGTGGGGGTCAGAGAGTGGGGGACAGAGAGTGTGGGGATGGAGAGAGTGGGGGACAGAGAGAGAGGGGGACAGAGAGGGGGGCAGAGAGAAGGGGGCAGAGAGAGGGTAACAGAGAGGGGGACAGAGAGGGGGGAGATAGAGGGGACAGAGAGAGGGGGACAGAGAGAGGGGGACAGAGAGTGGGGACAGAGAGGGGTACAGAGTGGGGGGGGGAGAGAGGGGGTCAGAGAGAGGGGGACAGAGAGTGTGGGGATGGAGAGAGTGGGGGACAGAGAGAGAGGGGGACAGAGAGGGGGGCAGAGAGAAGGGAGCAGAGAGAAGGTAACAGAGAGGGGGTCAGAGAGCGGGGGAGATAGACGGGACAGAGAGAGGGGATAGAGAGTGGGGGACAGAGAGAGAGGGGGACAGAGCGGGGGGCAGAGAGAAGGGGGCAGAGAGAGGCTGACACAGACGGGGCCAGAGATAAAGGGGAACAGAGAGAGGGGGACAGAGAGAGGGGGACAGAGAGAGAGGCGGACAGAGAGAGAGGCGGGTGGGAGAGAGAGGGGGTCAGAGAGAGAGGGAACAGAGAGAGGGGTACAGAGAGAGAGGGGGACAAAGAGGGGGATACAGAGTGGGAGAGAGAGAGGGGGACAGAGAGAGGGGGCAGAGAGAGGGCGACAGAGAGGGGGTCAGACAGTGGGGGGAGAGAGAGGGGGACAGAGAGAGGGGGACAGAGAGAGGGGGCAGAAACAGAGGGGGCAGTGACAGGGGGACAGAGAGAGAGGGGGCAGAGAGAGAGGGGACAGTGAGAGAGGGGGACAGAAAGAGGGGGTGACAGAGAGAGAGGGGGACAGTGGGGGGTACAGAGAGAGGTGGGTGGGAGAGAGTGGGGGAGATAGAGGGGGGCAGAGAGAGAGGGGCAGAAAGAGACGACAGAGAGAGGGGCACAGAGTGTGGGGGAGATAGAGGGGTCAGAGAGAGGGGGACAGAGAGAGGAGGACAGAGAGTGGGGGACAGAGAGGGGTACAGAGTGGGGTGAGAGAGGGGGTCAGAGAGAGGGGGACAGAGTGTGGGGATGGAGAGAGTGGGGGACAGAGAAGGAGGGGGACAGAGAGGGGGCAGAGAGAAGGGGGCAGAGAGAGGGTAACAGAGAGGGGGTCAGAGAGTGGGGGAGAGAGACAGGGGACAGAGAGAGGGATACAGAGAGAGGAGGACAGAGAGAGGGGGAGATAGACGGGACAGAGAGAGGGGATAGAGAGTGGGGGATAGAGAGGGGTACAGAGTGGAGGGAGAGAGGGGGACAGAGAGTGGGGGGATGGAGAGAGTGGGGGACAGAGAGAGAGGGGGGCAGAAAGAGGCGACAGAGAGAGGGGGGCAGATAGGAGGACAGAGAGAGAGGGGGCCAGAGAGAGGGGGGGGCAAAGGGAGAGGAGGCCAGAGACAGGGGGGCAGAGAGAGAGGGGCAGAGAGAGAGGGGGAACAGAGAGTGGGGGAGATAGAGAGAGATGAGACAGAGACAGGGGGGGACGGAGAGAGAAGGGGCAGAGAGAGAGGGGGACAGAGAGGGAGAGGGGCAGAGAGAGGGGGTGCTGAGGGGGGGACAGAGAGAGGGGGGACAGAGAAAGGGGGAACAGAGAGAGGGGGGATAGAGAGACGGTGACAGAGAGGGGGGGCAGAGAGAGGGAGACAGAGAGAGAGGGGGACAGAGAGAGAGAGAGGGAGACAGAGAGAGGGATCGGGGGGGCAGAGAGAGTGGGGGCAGAGAGAGGGCAACAGAGAGGGGGTCAGACAGCGGGGGAGAGAGAGAGGGGACAGAGAGAGGGCGACAGAGAGAGAGGCGGACAGAGAGAGGGGGGAACAGAGAGACGGCGACAGAGAGAGGGGCGACAGAGAGAGGGGGGGGCAGTGAGGTGGTACAGGGAGAGGCGGGTGTGAGAGAGTGGGGGTCAGAGAGAGGGCGGCTGAGAGAGGGGGACAGAGAGCGGGGGACAGAGAGGGGGTCAGAGAGAGAGGGGGTCAGAGAGAGGGGGACAGAGAGAGGGGGCCAGAGAGAGAGGGGGCCAAAGTGAGAGGAAGCCAGAGACAGGGGGGCAGAGAGAGAGGGGGAAAAGAGTGTGGGGGACATAGAGAGAGAGGGGACAGAGAGAGAGGGGGACAGAGAGACGGCGACAGAGAGAGCGTAACAGAGAGAGAGGGGGACAGGAAGAGGAGACAGAGAGAGGGGGACAGAGACAGAGGAGCACAGAGAGAGAAGGGGTCAGAGAGAGGGGGGACAGAGAGGGGGGGACAGAGAGAGGGGGGCAGAAATAGGAGACAGAGACAGGGGGACAGAGACAGAGCAGGACAGAGAGAGAAGGGGTCAGAGAAAAGGGGGGACAGAGAGAGGGGGGACAAAGAGAGGGGGGCAGAGAGATAGGGGACAGAGAGAGGGTGACAGAGAGGGGGTCAGAGAGCGGGGGAGAGAGAGAGGGGACAGAGAGAGGGGGTCAGAGAGCGGGGAGAGAGAGAGGGGACAGAGAGAGGGGGACAGAGAGAGGGGGGACAGAGAGGGGGCAGAGAGATAGGGGGCAGAGAGAGGGCGACAGAGAGGGGGTCAGAGGGCGGGGGAGAGAGAGAGGGGACAGAGAGAGGGGGACAGAGAGAGGGGGCAGAGAGAGGGAGTGACAGAGAGGTGGTCAGAGAGCGGGAGAGAGAGGGGACTGCGAGAGGGGGATAGAGAGAGGGGGCAGCGAGAGAGGGGGCAGAGAGAGAGGGTGACAGAGAGGGGGTCAAAGAGCAGGGGAGAGAGAGAGGGGCAGAGAGAGGGGGACAGAGCGAGGGGAACAGTGAGAGAGGAACAGAGAGAGTGGTACAGAGAGAGAGGGGGACAGGGAGAGGGGGACGGGGGTCAGAGAGAGGGGGGCAAAGAGAGAGGGGGCAGAGAGAAGGGGCAGAGAGAAGGGGCAGAAAGAGAGGATGACAGAGAGGGGGTCAGAGAGCGGGAGAGAGAGAGAGGGACAGTGAGAGGGGATAGAGAGAGGGGGACAGAGAGAGGGGGGCAGAGAGAGAGGGGGCAGAGAGAGAGGGCGACAGAGAGGGGGTCAAAGAGCGGGACAGAGAGAGGGGGGACAGAGAGAGGGGGATAGAGAGAGGGCGACAGAGAGAGGGTGACAGAGTGAGGGCGGACAGAGTGGGGTGGACAGAGAGAGGGGAACAGAGAGAGTGGAACAGAGAAAGAGAGGGGGACAGAGAGAGGGGTCGGGGGGACAGAGAGAGCGGGGGCAACGAGAGGGCAACAGAGAGGGGGTCAGAGATCGGGGGAGAGAGAGAGGGGACAGAGAGAGAGGGACAGAGAGAGTGGGGGACAGAGAGAGATGGGGACAGAGAGACGGCGACAGAGAGAGGGGCGACAGAGAGAGGGGGGACAGTGAGGTGGTACAGGGAGAGGCGGGTGTGAGAGAGGAGGCGTCAGAGAGAGGGCGACTGAGAGAGGGGGACAGAGAGCGGGGGAGATGGAGGGGGTCAGAGAGAGAGAGGGCAGAAAGAGGCGACAGAGAGAGGGGGACAGAGAGAGAGGGGGACAGAGAGAGAGGAGGACAGAGAGAGAACGGGGCAGAGAGAGAGGGGGACAGAGGGAGGGGGGCACAGAGAGAGGGGGGCAGAGAGAGAGGAGGACAGAGAGAGAGGGGGACAGAGAGAGGGAGGGACAAAGAGGGGGGAACAGAGAAAGGTGGGACAGAGAGAAGGGGGATAGAGAGACGGTGGCAGAGAGAGGGGACAGAGAGAGGGGGACAGAGAGAGAGAGGGGACAGAGAGAGAGGGGGACAGAGAGGGGGTCAGAGAGCGGCGGAGAGAGAGAGGGGACAGAGAGAGAGGGGGTAGAGAGAGGGAGGGCAGAGAGAGAGGGGGCAGAGAGGACTGGACAGAGAGACGGCGACAGAGAGAGAGGGGCGACAGAGAGAGGGGGACAGTGAGGTGGTACAGGGAGAGGCCAGTGTGAGAGAGTGGGGGTCAGAGAGAGGTCGACAGAGAGAGGGGGACAGAGAGGGGGTCAGAGAGAGAGGGGGTTAGAGAGAGAGGGGGGCAGAGAGAGAGGGGGCAGAAAGAGTCGACAGAGAGAGGGGGGCAGATAGGAGGACAGAGAGAGAGGGGCAGAGAGAGGGCGACAGAGAGAGGGGGGGTCAGATAGAGAGGAGGCCAGAGACAGGGGGCCAGAGAGAAAGGGGCAGAGAGAGAGGGGGAACAGAGAGTGGGGGAGATAGAGAGAGGGGCAGAGAGAGATGGGGGCAGACAGAGGGGGACAGAGTGAGGGGGGCAGAGAGAGAGGGACAGGGAGAGGGGACAGAAAGAGGGAGGCAGAGAGTTGGGGAGATAGAGGGGGTCAGAGAGTGGGAACAGAGAGAGGTGTACAGAGTGGGGGAGATGGGATGTCAGAGAGAGGGGGACAGAGATTGGGGGGATGGAGAGAGATAGGGGGACAGAGAGGGGGGAGAGATAGAGTGGACAGAGAGAGAGGGACAGAGAGAGCGGGCAGAGAGAGGGGGCAGAGAGAGAGGGGGACAGAGAGAGAGGGGACAGAGAGAGGGGGGACAGAGAGAGGGGGGACAGAGGGAGGGGGTGACAGAGAGAGGGGGACAGAGAGAGGGGCAGAGAGAGGGGGACAGAGATGGGGGAACAGAGAGAGCGGGACTGAGAGAGGGGGGGACAAAGAGGAGGGATAGAAAGATGCGGGTGGGTGAGAGAGGGGGACAGAGGGGGACAGAGAGTGGGGAGATGGAGAGAGTGGTGGACAGATAGAGAGAGAGAGGGGGACAGAGAGTGGGGAGATGGAGAGCGTGGTGGACAGATAGAGAGAGAGAGGGGGACAGAGGGGGACAGAGAGTGGGGAGATGGAGAGAGTGGGGGACAGAGAGAGAGAGAGGGGGACAGAGAGAGAGGGCGACAGAGAGGGGTCAGAGAGCGGGGAGAGAGAGAGGATACAGAGAGAGGGGGACAGAGAGAGGGGGACAGAGAGAGGGGGGCAGAGAGAGGGGGGGCAGAAGAGAGGGGACAGAGAGAGTGGGGGCAGTGAGAGGTGGCAGAGAGGGGGCAGAGAGAGGGGACAGAGAAAGGGGGACAGAGAGAGAGGGGGACAGAGAGAGGGGGACACAGAGAGGAGGGCAGAGAGAGAGGGGGACAGAGAGAGGGGGCAGAGAGAGGGGACAGAGAAAGGGGGACAGAGAGAGAGGGGGACAGAGAGTGTGGGACAGAGAGAGGGGGACAGAGCGAGGGGATATAGAGGAGAACAGAGAGTGGGGGACAGAGAGAGGGGTACAGAGTGGGGGAGAGGGGGGTCAGAGAGAGGGGGACAGAGAGTGGGGGGATGTAGAGAGTGGGGGACAGAGAGAGAGAGGGGGAGACAGAGAGGGGTCAGAGAGAGAGGGAGAGAGAGAGGCGACAGAGATGGGGGAACAGAGAGAGCGGGACAGAGAGATAGGGAGACAAAGAGGAGGGATAGAGAGAGGCGGGTGGGAGAGAGAGGAGGACAGATGGGGACATAGAGTGGGGAGATGGAGAGAGTAGGGGACAGAGAGAGAGGGGGGGAACAGAGAGAGGGTGACAGAGAGGGGGTCAGAGAGCGTGGGAGAGAGAGAGGACACAGAGTGAGGTTGACAGAGACGGGGGGACAGAGAGGGGGGACAGAGAGAGAGGGCAGAGAGAGAGGGTGACAGAGAGACGGAGAGAGAGTGAGGGGGCAGAGAGAGAGGGCAGAGAGGGGGCAGAGAGAAAGGGGGACAGAGAGAGGGGGACAGAGAGAGGGGGGACAGAGAGAGGGGGTACAGAGGGAGGGGGTGACAGAGAGAGGGGGACAGAGAGAGGGGCAGAGAGAGGGGGGCAGAGAGAGAGGGGGACAGAGAGAGTGGGTAACAGAGAGGAGGGCAGAGAGAGGGGTACAGAGGGAGAGGGGACAAAGAGAGAGGGGGACAGAGAGAGAGAGGGGCAGAGAGTGGGGAGATAGAGGGGGTCAGAGAGAGTGGAACAGAAAGAGAGGGGGACAGAGAGAGGAGTCAGAGAGAGGGGGACAGAGAGAGGGGCACAGAGAGAGAGGTGGACAGATAGAGTCGGGACACAGAGGGGGGACAGGGAGAGGAGACAGAGAGAGGGGAAACAGAGAGGGGGGACAGAGAGAGAGGTGCAGATAGAGGGGGGCAGAAAGAGGGGGGATAGAGAGAGGGGGACAGAGAGACGGTGACAGAGAGAGGGAGAGAAAGGGCGACAGAGAAATGGTGACAGAGAGGGGGGGAGAGAGAGGGCGACAGAGAAGGGGGAATGGAGAGAGGAGGGCAGAGAGAGGGGGGACAGAGAGAGGGTGACACAGAGAGAGGGACAGTGAGAGGGGGGACAGAGAGAGAGGGGGACAGAGAGAGGAGGACAAACAGAGGGCGGACAGAGAGGGGGGCACAGAGAGAGGGGGGACAGAGAGAGGGGGGACAGAGAGGGGGAGAGAGAGAGAGGGGGGACAGAGAGAGGGGGGACAGAGAGACGAAAACAGAGAGGGGGAAAGAGAGGACGACAGAGAGAGGGGGACAGAGAGAGGGGGACAGAGGGAGGGGGGCAGAGAGACGGTGACAGAGAGGGGGGAAAAGATAGGGCGACAGAGAGAGGGGACAGAGAAAGGGGGGGTCAGAGAAAAGGGGGACAGAGAGAGGGGAAACAGAGAGTGGGGGACAGAGAGAGGGGGGCAGATAGAGGGGGGTAGAAAGAGGGGGGATAGAGAGAGGGGGGACAGAGAGACGGTGACAGAGAGGGGGAGAGAGAGGGCGACAGAGAAATGGTGACAGAGAGGGGGGGGAGAGAGAGGGCGACAGAGAAGGGGGAATGGAGAGAGGAGGGCAGAGAGAGGGGGGACAGAGTGAGGGTGACAGAGAGAGAGGGACAGTGAGAGGGGGGAAAGAGAGAAAAGGGGACAGAGAGAGGGGGACAGAGAGAGGGGGGACAGAGAGGGGGGACAGAGAGAGGGGGGACAGAGAGAGGGGGGACAGAGAGACGAAAACAGAGAGGGGGAGAGAGAGGGCGACAGAGAGAGAGGGGGACAGAGAGAGGGTGACAGAGACGGGGGAAAAGATAGGGCGACAGAGAGAGGGGACAGAGAAAGGGGGGTCAGAGAAAAGGGGGACAGAGAGAGGGGGTCAGAGAGAGAGGGGAGAGAGAGAGGGGATAGAGAGAGGGGGACAGAGAAATGGTGACAGAGGGGGGGGAGAGAGAGGGCGACAGAGAAGGGGGAATGGAGAGAGGAGGGCAGAGAGAGGGGGACAGAGAGAGGGTGACAGAGAGAGAGGGACAGTGAGAGGGGGGACAGAGAGAGAGGGGGACAGAGAGAGGGGGACAAACAGAGGGGGTCAGAGAGGGGGGCACAGAGAGAGGGGGGAACAGAGAGAGGGGGGACAGAGAGGGGGAGCGAGAGAGAGAGGGGGGACAGAGAGAGGGGGGACAGAGAGACGAAAACAGAGAGGGGGAGAGAGAGGGCGACAGAGAGAGGGGGACAGAGAGACGGTGACAGAGAGGGGGGAAAGGATAGGGCGACAGAGAGAGGGGACAGAGAAAGGGGGGGTCAGAGAAAAGGGGGACAGAGAGAGGGGAAACAGAGAGTGGGGGACAGAGAGAGAGGGGCAGATAGAGGGGGGTAGAAAGAGGGGGGATAGAGAGAGGGGGGACAGAGAGACGGTGACAGAGAGGGGGAGAGAGAGGGCGACAGAGAAATGGTGACAGAGGGCGGGGGAGAGAGAGGGCGGGGGAGAAGGGGGAATGGAGAGAGGAGGGCAGAGAGAGGGGGGACAGAGAGAGGGTGACAGAGAGAGAGGGACAGTGAGAGGGGGGAAAGAGAGAGGGGGACAGAGAGAAGGGGACAGAGAGATGGGAGAACAGAGAGGGGGAACAGAGAGAGGGGGGAAGAGAGAGAGGGGGGCAGAGAGAGGGGGACAGAGAGGGGGGGACAGAGAGGGGGACAGAGAGAGGGGGGACAGAGAGAGGGGGGACAGAGAGACGAAGACAGAGAGGGGGAGAGAGAGGGCGACAGAGAGAGAGGGGGACAGAGAGAGGGTGACAGAGAGGGGGGAAAAGATAGGGCGAGAGAGAGAGGGGACAGAGAGAGGGGGACAGAGAGAGAGGGGAGAGAGAGAGGAGACAGAGAGAGGGGGCAGAGAGAGGGGGGTATAGAGAGAGGGTGACAGAGAGAGAGGGACAGTGAGGGGGGGACAGAGAGAGAGGGGGACAGAGAGAGGGGGACTAACAGAGGGGGGTCAGAGAGGGGGGCACAGAGAGAGGGGGGAACAGAGAGAGGGGGGACAGAGAGGGGGAGAGAGAGAGAGAGGGGGGGGACAGAGAGAGAGGGGACAGAGAGACGAAAACAGAGAGGGGGAGAGAGAGGGCGACAGAGAGAGGGGGACAGAGAGACGGTGACAGAGAGGGGGGAAAAGATAGGGCGACAGAGAGAGGGGACAGAGAAAGGGGGGTCAGAGAAAAGGGTGACAGAGAGAGGGGAAACAGAGAGGGGAGGACAGAGAGAGAGGGGCAGATAGAGGGGGGTAGAAAGAGGGGGGATAGAGAGAGGGGGGAGAGAGACGGTGACAGAGAGGGGGAGAGAGAGGGCGACAGAGAAATGGTGACAGAGAGGGGGGGGAGAGAGAGGGCGATAGAGAAGGGGGAATGGAGAGAGGAGGGCAGAGAGAAGGGGGACAGAGTGAGGGTGACAGAGAGAGAGGGACAGTGAGAGGGGGAAACAGAGAAAGGGGGACAGAGAGAGGGGGACAGAGAGAGGGGGGACAGAGAGGGGGGACAGAGAGAGGGGGGAAAGAGAGAGGGGGACAGAGAGACGAAAACAGAGA
This sequence comes from Chiloscyllium plagiosum, assembly GCF_037043375.1. Lineage (NCBI taxonomy): Eukaryota > Metazoa > Chordata > Chondrichthyes > Orectolobiformes > Hemiscylliidae > Chiloscyllium > Chiloscyllium plagiosum. The sequence goes on along the minus strand of NW_028270180.1, from coordinate 65,494,034 downwards.
GGGGGAGAGAGAGGGCGACAGAGAGAGAGGGGGACAGAGAGAGGGTGACAGAGACGGGGGTAAAGATAGGGCGACAGAGAGAGGGGACAGAGAAAGGGGGGTCAGAGAAAAGGGGGACAGAGAGAGGGGGTCAGAGAGAGAGGGGAGAGAGAGATAGGGCGAGAGAGGGGGACAGAGAAATGGTGACAGAGGGGGGGAGAGAGAGGGCGACAGAGAAGGGGGAATGGAGAGAGGAGAGCAGAGAGAGGGGGACAGAGAGAGGGTGACAGAGAGAGAGGGACAGTGAGAGGTGGGACAGAGAGAGAGGGGGACAGAGAGAGGGGGACAAACAGAGGGGGGTCAGAGAGGGGGGCACAGAGAGAGGGGGGAACAGAGAGAGGGGGGACAGAGAGGGGGAGAGAGAGAGAGAGGGGGGGACAGAGAGAGGGGGGACAGAGAGACGAAAACAGAGAGGGGGAGAGAGAGGGCGACAGAGAGAGGGGGACAGAGAGACGGTGACAGAGAGGGGGGAAAAGATAGGGCGACAGAGAGAGGGGACAGAGAAAGGGGGGTCAGAGAAAAGGGGGACAGAGAGAGGGGAAACAGAGGGGGGGGACAGAGAGAGAGGGGCAGATAGAGGGGGGTAGAAAGAGGGGGTATAGAGAGAGGGGGGACAGAGAGACGGTGACAGAGGGGGAGAGAGAGGGCGACAGAGAAATGGTGACAGAGAGGGGGGGAGAGAGAGGGCGACAGAGAAGGGGGAATGGAGAGAGGAGGGCAGAGAGAGGGGGGACAGAGAGAGGGTGACAGAGAGAGAGGGACAGTGAGAGGGGGGAAGAGAGAGGGGGACAGAGAGAGGGGGACAGAGAGATGGGAGAACAGAGAGGGGGCACAGAGAGAGGGGGGAACAGAGAGAGGGGGGACAGAGAGGGGGACAGAGAGAGGGGGGACAGAGAGACGAAGACAGAGAGGGGGAGAGAGAGGGCGACAGAGAGAGAGGGGGACAGAGAGAGGGTGACAGAGAGGGGGGAAAAGATAGGGCGAGAGAGAGGGGGGACAGAGAAAGGGGGGTCAGAGAGAGAGGGGAGAGAGAGAGGAGACAGAGAGAGGGGGCAGAGAGAGGGGGTTATAGAGAGAGGGTGAAAGAGAGAGAGGGACAGTGAGAGGGGGGACAGAGAGAGAGGGGGACAGAGAGAGGGGGACAAACAGAGGAGGGTCAGAGAGGGGGGCACAGAGAGAGGGGGGAACAGAGAGAGGGGGAACAGAGAGGGGGAGAGAGAGAGAGAGGGGGGGACAGAGAGAGGGGGGACAGAGAGACGAAAACAGAGAGGGGGAGAGAGAGGGCGACAGAGAGAGGGGGACAGAGAGACGGTGACAGAGAGGGGGGAAAAGATAGGGCGACAGAGAGAGGGGACAGAGAAAGGGGGTCAGAGAAAAGGGGGACAGAGAGAGGGGAAACAGAGAAGGGGGGACAGAGAGAGAGGGGCAGATAGAGGGGGGTAGGAAGAGCGGGGATAGAGAGAGGGGGGACAGAGAGACGGTGACAGAGAGGGGGAGAGAGAGGGCGACAGAGAAATGGTGACAGAGAGGGGGGAGAGAGAGGGCGACAGAGAAGGGGGAATGGAGAGAGGAGGGCAGAGAGAGGGGGGACAGAGAGAGGGTGACAGAGAGAGAGGGACAGTGAGAGGGGGGAAAGAGAGAGGGGGACAGAGAGAGGGGGACAGAGAAATGGGAGAACAGAGAGGGGGAACAGAGAGAGGGGGGAAGAGAGAGAGGGGGACAGAGAGAGGGGGACAGAGAGAGGGGGGACAGAGAGGGGGACAGAGAGAGGGGGGACAGAGAGAGGGGGGACAGAGAGACGAAGACAGAGAGGGGGAAAGAGAGGGCGACAGAGAGAGAGGGGGACAGAGAGAGGGTGACAGAGAGGGGGGAAAAGATAGGGCGACAGAGAGAGGGGACAGAGAAAGGGGGGTCAGAGAGAGAGGGGAGAGAGAGAGGGGATAGAGAGAGGGGGACAGAGCGAGAGGGGAGAGAGTGAGGAGACAGAGAGAGGGGGCAGAGAGAGGGGGGTATAGAGAGAGGGGAGACAGAGAGAGGGAGAGAGAGAGAGAGGGGGGACAGAGAGAGGGGGACAGTGAGTGGGGGGACAGAGAGGGGGGCACAGAGAGAGGGGCTCAGGGAGAGTGGGGACAGAAAGAGGGGAACAGAGAGAGGGCGACAGAGAGAGGGGGGCAGAGAGAGGCTGTACAGAGAGAGGGGAACAGAGATAGGGGAACAGAGAGAGGGCGACAGAGAGAGGTGGGCAGAAAGAGTGCGAAAGAGTGAGGGGGTCAGAGTGAGGGGGAACGGAGAACGGGGGTCAGAGAAAACGGGGGGACAGAGAGAGGGGGTCAGAGAGAGAAGGGAGAGAGAGAGAGCGAGAGGGGACAGAGAGAGGGGGACAGAGAGAGAGGGGACAGAGAGTGGGGTAGATAGAGGGGGGCAGAGAGAGGGGTGACAGAGAGAGGGGGACAGAGAGAGGGGGGACAGAGCGAGGGGGGACAGAGAGAGAGGGGGAGAGAGAGAGGGGGACAGACAGAGAGACGGGGAAAGAGAGAGACGGTGACAGAGAGGGGGCAGAGAGAGGGCGACAGAGGGGGGGCAGAGAGAGGGGGTACAGAGTGAGAGTGAACAGAGGGGGGGACAGAGAGACGGTGACAAAGAGGGGACAGAGAGAGGGCGACAGAGAGAGTAGGGACAGATAGGAGGGGGGACTGAGAGATGGTGACAGAGAGGGGACAGAGAGAGGGCGCAGAGAGAGGGGGGGTAGAGAGAGGGGGACAGAGAGAGGGGGGACAGAGAGGGCGGACAGAGAGTGGGGTAGATAGAGGGGGGCAGAGAGAGAGATGAGAGAGAGTGGGGAGAAAGTGAGGTCTGCAGATGCTGGAGATCAGAGCTGAAAATGTGTTGCTGGAAAAGCGCAGCAGGTCAGGCAGCATCCAGGGAACAGGAGAATCGACGTTTCGGGTATAAGCCCGAAGAAGTCCTGAAAAAGGGCTTATGCCCGAAACTTCGATTCTCCTGTTCCCTGGATGCTGCCTGACCTGCTGCGCTTTTCCAGCAACACATTTTCAGCTCTGACAGAGAGAGGCAGAGAAATGGAAGGTACAGAGAGAGGGGAACAGAGAGACAGGGGACAGAGAGAGGGCGACAGAGAGAGGGGGACAGAGAGAGGGCGACAGAATGACCGGGGACAGAGTGAGGGAGGACAGAGTGAGGGGGACAGAGAGAGGGGGACAGATAGAGGGGGGACAGAGAGAGGAGGGACAGAGAGAGGGGGAACAGAGAGAGAGAGGGGAAGAGAGAGAGGGGGGACAGAGAGGGGGTCAGAGATGTTGACAGAGAAGGGGGAGAGAGAGACCGCGACAGAGAGGGGCGACAGATAGAGGGGACAGAGAGTTGGGGAGATAGAGGGATTCAGAGAGAGGGGGACAGAGAGAGAGGTACAGAGAGAGAAGGGGAAAGAGAGAGATGGTGACAGAGAGGGGGCAGAGAGAGGGCGACAGAGGCGGGGGCAGAGAGAGGGGGTACAGAGAGAGGGTGGACGTGGGGGACAGAGAGACGGTGACAGAGAGGGGACAGAGAGAGGGCGACAGAGGGGGGGCAGAGAGAGGGGGTACAGAGAGAGAGTGGACAGAGGGGGGGACAGAGAGACGGTGACAAAGAGGGGACAAAGAGAGGGCGACAGAGAGAGGAGGGACAGAGAGGAGGGACAGAGAGCGGGGGGGACAGAGAGATGGTGACAGGGAGGGGACAGAGAGAGGGCGCAGAGAGAGGGCGTCAGAGAGAGAGGGGTACAGAGAGACAGGTGGACAGAGAGGGGGGACAGAGAGTGAGGTAGATAGAGGGGGCAGAGAGAGGGATGACAGAGAGAGGGGAGAAAGTGAGGTCAGCGGATGCTGGAGATCAGAGCTGAAAATGTGTTGCTGGAAAAGCGCAGCAGGTCAGGCAGCATCCAGGGAACAGGAGAATCGACGTTTCAGGCATAAGCCCGAAGAAGTCCTGAAGAAGGGCTTATACCCGAAACGTCGATTCTCCTGTTCCCTGGATGCTGCCTGACCTGCTGCGCTTTTCCAGCAACACATTTTCAGCTCTGACAGAGAGAGGGGCAGAGAAATGGGAGGTACAGAGAGAGGGGAACAGAGAGACAGGGGACAGAGAGAGGGCGACAGAGAGAGGGGGACAGAGAGAGGGCGACAGAATGATCGGGGACAGAGTGAGGGAGGACAGAGTCAGGGGGACAGAGAGAGGGGGACAGATAGATGGGGGACAGAGAGAGGGGGGACAGAGAGAGGGGGGACAGAGAGAGAGAGAGGGGAAGAGAGAGAGGGGGACAGAGAGAGAGGGGGCTGAGAGAGTGGGGACAGAGAGAGGGGGTTGGAAATGTGTTGCTGGAAAAGCGCAGCAGGTCAGGCAGCATCCAGGGAACAGGAGAATCGACGTTTCGGGCATAAGCCCTTCTTCAGGGCTTATGCCCTGGAAATGTGTTGTTTCCAGCAACACATTTCCAGCTCTGATATCCAGCATCTGCAGACCTCACTTTCTCCACAGAGAGAGGGGGGACAGAGAGGGGGGACAAAGACGTTGACAGAGAAGGGGGAGAGAGAGACCGCGACAGAGAGGGGGGACGGAGAGAGCAGGGCAGAGAGAGGGGGTGACAGAGAGAGGGGCGACAGATAGAGGGGACAGAGAGAGGGGGACAGAGAGAGAGGTACAGAGAGAGAGAGGGGGAAAGAGAGAGATGGTGACAGAGAGGGGGCAGAGAGAGGGCGACAGAGGGGGGGCAGAGAGAGGGGGTACAGAGAGAGGGTGGACAGAGGAGGGGGGACAGAGAGACGGTGACAGAGAGGGGACAGAGAGAGGGCGACAGAGAGAGGAGGGAAAGAGAGGAGGGACAGAGAGCGGGGGGGACAGAGAGATGGTGACAGAGAGAGGACAGAGAGAGGGCGCAGAGAGAGGGGAGACAGAGAGAGGGCGACAGAATGACCGGGGACAGAGTGAAGGGGGACAGAGAGAGGGGGGACAGAGAGACGGTGACAGAGAGGGGGCAGAGATAGAGGGCGGACAGAGCGCAGTGGGGGACAGAGAGAGGGGGAGAAAAAGGGGATCAGAGGGAGGGGGGACAGAGAGTGGGAGACAGAGAGAGGGGTACAGAGTGGGGGAGAGAGAGGGGGCAGAGAGAGGGGGACTGAGGGGGGACAGAGAGACGGTGACAGAGAGGGTTAGAGAGTGGGCACAGAGAGAGGGGGGCAGAGAGAGGGGGATAGAGAGAGGGGGATAGAGAGAGGGTGAGAGAGAAGGAGGGGTCAGAGAGAGGGGGGACAGAGAGTGGGGCGACAGAGAGAGGGGGCCAGAGAGAGGGGTACAGAGGGAGGGGGGACAGAGAGACGGTGACAGAGAGGGGGCAGACAGAGAGAGGGGACAGTGACGGGGGGACAGAGAGATGGGGGACAGGGAGAGGGGGGGACAGAGAGAGATGGGGACAGAGAGAGGGGGGCAGAGAGAGGGGGACATAGGGAGGGGGACAGAGAGAGGGGGGACAGAGAGAGGGGGAACAAAGAGAGGAGGAGCAGAGAGAGGGGACAGAGGGAGGGGGGACAGAGAGACGATGACAGAGAGGGGGCAGAGAGAGGGTGACAGAGAGGGGGGACAGAGAGCGGGGGAGAGAGGGGGTACAGAGAGACGGGTACAGAGAGACGGGGACAGAGGGGGGGGACGGGGGAACAGAGAGAGGGGTGGACAGAGAGAGGGGGACAGAGAGACAGGGACAGAGAGACGGGGACAAAGAGGGGGGACAGAGAGGGGTGAGGACGGAGTGGGGGGGACAGAGAGGGGTGAGGACAGAGAGAGGGGAGGACAGAGAGTGGGCGGGACAGAGAGAGATGGGGACAGAGAGGGGGGACAGAAAGGGGGGACGGGGGGGACAGAGGGGGGGACAGAGGAAGGGGACAGAGGGAGGGGTGACAGAGAAAGTGGACAGAGGGAGGGGTGACAGAGAGGGGGCAGAGAGGGGGGTACAGAGAGAGGGGATCAGAGAGAGGGGGCAAAGGGGGAGAACAGAGAGGGGGGGCAGAGAGAGATGGGGACAGAGAGGGGGGGGGACAGAGAGAGCAGGACAGAGAGAGGGCGACATGGAGAGGGGGACAGAGAGCGGGGGAGATAGAGGGCGTCAGTGAGAGGCCGTCAGAGAGAGAGGGGTACAGAGAGAGGGGGTACAGAGAGTGGGGGACAGAGAGTGGGGGACAGAGGGAGGGCAACAGAGAGGGGGCGACAGAGAGGGGCGACAGAGAGGGGGATCAGAGCGGGGGGCGGGGGGGGACAGAGAGCGGGGGACAGAGAGCGGGGGAGATAGAGGGCGTCAGTGAGAGGGGACAGAGAGAGAGGGGACAGAGAGAGGGGGACAGAGAGAGGGGGACAGAGAGAGGGGGCAGAGAGAGGGGGGACAGAGAGAGGGGCACAGAGAGTGGCGGAGATAGAGGGGGTCAGAGAGAGGGGGACAGAGGGAGGGAGCAGAGAGTGGGGGAACAGAGAGAGGGGGACAGAGACAAGGAGTCAGAGAGAAGGGGAGACAGAGAGAGGGGGACAGAGAGAAGGGGCAGAGAGAGGGGGACAGAGAGAGGGGGTCAGAGGGAGTGGGGACAGAGAATTGGGGACAGACAGAGAGAGGGAACAGAGACGGTTGGACAGAGAGACGGGGACACAGTCAGAGGTGACAGAGAGTGTGTCAGAGAGAGGGGAACAGAGAGAGGGGGATGGAGAGAGGGCGACAGAGAGAGGGGGACAGAGAGAGGGCGACAGAATGATCGGGGACAGAGTGAGGGAGTACAGAGTCAGGGGGACAGGGAGAGGGGGACAGATAGATGGGGGACAGAGAGAGGGGGGACAGAGAGAGGGGGAACAGAGAGAGAGAGGGGAAGAGAGAGAGGGGGGACAGAGAGGGGGTCAGAGATGTTGACAGAGAAGGGGGAGAGAGAGACCGCGACAGAGAGGGGCGACAGATAGAGGGGGCAGAGAGTTGGGGAGATAGAGGGATTCAGAGAGAGGGGGACAGAGAGAGAGGTACAGAGAGAGAAGGGGAAAGAGAGAGATGGTGACAGAGAGGGGGCAGAGAGAGGGCGACAGAGGCGGGGGCAGAGAGAGGGGGTACAGAGAGAGGGTGGACGTGGGGGACAGAGAGACGGTGACAGAGAGGGGACAGAGAGAGGGCGACAGAGGGGTGGGCAGAGAGAGGGGGTACAGAGAGAGAGTGGACAGAGGGGGGGACAGAGAGACGGTGACAAAGAGGGGACAAAGAGAGGGCGACAGAGAGAGGAGGGACAGAGAGGAGGGACAGAGAGCGGGGGGGACAGAGAGATGGTGACAGAGAGGGGACAGAGAGAGGGCGCAGAGAGAGGGCGTCAGAGAGAGAGGGGTACAGAGAGAGAGAGGGACAGAGAGGGGGGACAGAGAGTGAGGTAGATAGAGGGGGTAGAGAGAGGGATGACAGAGAGAGGGGAGAAAGTGAGGTCAGCGGATGCTGGAGATCAGAGCTGAAAATGTGTTGCTGGAAAAGCGCAGCAGGTCAGGCAGCATCCAGGGAACAGGAGAATCGACGTTTCAGGCATAAGCCCGAAGAAGTCCTGAAGAAGGGCTTATACCCGAAACGTCGATTCTCCTGTTCCCTGGATGCTGCCTGACCTGCTGCGCTTTTCCAGCAACACATTTTCAGCTCTGACAGAGAGAGGGGCAGAGAAATGGGAGGTACAGAGAGAGGGGAACAGAGAGACAGGGGACAGAGAGAGGGCGACAGAGAGAGGGGGACAGAGAGAGGGCGACAGAATGATCGGGGACAGAGTGAGGGAGGACAGAGTCAGGGGGACAGAGAGAGGGGGACAGATAGATGGGGGACAGAGAGAGGGGGGACAGAGAGAGGGGGGACAGAGAGAGAGAGAGGGGAAGAGAGAGAGGGGGACAGAGAGAGAGGGGGCTGAGAGAGTGGGGACAGAGAGAGGGGGTTGGAAATGTGTTGCTGGAAAAGCGCAGCAGGTCAGGCAGCATCCAGGGAACAGGAGAATCGACGTTTCGGGCATAAGCCCTTCTTCAGGGCTTATGCCCTGGAAATGTGTTGTTTCCAGCAACACATTTCCAGCTCTGATATCCAGCATCTGCAGACCTCACTTTCTCCACAGAGAGAGGGGGGACAGAGAGGGGGGACAAAGACGTTGACAGAGAAGGGGGAGAGAGAGACCGCGACAGAGAGGGGGGACGGAGAGAGCAGGGCAGAGAGAGGGGGTGACAGAGAGAGGGGCGACAGATAGAGGGGACAGAGAGAGGGGGACAGAGAGAGAGGTACAGAGAGAGAGAGGGGGAAAGAGAGAGATGGTGACAGAGAGGGGGCAGAGAGAGGGCGACAGAGGGGGGGCAGAGAGAGGGGGTACAGAGAGAGGGTGGACAGAGGGGGGGGGGACAGAGAGACGGTGACAGAGAGGGGACAGAGAGAGGGCGACAGAGAGAGGAGGAAAAGAGAGGAGGGACAGAGAGCGGGGGGGACAGAGAGATGGTGACAGAGAGAGGACAGAGAGAGGGCGCAGAGAGAGGGGAGACAGAGAGAGGGCGACAGAATGACCGGGGACAGAGTGAAGGGGGACAGAGAGAGGGGGGACAGAGAGGGGGCAGAGATAGAGGGCGGACAGAGCGCAGTGGGGGACAGAGAGAGGGGGAGAAAAAGGGGATCAGAGGGAGGGGGGACAGAGAGTGGGAGACAGAGAGAGGGGTACAGAGTGGGGGAGAGAGAGGGGGCAGAGAGAGGGGGACTGAGGGGGGACAGAGAGACGGTGACAGAGAGGGTTAGAGAGTGGGCACAGAGAGAGGGGGGCAGAGAGAGGGGGATAGAGAGAGGGGGATAGAGAGAGGGTGAGAGAGAAGGAGGGGTCAGAGAGAGGGGGGACAGAGAGTGGGGCGACAGAGAGAGGGGGCCAGAGAGAGGGGTACAGAGGGAGGGGGGACAGAGAGACGGTGACAGAGAGGGGGCAGACAGAGAGAGGGGACAGTGACGGGGGGACAGAGAGATGGGGGACAGGGAGAGGGGGGGACAGAGAGAGATGGGGACAGAGAGAGGGGGGCAGAGAGAGGGGGACATAGGGAGGGGGACAGAGAGAGGGGGGACAGAGAGAGGGGGAACAGAGAGAGGAGGAGCAGAGAGAGGGGACAGAGGGAGGGGGGACAGAGAGACGATGACAGAGAGGGGGCAGAGAGAGGGTGACAGAGAGGGGGGACAGAGAGCGGGGGAGAGAGAGGGGTACAGAGAGACGGGTACAGAGAGACGGGGACAGAGGGGGGACGGGGGAACAGAGAGAGGGGTGGACAGAGAGAGGGGTACAGAGAGACAGGGACAGAGAGACGGGGACAAAGAGGGGGGGCAGAGAGGGGTGAGGACGGAGAGGGGGGGACAGAGAGGGGTGAGGACAGAGAGAGGGGAGGACAGAGAGTGGGGGGGACAGAGAGAGATGGGGACAGAGAGGGGGGACAGAGAGACGGGGACAAAGAAAGGGGGCAGGGGGGGACAGAGAGAGAGAGGGAGGACAGAGAGAGGGGGGACAGAGAGAGGGGGGACAGAGAGAGGGGGAACAGAGGGGGGGACAGAGAGGGGGGACGGGGGGCACAGAGGGGGGACAGAGGGAGGGGACAGAGGGAGGGGTGACAGAGAAAGTGGACAGAGGGAGGGGTGACAGAGAGGGGGCAGAGAGGGGGGTACAGAGAGAGGGGATCAGAGAGAGGGGGCAAAGGGGGAGAACAGAGAGGGGGGGGCAGAGAGAGATGGGGACAGAGAGGGGGGGACAGAGAGAGCAGGACAGAGAGAGGGCGACATGGAGAGGGGGACAGAGAGCGGGGGAGATAGAGGGCGTCAGTGAGAGGCCGTCAGAGATAGAGGGGTACAGAGAGAGGGGGTACAGAGAGTGGGGGACAGAGAGTGGGGGACAGAGAGAGGGCAACAGAGAGGGGGCGACAGAGAGGGGCGACAGAGAGGGGGATCAGAGCGGGGGGCAGAGGGGGGGACAGAGAGCGGGGGACAGAGAGCGGGGGAGATAGAGGGCGTCAGTGAGAGGGGACAGAGAGAGAGGGGACAGAGAGAGGGGGACAGAGAGAGGGGGACAGATAGAGGGGGCAGAGAGAGGGGGGACAGAGAGAGGGGCACAGAGAGTGGCGGAGATAGAGGGGGTCAGAGAGAGGGGGACAGAGAGAGGGAGCAGAGAGTGGGGGAACAGAGAGAGGGGGACAGAGACAAGGAGTCAGAGAGAAGGGGAGACAGAGACAGGGGGACAGAGAGAAGGGGCAGAGAGAGGGGGACAGAGAGAGGGTGTCAGAGGGAGTGGGGACAGAGAATTGGGGACAGACAGAGAGAGGGAACAGAGACGGTTGGACAGAGAGACGGGGACACAGAGAGAGGTGACAGAGAGTGTGTCAGAGAGAGGGGAACCGAGAGAGCGGGATGGAGAGAGTGGGGGACAGAGTGGGTTGGGGGGACGGAGAGGGAGAGGACAGAGAGAGGAGGGACAGAGGGGAGGCAGTAAGAGATGGGGACAGAAAGAGCACGGGGACAGAGAGAGGGGGGACAGAGAGAGGGGGACAGAGAGAGGGGGGACAGAGAAAGGAGGACAGAGAGAGGGGGACAGAGAGAGAGGGGGACAGAGGGAGGGGGTCAGAAGGTGGGGTACAGAGTGGGGAAGAGAGGTGGGTCAGAGAGAGGGAGTCAGAGAGAGGGGAAAAGAGAGAGTAGGATAGAGAGACAGGTACACAGAGAGGTGACAGAGAGGGGGCTGAGAGAGTGCGACAGAGAGAGGGGGACAGAGAGAGAGAGGGACAGAGAGAGAGGCGGGTGGGAGAGAGAGGGGGACCGAGAGAGGGGGAACAGAGAGAGGGGGACAGAGAGAGGAGGACAGAGAGAGAGGGGGTCAGAGAGAGAGGGGGACAGAGAGAGAGGGACAGAGAGAGAGGGGGTACAGAGAGAGGGGACAGAGAGAGAGGGACAGAGAGAGAAGGGGACAGAGGGAGAGGGGGACAGAGAGAGAGGGGTTCAGAGAGAGAGGGGGACAGAGCGAGGGGGACAGAGAGAGGAGGACAGAGAGAGAAGGGGACCGAGAGAGAGACGGGGGGACAGAGAGAGAGGGGGAAAGAGAGAGTGGGGGACAGAGAGAGAAGGGGACAGAGAGAGAAGGGACAGAGAGAGGGGGGACAGAGAGAGGGGGACATAGGGTGGGAGGACAGAGAGAGGGGGACAGAGAGAGGGGGAACAGAGAGAGGAGGAGCAGAGAGTGGGGACAGAGGGGGGGGGCAGAGAGAAGGAGTCAGAGAGAAGTGGAGACAGAGAGAGGGGGACAGAGAGAAGGGGCAGAGAGAGGGGGACAGAGAGAGGGGGTCCGAGGGAGTGGGGACAGAGAGTTGGGGACAGACAGAGAGAGGGAACAGAGACGGTTGGACAGAGAGACGAGGACACAGAGAGAGAGGGGGATGGAGAGAGTGGGAGACAGAGGGGGTCGGGGGGATGGAGAGGGAGAGGACAGAGAGAGGAGGGACAGAGGGGAGGCAGTAAGAGATGGGGACATAAAGAGCACGGGGACAGAGAGAGGGGAGACAGAGAGAGGGGGGACAGAGAGAGGGGGACAGAGACAAGGAGTCAGAGAGAAGGGGAGACAGAGAGAGGGGGACAGAGAGAAGGGGCAGAGAGAGGGGAACAGAGAGAGGGTGTCAGAGGGAGTGGGGACAGAGAATTGGGGACAGACAGAGAGAGGGAACAGAGACGGTTGGACAGAGAGACGGGGACACAGAGAGAGGTGACAGAGAGTGTGTCAGAGAGAGGGGAACAGAGAGAGGGGGATGGAGAGAGTGGGGGACAGAGTGGGTTGGGGGGACGGAGAGGGAGAGGACAGAGAGAGGAGGAACAGAGGGGAGGCAGTAAGAGATGGGGACAGAAAGAGCACGGGGACAGAGAGAGGGGGGACAGAGAGAGGGGAGACAGAGAGAGGGGGACAGAGAGAAGGGGCAGAGAGAGGGGGACAGAGAGAGGGGGTCAGAGGGAGTGGGGACAGAGAATTGGGGACAGACAGAGAGAGGGAACAGAGACGGTTGGACAGAGAGACGGGGACACAGAGAGAGGTGACAGAGAGTGTGTCAGAGAGAGGGAAACAGAGAGAGGGGGATGGAGAGAGTGGGGGACAGAGTGGGTTGGGGGGACGGAGAGGGAGAGGACAGAGAGAGGAGGAACAGAGGGGAGGCAGTAAGAGATGGGGACAGAAAGAGCACGGGGACAGAGAGAGGGGGGACAGAGAGAGGGGGGACAGAGAGAGAGGGGGACAGAGGGAGGGGGTCAGAAGGAGGGGTACAGAGTGGGGAAGAGAGGTGGGTCAGAGAGAGGGAGTCAGAGAGAGGGGAAAAGAGAGAGTAGGATAGAGAGACAGGTACACAGAGAGGTGACAGAGAGGGGGCTGAGAGAGTGCGACAGAGAGAGGGGGACAGAGAGAGGGAGGGACAGAGAGAGGGGGACAGAGAGAGGGTGTCAGAGGGAGTGGGGACAGAGAATTGGGGACAGACAGAGAGAGGGAACAGAGACGGTTGGACAGAGAGACGAGGACACAGAGAGAGTGGGGGATGGAGAGAGTGGGAGACAGAGTGGGTTGGGGGAACGGAGAGGGAGAGGACAGAGAGAGGAGGGACAGAGGGGAGGCAGTAAGAGATGGGGACATAAAGAGCACGGGGACAGAGAGAGGGGAGACAGAGAGAGGGGGGACAGAGAGAGGGGGACAGAGAGAGGGGGGTCAGAGAGAGGGGGACAGAGAGAAGGGGACAGAGAGAGGGGGGACAGAGAGAGGGGGACAGAGAGAGGGGGACAGAGAGAGAGGGGGACAGAGGGAGTGGGTCAGAAGGAGGGGTACAGAGTGGGGAAGAGAGGTGGGTTAGAGAGAGGGGGTCAGAGAGAGGGGAAAAGAGAGAGTAGGACAGAGAGATGGTAACACAGAGAGGTGACAGAGAGAGGGCTAAGAGAGTGCGACAGAGAGAGGGGGACAGAGAGAGGGAGGGACAGAGAGAGGCGGGTGGGAGAGAGAGGGGTACCGAGAGAGGGGGAACAGAGAGAGGGACAGAGAGAGGAGGACAGAGAGAGAGGGGGTCAGAGAGAGAGGGGGACAGAGAGAGAGGGACAGAGAGAGAGGGGGTCAGAGAGTGAGGGACACAGAGAGAGAGGGGGTACAGAGAGAGGGGGACAGAGAGAGAGGGACAGAGAGAGAAGGGGACAGAGAGAGAGGGGGACAGAGAGATAGGGGGTCAGAGAGAGAGAGGGACAGAGAGAGGGGGACAGAGAGAGGAGGACAGGGAGAGAATGGGACAGAGGGAGAGAGGGGGACAGAGAGAGAGGGGGAAAGAGAGAGTGGGTGACAGAGAGAGAAGGGGACAGAGAGAGAAGGGACAGAGAGAGAGGGGGACAGAGAGAGGGGGACACAGTGAGGGGGGACAGAGAGAGGAGGAGCAGAGAGAGGGGACAGAGGTGGGGGGCAGAGAGACGATGACAGAGAGGTGGCAGAGAGTGGGTGTCAGAGAGGGGGCAGAGAGCGGGGTACAGAGAGACGGGTACAGAGAGACGGGGACAGCGGGGTGGCGGGGGAACAGAGAGAGGGGTGGACAGAGAGACGGGGACAAAGAGGGGGGACAGAGAGGGGTGAGGACAAAGAGAGGGGGAATAGAGAGGGGTGAGGACAGAGAGAGGGGTGAAGACAGAGAGAGATGGGGTCAGAGAGAGGGGGACAGAGAGACGGGGACAAAGAAAGGGGGCAGAGAGAGGGCGACGGAGAGAGGGGGGAGCAGAGAGGGGGGAGAGAGAGGGTGCAGAGAGAGGGGGAACGGGGGGACAGAGAGGGGGGGACAGAGTGGGGGACAGAGGGGGGACAGAGGGAGGGGTGACAGAGAGGGGCAGAGAGTGGGGGACAGAGAGAGGGGGGATGGAGAGATTGGGGGACAGAGGGGTTTGGGTACGGAGAGGGAGAGGACAGAGAGAGGAGGGACAGAGGGGGAACTGTAAGAGATGGGAACAGAAAGAGCATGGGGACAGAGAGAGGGGGACAGAGAGAGGGGGGACAGAGAGAGGGGGACAGAGAGAGGGAGGGGCTCAGAAGGAGGGGTACAGAGTGGGGAAAAGAGAGAGTAGGACAGAGAGAGGGGGGTCAGAGAGAGAGGGGGTACAGAGAGAGGGGGACAGAGAGAGAGAGGTACAGAGTGCTTCACTGAGCGGGGGACAGAGAGGGGCGGACAAAGAGAGAGGGGCAGAGAGAGGAACACAGAGAGTGAGGGGGAGGTAGACAGCGTCAGAGAGCGCGGAGATAGAGGGGGTCAGAGGGAGGAGGGACAGAGTGGGGGGGCTGAGAGAGAAGGACAGAGAGAGCATCAGTGAGGGGATGACAGAGAGAGGTGAACAGAGAGCAGGGAAGATAGAGAATAGATTACATTACAGTGTGGAAACAGGCCCCGCCGAAGTGCAATCCACTCTTACCCCTACATTTACCCCTTACCGAACACTACGGGCAATTTAGCATGGCCAATTCACCTGACCTGCACATCTTTGGACTGTGGGAGGAAACTGGAGCACCCGGAGGAAACCCACGCAGACACGGGGAGAACGTGCAAACTCCACACAGACAGTCGCCTGAGGTGGGAATTGAAGCCGGGTCTCTGGCGCTGTGAGGCAGCAGTGCTAACCACTGTGCCACCGTGCTACCCATGGGGACAGAGAGAGCGGGAGGGAGAGAGAGGGGGGTACAGAGAGAGAGGGACACAGAGAGTGAGGGACACAGAGAGTGAGGGAGATGGAGGGGGTCAGAGATAGGGAGACGAAAAGAGGGGGAGGTAGACGGGGTCAGAGAGAGCAAGACAGATAGCGGGGAGGTAGTCAGAGGGAGGGGGGACAGAGAGTGTGGGACAGAGAGAGGGGTACAGAGAGAGGGGTACAGAGTGGGAGAGAGTGAGGGGGCAGAGAGAGGGGGACAGAGAGTGGCCAGAGAGAGGGCAACAGAGAGAGGGGGACAGAGACCGGGGGAGAGAGAGGGGGACAGAGAGAAGGGGACAGAGAGAGAGAAGGGGTCAGAGAGAGGGGGAAGAGAGAGAGGGGGGCACAGAGAGAGAGGGGGACAGAGAGAGAGAGGGGGAAAAAAAAACGGGGACAGAGAGGGGGGGACAGAGAAAGAGGGTGACAGAGAGCGGGGGGACAGAGAGCGGGGGGGGTTAGAGAGCGGGGGAGACAGAGAGCGGGGGACAGAGAGGGGGGTACAGAGAGAGAGGGACAGAGAGCGGGGGAGGTAGAGGGCGTCAGTGAGAAGGGGTCAGAGAGAGAGTGGGACAGAGAGAGGGTAACAGAGAGAGGGGACAGAGAAAGAGGGGGACAGAGAGCGGGGGACAGAGAGCGGGGGGGAACAGAGACCGGGGGGTTAGAGAGTGGGAGAGAGTGTGGGGAAGAGAGAGTATTACAGAGAGAGGAGACAGAGAGAGGGGGAAGAGAGAGGGGGGACAGAGAGAGGGGGACAGAGAGAGGGAGACAGAGAGAGGGGGACAGAGAGGGCGAGACAGAGAGCGGGGCACAGAGTGTGGGGAAGATAGAGGGGTTCAGAGGGAGTGGGGACAGAGAGAGGGGGACAGAGTGGGGGAAGAGAGGGTGTCAGAGAAAGGGGGACAGAGAGAGGGGGGACAGAGAGAGGGCTACAGAGAGAGGGGGACAGAGAGAGGGGGACAGAGAGAGGGAGACAGAGAGAGGGTGTAGAAAGAGGGCGACAGAAGGAGTGGGACAGAGGGAGTGGGACAGAGGGAGGGGGGACAGAGAGACGGGGTCAGAGAGAGGGGAACAGAGAGAGAGGGAGATAGAGGGGACAGAGAGTGGGGGACTGAGAGAGGGGTACAGAGTGGGGGACAGAGAGTGCTTCAGAGAGAGGGGGACAGAGAGCCGGGGACAGAGACTGCGGGACAGAGAGAGGGGGATGGACTGAGTGGGGAACGGGGTGCAGGGGTGGACGGAGAGGGAGTGGACAGAGAGAGGAGGGATAGAGAGGGGGAACAGAAAGAGATGCGGACAGAGAGAGCACGGGGACAGAGACAGAGGGAACAGAGAGAGTGGGACAGACAGACGGGGAAACAGAGAGAGGTGACAGAGAGGGGCAGAGAGAGGGCGACAGAGAGAGGGGGACAGAGAGAAGGAGGGACAGAGAGAGGCAGGTGGGAGAGAGAGGAGGACAGAGAAATGGGGGACAGAGACGGGGACAGAGAGAGAGGGACAGACAGAGAGGGACAGAGAGAGAGAGAGAGGGACAGAGAGAGTGGAGGACAGAGAGAGAGGGAGACAGAGAGAGAGCGACAGAGAGAGAGAGGGACAGAGAGAAGGAGGGACAGAGAGAGGCAGGTGGGAGAGAGAGGGGGACAGAGAAATGGAGGACAGAGACGGGGACAGAGAGAGGGGGACAGAGAGAGAGGGGGACAGAGAGGGGGACAGAGAGAGGCGGGGAGGGAGAGGGGGGCAGAGAGTGGGCGACAGAGAGAGGGCCACAGAGAGTGAGGGAGATAGAGGGGTTCAGAGAGAAGGGGGACAGAGAGTGGGGGAAAGGGAGTGGGGGGACAGAGAGTGGGGGTCAGAGAGAGGGTGTCAGAGAGAGGGGGACAGAGAGTGGGTACAGAGAGTGGGGGTCAGAGAGAGGGGGACAGAGAGCGTGGGACGGAGAGTGGGGGAGAGAGAGGGGGCAGAGAGAGAGGGACAGAGAGAGAGGGACAGAGAGAGAGGGGGCAGAGAGAGGGTGACAGAGAGAGAGGGGAACAGAGAGAGAGGGGGAAAGAGAGAGGGGGGACAGAGAGAGGGGGACAGAGAGAGGGGACAGAGAGAGAGGGGGTAGAGAGAAGGTACAGAGAGAGAGGGGCACAGATAGTGTGGGTGATAGATGGGGTCAAATAGAGGGGACGGAAAAAGGGGGAGGTAGAGAGGGACAGAGAGAGCAGGACAGAGAGAGGTGGAGATACAGGGGGTCAGAGGGAGGGGCGACAGAGAGTGGGGGACAGAGAGGGGGTTACAGTGTGGGAGAGAGAGGGGCAGAGAGAGGGGGACAGAGAGAGGGGGGTCAGAAAGAGGGCGACAGAGAGAGGGGGACAGAAAGAGGGGGACAGAGGGATGCGGGGACAGAGAGGGGGACAGAGAGAGTGGGACAGACAGGGGGGACAGAGAGAGAGGGGGCAGAAAGAAAGGGACAGAGAGAGGGGGACAGAGAGGGGGGACAGAGAGAGGGGGACATAGAGGTGGTGACAGAGGGAGGGAGACAGAGGGAATGGGGACAGAGGGAGGGTGGACAGAGAGATGGTGACTGGGAGGGGGCAGAGAGAGATGGGGACAGTGAGACGGGTGGACAGAGAGAGGGGGACAGAGAGAGGGGGACAGAGAGGGGGGGACAGTGAGAGTGGGGGACAGAGAGGCGGGACAGAGAGAGAGGGGCTACAGAGAGGGGGGACAGAGAGGGGGGACAGAGGGAGGGGGACAGAGGGAGGGGGACAGAGGGAGGGTGGACAGAGAGATGCTGACTGGGAGGGGGCAGAGAGAAGTGGACAGAGAGGGGGAGACAGAGAGAGAGGGGGTCAGAAAGAGGGCGACAGAGTGAGGGGGGACAGAGAGAGGGGGACAGAGGGAGGGGGGCTAAGAGAGGGGGAACAGAGAGAGGGAGACAGAGAGGGGGGACAGAGAGAGGGGCTACAGAGAGAGGGGGGACAGAGAGGGGGACGGGGGGGCAGAGAGAGAGGGTGTCAGAAAGAAGGCGACAGAGAGAGGGGGACAGAAGGAGGGGACAGAGGGAGGGGGACAGAGAGAGGGGGACTGAGTGAGTGGGGACAGACAGGGTGGACAGAGAGAGGGGGACAGAGAGGGGGGACAGAGAGATGGTGACTAGGAGGGAGCAGAGAGAGGGGGACACAGAGGGGGGCACAGAGAGAGAGGGGGTCAGAAATAAGGCGACAGAGAGAGGGGGACAGAATGAGGGGGACAGTGGGAGGGGGACAGAGAGAGGGGGGCAGAGTGAGCGGGGACAGAGAGAGGGGGACAGAGACGGGGGACAGAGAGGTGGAACAGAGAGGGGGGACAGAGAGAGATGGGGACAGAGAGACTGGTGGACAGAGAGAGAGGTACAGAGAGACGGTGACAGATATGGCGACAGAGAGAGGGGGACAGAGAGTGGGGGAACAGAGAGAGGGGGTGGACAGAGAGAGAGAGACAGAGAGACGGTGACAGATATGGCGACAGAGAGAGGGGGACAGAGAGAGGGGGACAGAGAGAGGGGGACAGAGACGGGGGACAGAGACGTGGAACAGAGAGGGGGGACAGAGAGAGTGGTGGACAGAGAGATGGGGACAGAGAGAGGGGGACAGAGAGAGGGGGACAGAGAGAGGCGGGCAGAGGGAGGGGACAGAATGGGGGGACAGTGGGAGGGGAGACAGAGAGCGGGGGACAGAGGTTTGGAACAGAGAGAGGGTGGACTGAGGGGGGGCCAGAGAGACGGGGACAGAGAGAGGGGGGACAGAGAGACAGTGACAGAGAGGGGGCAGAGAGAGGGCGATAGATTTGGGGGGACAGAGAGCGGGGAACAGAGCGAGGGGGCAGAGAGAGAGGGGGTCAGAGAGAGAGGGGTACAGAGAGAGAGGGGGTAGAGAGAGAAAGGGGGTCAGAAAGAGGGCGACAGAGAGAGGGGGGACAGAGAGAGGGGGACAGAGAGAGGGGGACAGAGGGACGGGGACAGAGAGAGGGGGACAGAGGGAGGGGAGACAGAGAGGGGGACAGAGAGAGGGGGAACAGAGAGGGGGGACAGAGAGAGAGGGGGTCAGAAAGAAGGTGACAGAGAGAGGGGGACAGAAGGAGGGGGACAGAGGGAGGGGGGCAGAGAGAGGGGGACAGAGTGAGCGGGGACAGACAGGGTGGGACAGAGAGAGGGGGACCGAGAGGGGGGACAGAGAGGGGTTGACAGAAAGGGGGTAGAGAGAGAGATGGGGACAGAGAGAGGGGTGGACAGAGAGAGAGGTACAGAGAGACGGTGACAGATATGGCGACAGAGAGAGGGGGACAGAGAGAGGGGGACAGAGAGAGGGAGACAGAGAGTGGGGGAACAGAGAGGGGGGGACAGAGAGGGGGGCACAGAGAGGGGGGACAGAGAGAGGGGGACAGAGTGAGCGGGGACAGACAGGGTGGACAGAGAGGGGGGACAGAGCGGGTTTGATAGAGAGGTGGGGACAGAGAGAGATGGGGACAGAGCGAGGGGTGGACAGAGAGAGAGGTACAGAGAGACGGTGACAGATATGGCGACAGAGAGAGAGGGGGACAGAGAGAGGAGGACAGAGAGAGGGGGACAGAGAGAGGGGTGGACAGAGAGAGAGGTACAGAGAGAGGGTGACAGATATGGCGACAGAGAGAGGGGGACAGAGAGAGGGGGACAGAGAGAGGGGGAACAGAGAGAGGGGAAAGATAGAGGGGGACAGAGGGGGTGACAGAGAGATGGTGCCTGGGAGGGGGCAGAGAGAGGGGTGGACAGAGAGAGAGGTACAGAGAGAGGGTGACAGATATGGCGACAGAGAGAGGGGGACAGAGAGAGGGGGACAGAGAGAGGGGGACAGAGAGAGGGGGAACAGAGAGAGGGGACAGAGAGAGGGGGACAGAGAGGGGGGACAGAGAGAGGGGGACATAGAGGTGGGGACAGAGGGAGGGGGACAGAGGAAGGGGGACAGAGGGAGGGTGGACAGAGAGATGGTGACTGGGAGGGGGCAGAGAGAGATGGGGACAGTGAGACGGGTGGACAGAGAGAGGGGGACAGAGAGAGGGGGACAGAGAGAGGGGGGGAAAGTGATAGTGGGGGACAGAGAGGGGGGACAGAGAGAGAGGGGCTACAGAGAGGGGGGGAAGAGAGGGGGGACAGAGGGAGGGGAACAGAGAGAGGGGGACAGAGAGAGGGGGACAGAGAGAGGGGTGGACAGAGAGAGAGGTACAGAGAGAGGGTGACAGATATGGCGACAGAGAGAGGGGGACAGAGAGAGGGGGACAGAGAGAGGGGGACAGAGAGAGAGGGGGAACAGAGAGAGGGGAAAGATAGAGGGGGACAGAGGGGGTGACAGAGAGATGGTGACTGGGAGGGGGCAGAGAGAGGGGTGGACAGAGAGAGGGGGACAGAGAGAGGGGTGGACAGAGAGAGAGGTACAGAGAGAGGGTGACAGATATGGCGACAGAGAGAGGGGGACAGAGAGAGGGGGACAGAGAGAGGGGGACAGAGAGAGGGGGAACAGAGAGAGGGGGGACAGAGAGAGGGGGACATAGAGGTGGGGACAGAGGGAGGGGGACAGAGGGAGGGGGACAGAGGGAGGGTGGACAGAGAGATGGTGACTGGCAGGGGGCAGAGAGAGATGGGGACAGTGAGACGGGTGGACAGAGAGAGGGGGACAGAGAGAGGGGGACAGAGAGAGGGGGGGAAGTGAGAGTGGGGAACAGAGAGGGGGGGACAGAGAGAGAGGGGCTACAGAGAGGGGGCAGAGAGGGGGGACAGAGGGAGGGGGACAGAGGGAAGGGGACAGAGGGAGGGTGGACAGAGAGATGCTGACTGGGAGGGGGCAGAGAGAAGTGGACAGAGACGGGGAGACAGAGAGGGGGTCAGAAAGAGGGCGACAGAGTGAGGGGGGACAGAGAGAGGGGGACAGAGGGAGGGGGGCTGAGAGAGGGGGACAGAGTGAGTAGGTTAAGAGAGGTGGTGACTGGGAGGGGGCAGAGAGAGGGAGACAGAGAGGGGGGACAGAGAGAGGGGCTACAGAGAGAGGGGGGACAGAGAGGGGGACGGGGGGCAGAGAGAGAGGGTGTCAGAAAGAAGGCGACAGAGAGAGGGGGACAGAAGGAGGGGGACAGTGGGAGGGGGACAGAGAGAGGGGGACAGAGTGAGCGGGGACAGAGAGGGGGGACAGAGACGGGGGACAGAGAGGTGGAACAGAGAAGGGGGGACAGAGAGAGGGGGGGACAGAGAGAGATGGGGACAGAGAGACGGTGACAGATATGGCGACAAAGAGAGGGGGACAGAGATAGGGGACAGAGAGAGGGGGACAGAGACGGGGGACAGAGACGTGGAACAGAGAGGAGGGGACAGAGAGAGAGGTGGACAGAGAGAGAGGTACAGAGAGACGGTGACAGATATGGCGACAGAGAGACGGGAACAGAGTGAGGGGGGCAGAGAGAGGGGGACAGAGAGAGGCGGCCAGAGGGAGGGGGACAGACCGAGGGAGGACAGAGAGAGGGGGACAGAGGGAGGGGGACAGAGAGGGCGATGGAGAGAGGGGGTCAGAGTGGGGTGGACGGGGGGGAACAAAGAAATGGTGACTGAGAGGGGGCAGAGAGAGGGCTACGCAGAGGGGGGCACAGAGGGAGGGGGTCAGAAAGATGGCGACAGAGAGGGGGGACAGAATGAGGGGGACAGTGGGAGGGGACACAGAGAGGGGGGGGACAGAGATTTGGAACAGAGAGAGGGTGGACTGAGGGGGGGGGGGCAGAGAGACGGGGACAGAGAGGGGGGGTCAGAGAGACAGTGACAGAGAGGGGGCACAGAGAGGGCGATAGATTTGGGGGGACAGAGAGCGGGGAACAGAGAGAGGGGGCAGAGAGAGAGGGGGTCAGAGAGAGAGGGGTACAGAGGGAGAGGGTACAGAGAGAAAGGGGGTCAGAAAGAGGGCGACAGAGAGAGGGGGGACAGAGAGTGGGGGACAGAGAGAGGGGGACAGAGGGACGGGGACAGAGAGAGGGGGACAGAGGGAGGGGGGACAGAGAGACGGGTGACAGAGAGATGGGGGACAGAGAGAGGGGGCAGAGGGAGTGGGACAGAGGGAGGGGGACAGAGTGAGGGGGGACAGAGAGATGGTGACTGGGAGGGGGCAGAGAGAGGTGGACAGAGAGGGGGGGCAGAGAGAGGGGCTACAGAGAGAGGGGGACAGAGAGGGGGACAGAGAGAGGGGACAGAGAGGGGGGACAGAGAGAGAGGGGTCAGAAAGTAGGTGACAGAGAGAGGGGGACAGAAGGAGGGGGACAGAGGGAGGGGGGCAGAGAGAGGGGGACAGAGTGAGCGGGGACAGACTGGGCGGGACAGAGAGAGGGGGACCGAGAGGGGGGACAGAGAGGGGTTGATAGAGAGGGGGGGGGCAGAGAGAGATGGGGACAGAGAGAGGGGTGGAGGGGTGGACAGAGAGATAGGTACAGAGAGACGGTGACAGATATGGCGACAGAGAGAGGGGGACAGAGAGAGGGGGACAGAGAGAGGGAGACAGAGAGTGGGGGAACAGAGAGAGGGGGGGACAGAGAGGGGGGCACAGAGAGGGGGGACAGAGAGAGGGGGACAGACTGAGCGGGGACAGACAGGGTGAACAGAGAGGGGGGACAGAGCGGGGTTGATAGAGAGGTGGGGACAGAGAGAGATGGGGACAGAGCGAGGGGTGGACAGAGAGAGAGATACAGAGAGACAGTGACAGATATGGCGACAGAGAGAGAGGGGGACAGAGAGAAGGGGACAGAGAGAGGGAGACAGAGAGAGGGGTGGACAGAGAGAGAGGTACAGAGAGAGGGTAACAGATATGGCGACAGAGAGAGGGGGACAGAGAGAGGGGGACAGAGAGAGGGGGAACAGAGAGAGGGGAAAGAGAGAGGGGGACAGTGGGGGTGACAGAGAGATGGTGACTGGGAGGGGGCAGAGAGAGGGGTGGACAGAGAGAGTGGTACAGAGAGAGGGTGACAGATATGGCGACAGAGAGAGGGGGACAGAGAGAGGGGGACAGAGAGAGGGGGACAGAGAGAGGGGGAACAGAGAGAGGGGACAGAGAGAGGGGGACAGAGAGAGGGGGACAGACCGAGGGAGGACAGAGAGAGGGGGTCAGAGGGAGGGGGACAGACCGAGGGAGGACAGAGAGACGGTGACAGAGGGAGGGGGCAGATGGAGGGGGGACAAAGAGAGGGGGACAGAGGGTGGGGGACAGAGGGAGGGGGACAGAGAGTTGCTGACTAGGAGGGGGCAGAGAGAGGGGGACACAGAGGGGGGCACAGAGAGAGAGGGGGTCAGAAAGAAGGCGACAGTGAGAGGGGGAAAGAATGAGGGGAATAGTGGGAGGGGGGACAGAGAGAGGGGGACAGAGTGAGCGGGGACAGAGAGGGGGGACAGAGAGAGGGGGACAGAGACGGGGGACAGAGAGGGGGGGACAGAGGGGGGACAGAGAGGGGGGACAGAGAGAGGGGGACAGAATGAGGGGGACAGTGGAAGGGGAGACAGAGAGGGGGGGACAGAGGTTTGGAACAGAGAGAGAGGTACAGAGAGACGGAGACAGATATGGCGACAGAGAGAGGGGGAACAGAATGAGGGGGACAGTGGGAGGGGGGACAGAGAGAGGGAGACAGAGAGGGGGGACAGAGAGAGGGGCTACAGAGAGAGGGGGGACAGAGAGG